>NC_087082.1:18772993-19067993 GCF_026151205.1 Bolinopsis microptera | reverse complement strand
AGCCGTCACGTTATTAGTGTCCGCTACCGTCAACTTAAACCTGGAGTGTTGAGGGATATAATGGCAAAATACTATTTTATAAGTCATTTTAAGTCCTTTAACTTTAAGCGATAAGTTGAATCACGTCAGTGTGTGCCACGATTACCCCTCACCTCAGATCAACAAGATCTCATTGAACTGACATTGTAACCTACCTGTATGAGCCGACTGACAGGCCATTAACCAGCAACTTAGTGGAGTTCTCATTCTGCAGCGTGATTCCCTTGCCCCCTGATATCTGTTCCCAGTGGTAGTGTAGTATACCAAGAGGTGAGATGCTTTTAGATCCGTCCAGCTCGGTGCTCCTGTCTGGTGCTACTAGCTCCTTATTGTCACCTGGTGATATTACGTTGTCATGGTGACGTTGTCATGGTGACCAGACAGGAGCACCGTCCAGCTCGGTGCTCCTGTCTGGTGCTACTAGCTCCTTGTTGTCACCTGGTGATATTACGTTGTCATGGTGACCAGACAGGAGCACCGTCCAGCTCGGTGCTCCGGTCTGGTGCTACTAGCTCCTTATTGTCACCTGGTGATATTACGTTGTCATGGTGACGTTGTCATGGTGACCAGACAGGAGCACCGTCCAGCTCGGTGCTCCTGTCTGGTGCTACTAGCTCCTTGTTGTCACCTGGTGATATTACGTTGTCATGGTGACGTTGTCATGGTGACCAGACAGGAGCACCGTCCAGCTCGGTGCTCCTGTCTGGTGCTACTAGCTCCTTATTGTCACCTGGTGATATTATGTTGTCATGGTGACGTTGTCATGGTGACCAGACAGGAGCACCGTCCAGCTCGGTGCTCCTGTCTGGTGCTACTAGCTCCTTGTTGTCACCTGGTGGTAGACATGGTAACGTTGTCATGGTGACTTGCTGTCACCTGGTCACACTTTTCATGAAACATAATAATTTGAGACAATAATGTATATCACATTCACCTATAAACATCCTAAAAGTAATAAACACTAAACCTACCAGCGTCAGCTTTAGGAGGTCCCTTTTCAGCAGGTCTGACAGTAACGGTTGTGCTTGCAACCCCCTTCTGATTCTTCTTATCGTATACTGTGAGCGTGAAGGTATAAGTTCCTTCCACCAGGTTTGCCAGGGTTAGGTTGGAGATCGTAGTGCCGGTCATATCTCCCGTTTTCGGGCTGTCTGACGACTTCTGCCACTCCCATCTTAGGAGGGTGTTACGTGTTTAGAGCAAGAAAGAGAAGTATCAAGATAATATTATATGCAATATGCACATAATATTATAATTATACGCAATTACATAGTAACAGACGATGCAAAGAACTGAACTTTGAGCAAAAACTTTACAAAAACTGGAAAACGGAAAGCAGTAATGGCCAACGTATGTAAACTATAAACTCGTAAAGTGGGAGCACTCTCTGGTGTAAATTAAGAATAGCACTGACCACCTGTTGCCTTCAAGTCCGTAGAAACCGGCTCTATTAAAGTCATCACTGGGTTGCCGTATAATAAATGTAATATTAAATGCCGGGACAGGTTAAAGTTTCTAACACAAATCTAATCATCAATCCGTCGATGTATAACGTTGACATAAAACTCTAGGTCTGTATTAAGTATAACTTTGGAGGGCAGAAAATGGTCAAGAATCTATAGATTCTACAGAATGCTAATTATATTCAAGGTAATAATAGCATTACTTTAATTGTGGCTCCATCATGAAATATTAATTCTGAGGCCATGAAGGGTATTCTATTACAAAATCATTGCATTATGGTTTGGAAATATGGGTTGTAAGTTGAAAAGGAGGTGTTGTTCAGTGGTGTTCAGGTGTTGTTCAGGTGTTGTTCAGGTGGTGTTCAGGTGTTGTTCAGGTGTTGTTCAGGTGGTGTTCAGGTGTTGTTCAGGTGTTGTTCAGGTGTTGTTCAGGTGTTGTTCAGTGGTGTTCAGGTGTTGTTCAGGTGTTGTTCAGGTGTTGTTCAGGTGGTGTTCAGGTGTTGTTCAGGTGTTGTTCAGGTGTTGTTCAGGTGTTGTTCAGGTGTTGTTCAGGTGTTGTTCAGGTGTTGTTCAGGTGGTGTTCAGGTGTTGTTCAGGTGTTGTTCAGTGGTGTTCAGGTGTTGTTCAGGTGTTGTTCAGGTGGTGTTCAGGTGTTGTTCAGTGGTGTTCAGGTGTTGTTCAGTGGTGTTCAGTGGTGTTCAGGTGGTGTTCAGGTGTTATTCAGGTGTTGTTCAGGTGTTGTTCAGGTGTTGTTCAGGTGTTGTTCAGGTGTTGTTCAGGTGTTGTTCAGTGGTGTTCAGGTGTTGTTCAGGTGTTGTTCAGGTGGTGTTCAGGTGTTGTTCAGTGGTGTTCAGGTGTTGTTCAGTGGTGTTCAGTGGTGTTCAGGTGGTGTTCAGGTGTTATTCAGGTGTTGTTCAGGTGTTGTTCAGGTGTTGTTCAGGTGTTGTTCAGGTGTTGTTCAGGTGGTGTTCAGGTGTTGTTCAGGTGTTGTTTAGGTGTTGTTCAGGTGTTGTTCAGTGGTGTTCAGGTGTTGTTCAGTGTTGTTCAGGTGGTGTTCAGGTGTTGTTCAGGTGTTGTTCAGGTGGTGTTCAGGTGTTGTTCAGGTGGTGTTCAGGTGTTGTTCAGGTGTTGTTCAGGTGTTGTTCAGGTGGTGTTCAGGTGTTGTTCAGTGGTGTTCAGGTGTTGTTCAGTGGTGTTCAGGTGTTGTTCAGTGGTGTTCAGTGGTGTTCAGGTGGTGTTCAGGTGTTATTCAGGTGTTGTTCAGGTGTTGTTCAGGTGTTGTTCAGGTGTTGTTCAGGTGTTGTTCAGGTGGTGTTCAGGTGTTGTTCAGGTGTTGTTCAGGTGTTGTTCAGGTGTTGTTCAGTGGTGTTCAGGTGTTGTTCAGTGTTGTTCAGGTGTTTTTCAGTGGTGTTCAGGTGTTGTTCAGGTGGTGTTCAGGTGTTGTTCAGGTGTTGTTCAGGTGGTGTTCAGGTGTTGTTCAGGTGTTGTTCAGGTGTTGTTCAGGTGTTGTTCAGGTGTTGTTCAGGTGGTGTTCAGGTGTTGTTCAGGTGTTGTTCAGGTGTTGTTCAGGTGTTGTTCAGTGGTGTTCAGGTGTTGTTCAGTGGTGTTCAGGTGTTATTCAGTGGTGTTCAGGTGTTGTTCAGGTGTTGTTCAGGTGTTGTTCAGGTGTTGTTCAGGTGGTGTTCAGGTGTTTTTCAGTGGTGTTCAGGTGTTATTCAGTGGTGTTCAGGTGTTGTTCAGGTGGTGTTCAGGTGGTGTTCAGGTGTTTTTCAGTGGTGTTCAGGTGTTGTTCAGGTGGTGTTCAGGTGTTGTTCAGGTGGTGTTCAGGTGGTGTTCAGGTGTTGTTCAGGTGGTGTTCAGGTGTTGTTCAGGTGTTGTTCAGTGGTGTTCAGGTGTTTTTCAGTGGTGTTCAGGTGTTGTTCAGGTGGTGTTCAGGTGTTTTTCAGTGGTGTTCAGGTGTTGTTCAGGTGGTGTTCAGGTGTTGTTCAGGTGTTGTTCAGTGGTGTTCAGGTGTTGTTCAGGTGGTGTTCAGGTGGTGTTCAGGTGTTTTTCAGTGGTGTTCAGGTGTTGTTCAGGTGGTGTTCAGGTGGTGTTCAGGTGTTGTTCAGGTGTTGTTCAGGTGTTGTTCAGGTGTTGTTCAGGTGTTGTTCAGGTGGTGTTCAGTGGTGTTCAGGTGTTGTTCAGTGGTGTTCAGGTGTTGTTCAGGTGTTGTTCAGGTGTTGTTCAGGTGTTGTTCAGGTGTTGTTCAGGTGGTGTTCAGTGGTGTTCAGGTGTTGTTCAGTGGTGTTCAGGTGTTGTTCAGGTGTTGTTCAGGTGGTGTTCAGTGGTGTTCAGGTGTTTTTCAGTGGTGTTCAGGTGTTGTTCAGGTGTTGTTCAGGTGTTGTTCAGGTGTTGTTCAGGTGTTGTTCAGGTGGTGTTCAGTGGTGTTCAGGTGTTGTTCAGTGGTGTTCAGGTGTTGTTCAGGTGTTGTTCAGGTGTTGTTCAGGTGGTGTTCAGTGGTGTTCAGGTGTTGTTCAGTGGTGTTCAGGTGTTATTCAGTGGTGTTCAGGTGTTGTTCAGGTGTTGTTCAGGTGTTGTTCAGGTGTTGTTCAGGTGTTGTTCAGGTGTTGTTCAGGTGTTGTTCAGGTGTTGTTCAGGTGTTGTTCAGGTGGTGTTCAGGTGGTGTTCAGGTGTTTTTCAGTGGTGTTCAGGTGTTGTTCAGGTGTTGTTCAGGTGTTGTTCAGGTGTTGTTCAGGTGGTGTTCAGGTGGTGTTCAGGTGTTTTTCAGTGGTGTTCAGGTGTTGTTCAGGTGGTGTTCAGGTGTTGTTCAGGTGTTTTTCAGTGGTGTTCAGGTGTTATTCAGTGGTGTTCAGGTGTTGTTCAGGTGGTGTTCAGGTGGTGTTCAGGTGTTTTTCAGTGGTGTTCAGGTGTTGTTCAGGTGGTGTTCAGGTGTTGTTCAGGTGGTGTTCAGGTGGTGTTCAGGTGTTGTTCAGGTGGTGTTCAGGTGTTGTTCAGGTGTTGTTCAGTGGTGTTCAGGTGTTTTTCAGTGGTGTTCAGGTGTTGTTCAGGTGGTGTTCAGGTGGTGTTCAGGTGTTTTTCAGTGGTGTTCAGGTGTTGTTCAGGTGGTGTTCAGGTGTTGTTCAGGTGTTGTTCAGTGGTGTTCAGGTGTTTTTCAGTGGTGTTCAGGTGTTGTTCAGGTGGTGTTCAGGTGGTGTTCAGGTGTTTTTCAGTGGTGTTCAGGTGTTGTTCAGGTGGTGTTCAGGTGGTGTTCAGGTGTTTTTCAGTGGTGTTCAGGTGTTGTTCAGGTGGTGTTCAGGTGGTGTTCAGGTGTTTTTCAGTGGTGTTCAGGTGTTGTTCAGGTGGTGTTCAGGTGGTGTTCAGGTGTTTTTCAGTGGTGTTCAGGTGTTGTTCAGGTGGTGTTCAGGTGGTGTTCAGGTGTTTTTCAGTGGTGTTCAGGTGTTGTTCAGGTGGTGTTCAGGTGGTGTTCAGGTGTTTTTCAGTGGTGTTCAGGTGTTGTTCAGGTGTTGTTCAGGTGTTGTTCAGGTGTTGTTCAGGTGTTGTTCAGGTGTTGTTCAGGTGTTTTTCAGTGTTGTTCAGGTGTTGTTCAGGTGTTGTTCAGGTGTTGTTCAGGTGTTGTTCAGGTGTTGTTCAGGTGGTGTTCAGGTGTTGTTCAGGTGTTGTTCAGGTGTTGTTCAGGTGTTGTTCAGGTGTTGTTCAGGTGTTGTTCAGGTGTTGTTCAGGTGTTGTTCAGGTGTTGTTCAGGTGGTGTTCAGGTGGTGTTCAGGTGTTGTTCAGGTGTTGTTCAGGTGTTGTTCAGTGGTGTTCAGGTGTTGTTCAGTGTTGTTCAGGTGTTGTTCAGGTGGTGTTCAGGTGTTGTTCAGGTGGTGTTCAGGTGGTGTTCAGGTGTTGTTCAGTGGTTCCTTACTTTGGCCGGAACCCAAAATAACTTACTTTGTTATTTCGTGGTCATCTTTGCTGCCGTTGCCATACAGAACAGCGGAATTCTTAGGTAGAGTAAGAACCAGAGCAGAGGAAACTTTAGCACTGATAGTGAGAGAGTATCAAGATAAGAAAGTACGGATAAAAGTACGTGGCATTGACAATGTTGATATGCATTGACGGAATTAATATGCATGCTACATATTATAATGGCAGTAGTTGTAAAATATGTAATACTTTTCTTACAAGCAACTTGACATAAAAATGTAGATAGAATATTCCTAAAGTGAAGTGTCAGTGCCACTGGCACAGTGCTAGGTTTGTAGTTTTACCTGGGAGGGAAATCGTCCTCAGCCAAAATGAGCACTGATTTAGAGGCCGAACCAGTTAAACCAGATTTATCTTTCACCTGTGTTTATTTTAGTTTTTAGTAACCATAGTAACTACTATTAGTAACGCAGGGGTTAAGTTTAGGTTCAGGAAGTGGTGGGGCTATAATTAAAACGGCGACTGTAAATATATTTAGTTTTATATCGGTTAACCCTTGTTAACTCTTACCTAAAAATCAGGATGAACCCCCCCCCCCCTCCCCCCTTTAACTCTTACCTCGAGTTTGAACTTGAATTCCCCTTCTCCTTGTGAGACTTTTACGTGTAACGTATCCGTAGTTTCACCTGAAACGTTACGTTTTAACTGTTAATATACCTCAAGTGACTGCTCATGCTCTAGTGACTATTTTAGTGACGACTGTTAACATCTTGACAGTTGACGCTCTAGTGACTATTTGCAAAATCTGTAAGTTTAGCATCGTCCGAAGACGGTTACTTCCACATCCTCTTCTAGCTCTACCATTCACATGTTCCCACAAGACGAGATTACGTGCTAGCATCTCAGGATGCCTGATTAAATTTTGTATGCCCCGTCCAGAATATTTCTGTTAGGCCTTTTCCAGTGTCCGAGTTTCTCAACCGTAGAGCAAAACCTATTCGCATGCCGCGATGAACAATAAGTACCGATCAGATCAACGCAACATGACAAGTTAATATGAAATAAATAAGAAATGCGCGCGCAGAACGCGCAGCATGTGACGCATTGTATCTAACAAAATATATTATCGCGCCTTCCGACTAAGATAACAAGTAGACCTTATTTCGTCGAAATAATATTTAGACTCTATTTTAGCGCTTAACTTACGGGAGAGCTCAGATGTAAGCCGGCGTAACTTCATATCAAATTATAAATAAACAAGTCAATTATATTACTTATAACGCACTATACGTTCTCAGCATTATTGATAGGCGAAATAGAGTTCACGATAATAAATAGGAACTTTATAGTGTGATCATATAACGCAAAAAACAAAAACCAATTTAACAAATAACAATTATGTACATTATCGTAATCAGATGATCGTAAAATTTACTAAAGGTAATACCTCAGTCAGTATAATGTAGCCTGCAAAATTGCGCAAACAGTATAATTGTTGCGAATAATACTTTTCTAAAAGCACGATGAAAGATTATGAGAAATATGTTAATTACCGATAAGCTTGACGAAATTCTCACTGCTTGCTACTGGTCTAGCCTCTATGGTCCAGGCGTAGGACACTATCTGCAATGGGTTTATTGTGAGGATTTCATTTAATATCAGAGTTGGGGAGGGGTGGGGCTGTTAGTGAGATGTTTAATGCTTTTATTTAAGAGCTGATTGGTTATAATTATAAACATGACCTCATGTCTCATAATTTAGCCCTAATTTGCCATGAGACTTGTTTGTTTGTTTGGGCCCGGACGGTGCCGGTGGTTCTAATGACCATTTACTAAAATACATAAATACAAAATACAATATAGTATAAATATTATAATCAGAAGTTTTATAAATCCTATCCGTCCAAGTTAAACTTGAAGGGCGCTACACGCACGACGAAAACTCCCTTTAATGTGAGCTGAAGTAGACTACTAGTAGTAGAGCTAGTAGCGAATTTGAAATTGACAGAACTGAAAACGAAATCTGACAATTGTCGCGAAAACTGACAGTTTTGTGTGCTCAAAGTGTCGAGAAATACTGACAGTGCAAGACTGGGCACACAAGAGTGAGTTAAAACATCCTCCACACAAAAAAAAACTTGAATACACTAAAAATAATCAATAATTAAAAACACACAAGCTCATTCTGCAGTCTTATTAGTCTTATCAGTACTCTTTATAGCACCGTTTCTGATAAAGTGTAGCTTATCAGGCTGCTCAGTTACCAGTCGTTTCATGTCCCTGACGAGTTCTCTTTGCTTGGCTCTCTGTTCTGGAGATCGATCTGGGCTGATAAAAACAGTTTTAAACTTTTCCGTTGCTCGCAGGTTTCTCGATTTAGCAAGAATCTGATTAACAATTGTTGCACTTGTCGCAGTCACTTTAACTGGTCTCACAGCCTTGCCAGGTTTGAGCTTTCCGACTCTACTAGCTTCGATTCTGGGTTTCTCTCCGATTGCTGAGAACACTTCACTGACCACGGTGCTGAGCTCCTCATTGTCCTGCTCCGATAAACCAAAAATCATCAGATTTTTGTTTCGGTCTTCCTCCTGTACCACAGTTTTCACAGCTCTCTTGATCATTTCAGAACTGACTGGCTTCTGAGATTCTGGACAATTCGCCTGTAATACCGAGCTGAAGGATTGGAATTCAGCCTTGACAGACTCTCCGACTGACGATTTAACTGACGTCTGCAACGATTCCAACTGTTCATTTTTGCAGGCTAGAAGTTCTGACTGCAGCTTAATGATGGTCTCCTGTGTCTCGAACATCTGATGTTTAACTGAGTTGGAGGCCATCTTGTAGTCCGTGGATACGACACCAGTGAACTCCTCCAAATATTTTAATGCATCGTACAACAAGTCACACGCAGTACCCTTGTTCATCTTCTTCACGCACGAAGGGGATAGTTGCCTTATTGCTGTGATCTCCATCTCGTTCAAAGCCTTGCTGAGAAGTTCAACTGAGTCACCCCTTAACATGTTGATCTCCTTTTCACCATACTCGCTGGGCGGGATGGTCATGGTCGTGTAACACGGTGATACACAAACCACTGTAGCTGCACGTTACAATCAACAGAGATAAGCACTGAAAGACTTGAACCGGTTTTACCAGTTTCCGGACTGAAAAGGTACATCTTACTTTAGCATGTTATGGAAACAAATATTCTGCTAGATTGAGATTATGCTAGTTAATAATGTTTAGCTCTGCCTTTTATTTGTGTCTAACCCTAGCAATACTTATATTTACCCCTATAATTGGAAGATACTTGTTATAAAATTCTCTTTATAAACAGATATGGGCGTACCTATACCAAAATGTAAAATAACCCTCATTGGTATTGTAATATTATAGTATTATGTAAGTACGTGTTATTTCGACCATTGACTGATGAGGCAGACATCATGTACCATTATTCACTATTATTATACAACAACACTATCAGTATTAACATGATGGTATCGCATGTGTAATAATAGAGCTAACGTTTAAAATAAACAAGTCGCCTCAAGATAAATGAGTTTAGAATCTTAAGATTGATTTTAGCAATAATTGTAACTGGTACGCATTGAATTATGCATTATATGTCTATTATTGATGGTAGTCATGTACACATGAAAATGAGGTTTAGTGACTCGTAGTCGCAAGCGTCGACTCAAGAGTTACAATTATTGTTAAAATAATATACATATTATGTACTCTTCAAGAGTTACAATTATTGTTAAAATAATATACATATTATGTACTCTTCAGCACGACTTCAAAGTTAACATCTCCAATGCAAATAACAAGGTTAGAATAAAACCTTTAAAATCATCGTAGAACTTTATAGAAAATCTTATTTTAAAGTAAAACAGTGCAATAACTGGTACCTTATCATCATCGTGACTATCAATACCGTTGAGGGAGAACTCGGCAGGAAGTTTAAAAGATACTTTCCCGGCAGGTTTAATCACGGCAACGGGGGCTTTATTCTCCGTTACTGTAGGCAACACCTTTAATTTCACAACCTGAAAATGTGAGCTTTAGTTTCCGTTACTGTAGGTAACACCTTTAATTTCACAACCTGAAAATGTGAGCTTTAGTTTGCGGTAAACTGAATCCTGAGTAGTAGAGTTGCAACGTCAGATATCTAGGAAACACCCTAACTCTTGAGATATATCAAGAATATGCACGATGTTCCAAACGTACTACAAGGATTTACATTTGGAATACATTTGTATTGACTACTGGCCACTGGGATATATCATTTATTACAAAATGTACAAATCTTGATTATATACAATATAGATATTGTTCATGATATCAATATACTACGAATCTTACTCATAGTTTAACGAAGGAAAAATATTAAACTGTCAACAGACACTTCTCCAAAATGTATCAGCATATTTGTTAATTTAATAGTCCCAGTAGTAATTAGTAACTAGTAACTAGTTACTAGTAACTATCTGTTAATTTAATAGTCCCATTTTTGTAGTTCTATAGTAAAACACTTGTTTTCTATCATTATATGAGTTACTAGTTACTAGTTACTAGTTACTAGTAACTAGTAACTAGTAACTAGTAACTAGTAACTAGTAACTAGTACTAATGCTGGTAGTACCCACACACGATATAATAAATGTATGTGTCTGAGGAATTTACACCTATCTACTAAAACTAGGCTTAACATTTCAACTGATGAATGTATACATGGTATAACGAAAGGAAAACACACATTTTCACAGTCTCCTCAAACACTTCTTTCTTTATTAGTTTATTTAATAACCACAAAAGAAATGTACCTGCTTTTTTCCTGGTTTATACTCAGATTCAGCCAGCTAAATGAATATTAAACACTAGAACTCTGCTAAACAACAGCTGCTGAGACTGCTACCCACTGAAACACTGTAAAACACGTACTGACTGTGAGATAACAGGTGTTCAGAGGAGGAGGACTATATTATGAAGGGTACTGATACGGTATATATTATATATAAGATCATGATATTTAGATAGGCTAATAACAGAAGAGTTAGGAACATTCCTTAGTTGCAATTATAATTATAAAGTGTGTCTTAAGATTTGTTTGGAGAGGCTAATCATACACAGTTTAGGCTCTTCGAGTAAATTATCATCTTTAGAGAACCTCTTCGAATTATTTGTTATATAATAGTAGTGTTGCAAGTATTACAAATTATGAAGTGTGTCCTGATGATATGAATTGTTGTCCCACACCTGTTTACTGAACTTACATAATGTTCGTTATCAGAGCATTTATACTTAGTATATAATATTTATACTTAATTAATTAACTTAGTTTTAAAGATAGATCAGAATCTTTTAGCTGAATGATGGTATTGATACTTGGACGGTCGTGATTATAACACTGTACCAAACACAATACTTTACACATTATTACATTAATATAATGACTAATAAGTGCATATTAAATATTCATGAGTCATTATTCACCATGTTTGATGATCTGCAGAGTGAAGCTGTTATATAAAACGCGCCCACTTCAATGTTGTCTAACACTAATAATTATTTAATGACTTTAAACTTTAAATAGACGTTATAGGCGAATTTACACGTATCTGACATTATAATAGGCTGTGGGATTTTAAAATAAAATATGTTACTCAATAATTCATGTCAATTCTAATATTTTTTTATGAGATAATCTTTTTAATTACTCCAGTCTAACTTATTATAGTCTAGTTGTTATTCAATACCAGTACTGTACACAGCTTCTTCATGTATAAAATGATAATGTCGTGTATACGCATTGTTACTGTTCAGAGTGTACATGTAAAGTAGACACATTGTTCAATGTATACACTATATTATACAATATGTAACATATTCACATGGAACCACCAACAATTGAGCACAAAACATTACGTCTGAGGCTTTAGTCAACAGGAAAGGACTATGTACAGCAAATACTACCAGTTAACCAGTTATAAGCGTGCACTACATGTACTGCATGTACTGCATGTACTGTGTGTACTGCTTGTACTGCTTGTACTGCTTGTACTGCGTGTACTGCTTGTACTGTATGTACTGCTTGTACTGCATGTTACATGCACAAGACTCAAATTGAGTTTATAAAATAAAAGTTTAAATTTATACCACTTAAGAAGACCCCGAATCTATGTCAACTTGAGAAAAATTCAACCCTCCAGTTGATTGGGAATTCCAGCTCATAAGGCCATGGATCTACTCAAATTCTGTTGTGCTATTTTCAAATCAATTAATCTAGTAGTTGTAAATAAGTACCTTGGTGTGATATTCGTTGTGTATCCCCAGCACGGTCACTAGGAACACGTACTCTCCTGCGACCAGCTTACTTATGGTAACTCGGGACTTGGTCAACCCTTCCACTAATGAATCTCCCTGGTGATTACGTATCGATTAGTTAATAAGTTAGTTAATCAATCGGGTGAAGTTTAACAAATATAGCAGCAAGGTTTGAAAAACGTGCAAGACAAGTATTGGATAATCGTGTAAATCACGTAAATCTGCAAATCTGCAATTTACGAAAACAATAGCGTTGATTCGAGGCCAAAGCTGAAAAAGCTTCTCCCACAATCTCAAGGAACAATCCAGAACTTTAAACAACCCCTAAAGAACACTAAACTGGAGCCATCAATTAAAACCGAGTATTTTTCAGAACAACTTGAGTGCAGTTATACCTAGTTACGACTAAACGAGACGACCCTAACAATGATTTCTTAACCAAGTTCCAGTAACCTCAGTTTACTAGCCAACTAAAATCAAACTCACCCCGGCCAAGTTCCAGTACCCTCAGTTTACTAGCCAACTAAAATCAAACTCACCCCGGCCAAGTTCCAGTACCCTCAGTTTACTAGCCTACTAAAATCAAACTCACCCCGGCCAAGTTCCAGTACCCTCAGTTTACTAGCCTACTAAAATCAAACTCACCCCGGCCAAGTTCCAGTACCCTCAGTTTACTAGCCTACTAAAATCAAACTCACCCCGGCCAAGTTCCAGTACCCTCAGTTTACTAGCCTACTAAAATCAAACTCACCCCGGCCAAGTTCCAGTACCCTCAGTTTACTAGCCTACTAAAATCAAACTCACCCCGGCCAAGTTCCAGTACCCTCAGTTTACTAGCCAACTAAAATCAAACTCACCCCGGCCAAGTTCCAGTACCCTCAGTTTACTAGCCAACTAAAATCAAACTCACCCCGGCCAAGTTACAGTACCCTCAGTTTACTAGCCAACTAAAATCAAACTCACCCCGGCCAAGTTACAGTACCCTCAGTTTACTAGCCAACTAAAATCAAACTCACCCCGGCCAAGTTCCAGTACCCTCAGTTTACTAGCCTACTAAAATCAAACTCACCCCGGCCAAGTTCCAGTACCCTCAGTTTACTAGCCTACTAAAATCAAACTCACCCCGGCCAAGTTCCAGTACCCTCAGTTTACTAGCCTACTAAAATCAAACTCACCCCGGCCAAGTTCCAGTACCCTCAGTTTACTAGCCTACTAAAATCAAACTCACCCCGGCCAACTTCCAGTACCCTCAGTTTACTAGCCTACTAAAATCAAACTCACCCCGGCCAAGTTCCAGTACCCTCAGTTTACTAGCCTACTAAAATCAAACTCACCCCGGCCAAGTTTCAGTACCCTCAGTTTACTAGCCACCTAAAATCAAACTCACCCCGGCCAAGTTCCAGTACCCTCAGTTTACTAGCCAACTAAAATCAAACTCACCCCGGCCAAGTTCCAGTACCCTCAGTTTACTAGCCACCTAAAATCAAACTCACCCCGGCCAAGTTCCAGTACCCTCAGTTTACTAGCCACCTAAAATCAAGCTCACTTAACCAAGTTCCAGTACCCTCAGTTTACTAGCCACCTAAAATCAAGCTCACTTAACCAAGTTCCAGTACCCTCAGTTTACTAGCCACCTAAAATCAAGCTCACTTAACCAAGTTCCAGTACCCTCAGTTTACTAGCCACCTAAAATCAAGCTCACTTAACCAAGTTCCAGTACCCTCAGTTTACTAGCCACCTAAAATCAAGCTCACTTAACCAAGTTCCAGTACCCTCAGTTTACTAGCCACCTAAAATCAAGCTCACTTAACCAAGTTCCAGTACCCTCAGTTTACTAGCCACCTAAAATCAAGCTCACTTAACCAAGTTCCAGTACCCTCAGTTTACTAGCCACCTAAAATCAAGCTCACTTAACCAAGTTCCAGTACCCTCAGTTTACTAAAATCAAACTCACCCCGGCCGGGTTCTTCTGCTGCTCCCACTTGTAGGCGTAGTAGTTATCATTCTTAGAGTGCGCGGGAGCCACAGACACGGACATTGTTGCGGACTGTGCAGGAAGTTGCACTGTCACGTCCTCGCTGGTCAGCACTATTGCGCTCGCGTTCCCTGTGCAGTCACCGGTTGGTTTAACGCGCAGCTTGCCGGGAATGCAGAAACACTGTTTCTTGCTGCTCACCTGGGTCAGCGGTTCTACTAGAGATCAACTTTTAAAATATTATACAGCTTTAAAAATATACAGCAAACTGCACTGTAAACCGATTTGATAAAATGGTGATGTGAGAATAAAATATAAATTACCTGTTTACACTGTTCGTTGGTTGGACACCCCGCGTTTTTAGGCTCCGTAGTGCAGTCAACAACTGCAATATAAAGTAGGTAAAAGGATACAGATAGTACAGTAGATTAATATACAGTAATACCCTGATTAACTACGCCCCGAATTACCGCAAACCCCGATTTACCGCACGGGTAAATCCTTTCCCCGAATTTTTCTTCTAATTCACTAAACAACTTTTTTCGAATAATTTAACTTTTTTTCCGACAGTTTTGATTTTTTCCCGAAAATTTGTTAGACAATGTTTTTACGTCTGAAATTAGCTCGTTTTATCAACATATTATTCAGAACCTGGAAAATCTTCATCATCAGGGTCATCCTGAGGACATATTATCTGTACACTGTCTAGGTCTGATAGTCATAAAAGTAATAATGATAAATATAATAAGTAAGAAATATAGATATAAAACAGGAATTCTTTTCCTCCTGATCTAACTTTTCTAGATCCTACTGAACAGTTATTGGGGGGGGGGGGGTGTCACGTCCGTCTATGTCCGCCTATGTCCTGTCCTTTAAAACAGTATCCAGACACTCTGATTTCTATATTATCGAATTCTTTTCCTCCTGATCTAACTTTTCTAGATCCTACTGAACAGTTATTAGTATCAGCAGACGAGGTGGTTGGCATGCCAACGACTGATCGTGGCCCCATTCCTTCACTATTATCTACTCACTACAATGTTTTATCAGACCGAGCATCTGCTTACGACTTACGAGGTGGTAAGGGAAGCAGATAAAGTCAACAATCTCACATATCATGCCAATTATTCTCAGCTGATATAATTGGATGTATTCTAGAATCTAGATGTCACCAAAAGTTGTTACTTTAGAATTGCTAAGTATTTGATCATAAGACTATAAAAAATATCACTTTTAATTCTATGGATTTCAGACCTTATCATATTTTTCCTTTCCCCAAAGTCCACAGTAAATCGGGGGTTTACTGTGATGCTTCTAGAACAAAACGAAACTACGGAAGTAAGTTTATAATAATATAATAATAAAGTTTATAATAATATAAAGGCTAATAATATAAAGGCCAACTCAATTTATCGCCCAACTCATTGAACTAAACCTGACCTCATTTTAATATACGATTGTGAGATTATAACATTTTTTTTAATAACAAATGTAGCACTTACCGGTCCTGCAGAATATACCCTGTGCCACATAGTCCTTATCACAGAAACAGTGCGCGGTGTTCTCCGACACGGCGCACGTGGCGTGATTCGGACAGGATACACCTTTACAGGTCACCTCCTTACAGACTCCCTTCTCCTTCTTATACCTGGTTAGACATAGTGTTAGTATTGTTAGGGTAAGAGAGAATATGATATACATTCTGTTTGTAGACAATGGTTTGTGGTATGTTGACTATTGGTCTAGGTGTGCTAATTGGAATGATGAGTTTAATTAGATATTCAGTCTGAACAATAGCAAATTGTGAAATGTGGGATTGGAACCCTTGAGTGTTACTCCCCCGAAACTAACACTTCAATTCAATTCTGGGTATTGAGAAGACAAAGCAGAATTAAGAATAACATTAACATAATCATTTAGTCAGACTGGGCAGAATTAAGAATTAACATATTACCCGTTTTGACAGGCGCAGGCTATTTTATTGTCGACAACAGTACACGCTGTGTGGTCACCAGGGCAACTAGTAGAAGCTTCACACATCACCTTGGCAACACATCCATCATCCTTAGTCTTTATAAAACCTGTGTCAAGAAACAATCTAAATAATTTAAATAATAATTAAAGGCGAAATTTTATTTTATAGTCAAGTATGTAACAACTGTTATCATTAACCCATCACAAAAGTTAGTGAAGCTTATTGTATAGCAAATACAAGTAAATTTCGCTCAAGATAATCATAATGACGAATAAGAAAGAATTGCAAGCTAAATTGTAATCTTCTGCTAAATATAAGTTTAGAAAATTGAACGTACCTTCTTTGCAATCACACTTCCAAACGTTGTTATCTTTAACACATTTCTCTGATGCTACATTGCAATCAGGGTCACAGTTTGGTTTGTTGGCATCTTCTTTGGATTCATCTTTGGATTCTTCTTTGGATTCATCTTTGGAGTCATCTTTGGAGTCATCTTTGGAGTCATCTTTAGAGTCATCTTTGGAGTCATCTTTGGAGTCATCTTTGGAGTCATCTTTAGCATCATCTTTAGCATCATCTTTGGCTTCTTCTATAGCTTCTACTTTGGCTTCTTCTTTGGGTGCAACAGTTTTAGTGTCTGATGCTTTTGTTTTCTGCTTACTAGGGGTGGTTTTGCTTTTAGAATCAGGTGCTGCAGTAGTTTGTTTGTCTTTTGTTTCTCCTGATTCTGCAGTAGTTTCTTTGTCTTTTGTTTCTCCTGATTCTGCAGTAGTTTGTTTGTCTTTTGTTTCTCCTGATTCTGCAGTAGTTTGTTTGTCTTTTGTTTCTCCTGATTCTGCAGTAGTTTGTTTGTCTTTTGTTTCTCCTGATTCTGCAGTATCACTCTTCTCCTTGACTGCGTTCCTTTCAGAAGTTTCACTGCTTGCTTTCTGAACTAGTATCGTTTCATCTGATTTAGCTTGCTCCCCCTCTTTATTATCCGAATCCACTGTAACTGCACTAGTGTCAACTGAATCTGCTGTTGTATTGTCAGAATCTTCTGAATCAACTTTAGTGCTACTTTCAGTGTCTGGTGTTTTGGTATCCTCTGCATCTTTTTTAGGATCTGCTGAATCCTTCTTTTCAGTGTCAGCTGCAGCTGAATTCGGCTTGTCTTCTTGGACTGAATTGAAATAAGGTGAATTTTGGAAATAATCAATTCTTTGATATCATTCCTATTTTACAATTTTTAGGTTTAAAGTGACAATATTTAACCAAACAGCAGCCTAAAGTATAGGTTGAATACTTTAAATTTTCATAAAAAGACACCAGGATTGAAGTTTCAGAATGTTCAAAACCAATTTTTAGCACAATTTCCAATGAGCAATATTCTGTTTCCAAGAAATGAATAACCTACCATGTTTGGTGAGAAACGTGAAATTAGCCTTATTATCTTCGGGGTCAGCTTTAAAATCCCTCTTGCATGGATGCGTAGTACAACTGGCTAACACACAGACATTCTTATGTAGTCCCGCTACCTCGCAACCCTCCTTTTGACAGCAACGATCAACGCAAGCCTGTAATATTGATGATACAGATTACAATACTTTCATTTATACAATATTTTGTCAGTCTGTTCAAAATTTCTGAGATTTTTCAATCAGTTTTTAGCAAAGTAGCCAAATGCCTAGGATCTCAATAGGTACACTTGCAGTTAAGACACTGCACAATGAACTGTTATTAACAACAATAAATCTTACCTCAAATGAGAGTTTGCGGACTACCACTGCGTCTGTGACATTAATGCCAGTTGGCACACCATCAACAGTGTCACTCTTGGTGCAAGTGATGCTGCTACCATCAACCAAACATGGTATGATCACTGAAACAAATCCGTGAAGAACCTGGATATTATATACTGAAAATTCAGAAAATTATTCACAGAAATTAGACAAATCCAAATTTGTAAAAGCCAAGACATGCTCAATAGTAAATAAAGTTAATTTTACAAAAACTGCTTACCAAATAACAGTGATGTCAGCCATGTAACACTCATGTCATCCTACACATAGAAGATTAGTGAAATTATTACCGTAGATTTGAATTTGTTAAATTGTTTTTTGAGTTGTCGAACACAGTTTTGAATCAGGTTTTATCAGTCCTTTTGAAAGTTTCCGTGCACTTTGTTGCAAATTAGTGGCGATAGGCTATTATATCACTAAATTAGAAGCTCCTTTTCTGTTTGCTGAAAATTACCTAATCAAATTTCTCTTGCTCTATGAATCTCTCTCTTTAATTAGCAGTCCTGATCCAAATTAAAAATGTTAGTTAAAATTTACTAATTTATCGTATTATTACTGTGAAACCCTTCTTAAAGATAATAATTATATGGTATTGAAGGTAGCAGTAAGATCATTCCAGTCATTCTTCTACATTGGTGTAATACCTATAGAAATAATAACTTACAATATTCCGTACAATATCTTGGTGATAAACGTGCAGAGACGGAATGCTCGAGACGGAATGCTCGATTGTATCGGTTTGTTTACATCCAAATAAGGAGACAATATTGCCTGGTGGTTTGAAACATGTCTGTGAGTAGATACGTGCCCGTAGCTGCATCACGTCAATACGAAACTCGGAATACAGTCACCTGATGCTAACCTGTCTACCTTGCTTATAAATAGCAACGAGATGCAGAGGAAGGCATTATTTTCATAACAATGTTTACTTTCAGTTTTATCTTAATCTACGTTTTTACACTGATCCGTCTTGTAGTCGCTAAAAGTATATAGATGTGCTCAGTCAGCACAGAATATGACTTGATAATAGCCTTATCCCCCACTTTTGTGGCAGTATCTCTCGGACGGGCAGTTAAGGGCGGACACGTTAAATCCCTACCTTACGAGAGTAAACTAGTTTTAAATTTAAGTGATCAGGAATCTTACGCCCGTTAGGACAAAATCTTGACTAGAATAGGAGTGAGAAGCATCTATAATCCGTTATAATAAATGAGTCCGGGAATATGCTAGATAAATCTAATTCTATACCTTACGATGGTAAACAGTTCTGTCCTGGCTTTCACTCGGTACCCTCATTCTTCAATTATAATCTGTGAGGAATTTTAGCCAGATACTTGATTATTGTTTTAACGTTAAAACAGTTGACTGATTTAAATATTTTCTATATTATGAATATGCTCATGTATTAATATAGCGACCAGATGATCACGAAGATAAAGATAATCCTCTTCACGACTCTATTGTGGTTACCCATCCAAGGTTAACTTGTACAAAATTGTAATATTTATTTTATAGCACGACCTTATCAGAATTAACAAAGAATACATAATTATATACGTACACACAAATAAAGTTAGAGTCTTATACGTCTCTAATTAAACTTCGGGTGCTAAGTAGTGAAACACAACAATTTATCGTTGTCATTATTTCAGGTGAAATTATAGGAGAGGTAGATGGTGAGATAAAACCTGTTTCCGTGTCTATGACTAAAGAGTATACCTCAAGTTATGTGGTAAACAATGCTATAGACAGGGATGCAGGTACTGCAGCTTATTCATCTGGATATGACTCCTGGTTTAAGGCTAAGTTAGATAAGCAGTATTGTGTAGAGGTAGTACGTCATTGGTTTTTCAGTGCTTTTAACACACACACATGCTCGAGGGACGCGTGTACCTGCAGTGGTAGTTCTAATTTCTGCTCCTGGTGGTCCATGTCAGTGTACTCTGAGGATGGAACAGTCCCAGACAATGCTCCTTCTGATTGCATAATAGGAGATACTGTTAAATTTGATGGGAGTGGTATTAATTCGTATGTTTACGTTAATGAACTCGTTATCATTGGGAGAGGTAGGAGTCTATTATATAATATCACTGTCTTCTTATTATTACTATTTTTCTACAGTCAATTTAGCGATAATTGAATACAAAGCTTTCATTCTTCTCAATCTTAAAATTATAATTAGGGTTAGGATTAATGTATGAATCATGCCTAATTCACTACACAGTATTGATAGGATATTTTCTTTTCAGAAATATCATCATGTATCAAACCTGTCATTGAAAAAGGCACGGTAACCCCTGATTCGACAATTAGTTCGGGAGCCATATACGAGACAACATGCGACAACAGATTCGTGATCTCTGGATCGTCAAAAATCACCTGCACCAACAGCCAGCTGTCCGTATCTCCAACTTGTGTACCAGGTAAATTTCTACCAAATATGACTTTGGTTGCTCAATAAAAGCTTAAGTTGTAAATAGGATCGAAAGTGTTATTAAAATCCCCTGATCATAAAACTCTACTCATAACAACTGTTAATTTTATATCGTCATTAAAAATTAGTTTGTTGAGGGGAATACTATAGTATATGAACTAGTTATCATTGGGAGAGGTAGGAGTCTATATTATATCACTGGCTTATCATTATGATATTTTTCTACAGTCTGTTGAAATTTACACAGAAACTTTTTAAAGAATTCCATTGTAGCATTATGAAACATTGTTAATTCATAGGTTAAGTGTCGGTCGCGCATATTTTGTATTAAAAATAGTTCATGCAATGTCATTATTACAGTATTAGTTATTGTAAAGCTGTTGTAAACTTAGAATTTAGCGATAAATGGAATTGTCTCCTCTCAATCTCCCAATTAAATTAATTAAATTAGAATTCATTAACGAATCATTGACAATTTTGATTGCATAATACTTTATTTACCTATCACTATACATATTTAACCTTAAATTATTATTTTTAGTGGAACTATGTAAAAGGGGATCGTTCCTAGCGTCGAAACTGTTTTAACCCTACCTTAGTCAGTTGAAAGTCTGATAGCATATGACGTTCTGTTTGATTTGACCAAACTAATGCCTTTCATTGCTTTATAAGTCATTACAAAATTTTGTTTACATTTAATAACGAATTTAGCTTTCATTTTAGACTTCACGTCTCCCGAAATAAAACTGCGAACAAAGTGAAACAAGGAACTAAGTGAACTGTAAAACCAAATTTTCGTCACGCATTGGACTTTATCAAGGTTACACTGAAAAGGGGAGGTTTGATCTCTGAACCAGAGAGTGTGGTAATTGGGTTAGGAAAGTAAACATACATGCGACAAAGATCAGGGTTACCATTAGGAAGAAAATTTCAGCAAAATTTATAGAAAAGAGTGTACACATACATGCGAGAAAAATCGGGTTACCAATAAGAAAAATCACAACAGAAAAGTTTAC
Source organism: Bolinopsis microptera (assembly GCF_026151205.1). Lineage (NCBI taxonomy): Eukaryota > Metazoa > Ctenophora > Tentaculata > Lobata > Bolinopsidae > Bolinopsis > Bolinopsis microptera. The sequence goes on along the minus strand of NC_087082.1, from coordinate 19,047,078 downwards.
AACCCTCAGATCAGCGTAGTAAAAGTGTACTATAAATTAGTCTGTAAAACCGTTTCCACACATGTTATTGATTTTCGGTTTAGTGCGTTCTATTGCTAAGCCTTCTCTTATAAAGGTATCTAGGGTATCCTTACATTGTTCTGATATGCTAAATTCGAAGTTTTCGAAGAATTTTGCTAAGTCTCTTTTTCCCGATATGGGAGTGTAGTGTGGGTCGTCTGCTCTGCGGTGTTCAGCAGCGTGGTATCCTAGTGTGGTCCTGCTGTTGTTGAGTCGGAAGCTAGACTCGTGTTCGTAGATTCGACCTCTAATAGGTCGTCTTGAAGCTCCTATGTACAGATCTCCGCATTTCTTACATTTTGCTTTGTACACGTAGTGTCGGGTGGTACAGTTGAGATCTGCCTTGCAGAGTTCGCACTCACATATCTCGTCTTTAGATGGTGTGCTGATGATGCTCCTGACAGCTTTCCCCGCCTGTGTCACTACTCTGGCGTTTATTCCCAGTTGCTTGATCGATGAGTTGACTCTCCTGGTAAAGCTCTCGTTAATGTACGGTATCTTCAGGATAAGGTCGGGTTCTGGCCGGGGTTCTCGTGGGGTCGAGCTTGTTAGTACTTCTAGTCTCTCTAGAGCTTGTAACATGTGTTTTGTCACGACTTCTTTGGGATATCCGGAGTTTACGATCAGGTGAGTTTTCAGTTTTTCGAGGTATGCCCAGCTGTCATCCTTGTATTTGCAGTTGTGAACTATCCGCCTAGTCTCCGACCTGATGATGTTTGTTTTGGTGACTAGACTACAGTGTGAGTCGTAATGCAAATATCTTCCAGAAGCCGTAGGTTTTTGGTAGTGAGTGAAGGATATTTCATTGTTCTCTTTTAGCTCAATGGTGAGATCAAGGAAAATGAGCTTTCTATCTTCTTGAAGTTCGCTGGTGAAGTTTACATAGGCCCAAACAGAGTTCAGATTGGCTTTGAATTCCTCGAAGTTTTCGGCGCTTGACTTCCAGAGTAACCAGGCGTCGTCAACGTACGTGGAAAGGCACTCCGGCTTGTGGGTACTCTTTTCTGCTGCTATATTGTAGGTGTAGTCGACGATGATTTCTGCGTATGCGCCTGAACTATGGGACCCAGTGCCGATACCCTGTTTTTGTAGGTAGTATTTGTCGCCTGCTTTGATGTAAGTGTGGTGTAGGACAAATTCAAGCATGGAGACAATATGTGAGGGCGAAAATCCGTACAGGTTAATATTTTCTTTGTAATCTTCAATGTACGATAGTATGACTTGTAAAGCTCTCTCGTCAGTGGGTAGAGTCGGGTACATGTTCTCCACATCAAGGGATGCTTGGAAACTGACACTACTGGTTACGGTGATGTTGTCAGGATAAGTGTTGCGGAGCTTAGTGAGAAAATCTTTTGTACTTTTGACTCGGTTTGGGAGGAGCTGATTAATTTGTATCAGTACTTTGCTCACTACCATGTCGAGTTTTTCTATAGCACTGTTGTTGATAGGTTGTACTACTCGAACTTTGGTGTTGGGAAAGCTGGGCTTGTGATCCTTAGCCATAGGGTAGAGTTCTGGGGCCGACGAGTAGTTGCTTAGAACGTGTTTGATGGGGGGTTTCGTGACATCTATTCTAAGATCTATGCATATGTCGGTAAACAGGTTGTTTGCTGCTGTTTCGTACTTATTAGTGGGATCTTCTTCTAATAGTTTGTAAGCAGGTTCTCGCAGGTGGTCAGCTAGCTTTTGCTCCACTAGTTCTCTTTCCATGATAGCAATATTGTTGGTTTTGTCGGTCAGGATAATCCGTACATTTTCCCGCGTTTTCGCCTCTGTTAGGCTCTCGAGATCTTCTTTAAGGTAGTTCCTGGGGATGTGTATCTTCCTCAGATCGTGTTTTAGGCCTTCCATGGAGCACTTTAGTTGTTTGATAGTCTCCTCAACAGGTGGTATGGCTTTTGGTGGGGGTGCGAGGTCCTTATCGAAACTTGATACAACCTGTTTGAGGCTGAGTATAGTGTTTAGGCCTGGGTCTGGATTTCTCGCGGGGTTGGGAATACCGAACTCGTATGCAGGGTTGCTGTATCGCATTGCTGCAATCATCCTCCATACTCCAGTCTGGAAATCTGTTTCCAGTTTTCTCCCATTGTCCGGAGAAATCTTGAAATTCCTTCCTTTTTCTAAGATGTTGGTAGCTGCGTTGCTGTATGTGCTGGGGACAGTTACGATAACTCCAGAGCTCAGAGGGGCTTCCTCATTTGGGTTGTTGGTAGATTCTTCTGGGTTATTAGCTTTGCTATCTCCTTGATCTTTGTGGAGGTTGGGTGTAGTCGATACATTGCTGTTTTCTGGTTTTTGACACGCTGTTTTAATGATTTTGAGCTTCTTTTCCAGTTTTTGTTGTGACTCACACCTTTCTTTTTGGGTATGCTGTTCTATAACTCTGTTGATGTATCTGGTCTCTCGAGGTGAGGCTACACTGTGTAGCGTTTTAAGGGTGTGGTTAATCTCAAGGGTACATCTTTTAACTTCAAGGTATTTTTTCATCGATTTCAGCTTTGAGGAAGAAACAATGTATGGTGTTCGTCATTCTTTCGATCTTGCTTTGAAGTTTGAGGTATTTGGGGACGATAGATGGGGGTAGGCTGCGCAGTTGACCATCTATATCAAACTTAGCTTTGAAGGCTTGGTGGAGAGTAGGGAGTTTAAGGGTTAAGATGTTTTTAGGGAAGACTTTCTCTTTTCTGCAAGTTTTGAGGAAGTCTAGCTGCTGTTGTAGGTTGGTCTTCTTGAGGGTAAGGGTGGACAGTTTTCGGGCAGCCTCTATAACACTGCTAGCCGCAGGTATCGAGCAAATAGATCTTAAGGCTGAGCGTGAGTTTGAGACGAATTTAGCTTTCATTTTAGACTTCACGTCTGGGAATAAACGCCAGAGTAGTGACACAGGCGGGGAAAGCTGTCAGGAGCATCATCAGCACACCATCTAAAGACGAGATATGCGAGTGCGAACTCTGCAAGGCAGATCTCAACTGTACCACCCGACACTACGTGTACAAAGCAAAATGTAAGAAATGCGGAGATCTGTACATAGGAGCTTCAAGACGACCTATTAGAGGTCGAATCTACGAACACGAGTCTAGCTTCCGACTCAACAACAGCAGGACCACACTAGGATACCACGCTGCTGAACACCGCAGAGCAGACGACCCACACTACACTCCCATATCGGGAAAAAGAGACTTAGCAAAATTCTTCGAAAACTTCGAATTTAGCATATCAGAACAATGTAAGGATACCCTAGATACCTTTATAAGAGAAGGCTTAGCAATAGAACGCACTAAACCGAAAATCAATAACATGTGTGGAAACGGTTTTACAGACTAATTTATAGTACACTTTTACTACGCTGATCTGAGGGTTGTAAACTTTTCTGTTGTGATTTTTTCTTATTGGTAACCCGATTTTTCTCGCATGTATGTGTACACTCTTTTCTATAAATTTTGCTGAAATTTTCTTCCTAATGGTAACCCTGATCTTTGTCGCATGTATGTTTACTTTCCTAACCCAATTACCACACTCTCTGGTTCAGAGATCAAACCTCCCCTTTTCAGTGTAACCTTGATAAAGTCCAATGCGTGACGAAAATTTGGTTTTACAGTTCACTTAGTTCCTTGTTTCACTTTGTTCGCAGTTTTATTTCGGGAGACGTGAAGTCTAAAATGAAAGCTAAATTGGTCTCAAACTCACGCTCAGCCTTAAGATCTATTTTTACATTTAATAGGAATTCTGATGATTTCTTTTCAGCACCTTATGATTGTAGCAAACCTATCATTGAAAAAGGAGCGGTATCCCCGGATTCGGGAATTTATTCGAGCGACACCTACACCGTATCATGCGACAACGGATTCGTAATCTCTGGATCGTCAACAATCACCTGCACCAACAGCGAGCTATCCGTATCTCCAACTTGTGTATTAGGTAAATTTCTGTACAAAGCACGACTTTTAAAGGTAGAATGGTCGCTCAATAAAAGCTCAAGTTGTAATTATAGGATCGAAAGTGTAATTAGAATTCCCTTAAGCTCGAATCATAAAATTCAAATTATACAAACTGTTAATTTGATATTGCCATTACAAATTGATTTCTTCCTTCTGCCTGTTATTATTTACATTTTTGTTGTCTTCAGTGGCCAACGTGACATGTGACGAGAACGAAATGAAGTTGACCTTTGCAGAGAAGAGTAGTTTTGATACTATTCGACTTAACGAAAAAGGTATTTTATTTGTTTTAAATATTTTGTAAATATAAACTGTTAATTTTCCGGTACATTGCATTATTTGAACATTTATCAGATAATTCATGTTGTCGATACTTCTTTGCAGATTGCGAATTCACGGGAGAAATACAAGAGATAAAAACAGATTTAGAGAAATGCGGAACGAAAGTGTCTTTTAATAGCACCCACGTTATATATAAAAACCAGGTCAGATACACACTTGATACTATTGACATTTTACTTTTTATGTATGCTGGTGTTCATTTTCACATGACAATTTCATTGGATTACAAAGACGTATGTTACAAAAATAGTTTATTAAGTAAAGTTCAAGTATGTTTCTTAAATAATTCCTTAGCAATTTGTGGCTTAACTATTCTTTCATATTTCAGATGATAGGCCTAACAAAGACAAGTGATGACACTAATGGTATTACTAGAGAAAAAGAATTCAGATTAGCATTTGAGTGTTCTTATAGTAGAACAGGTCAGATTATCCAAATTTTGACGATTCTAAGTATTTTTATTCTCTTTACTAACTAATAAGATAGATATAATATGCTCATTATATAATCACTAAATGCAAATTTATGAGCTCTTATAGATCACATTTCTTGCACGAACTGGCCCAACACTTTATCAAGGAACCTGTTATATAGAGAGCTAGGCATACCTCAATTATAAACAATTCCGTCCTCCAGGAGCGACCGAGTTTGCATCTTGGGAGATAAAAGGAACTACTGTTGTGCAAAGAGTGGCTGGTGCTGGCTCACTTCGATTTGTCCTAGACCTCTATAAGGACGGAAATTTTACGGACAAAGTGGAAAACTTCCCCTTTGAACTGTCTCTTAATGAAGACATTTACATGCAGGTCTTGAATTAAACTTTAGCTTTTAATAAATTCTTAAACCCACGTTCGCGTTGGATGTGTTGTTAATAATTATTCATATAATGAAAGATTATTATTTAGCGAAGGATATTCCATAAAATGGAACTTTACTGAAGGTGTTGTGTATGAAATTCAACTTTGATTGTAAAGCAACTGTACTGCGACCAATTAGGGCTATTTATCAAGTAAAATAACTGCTATAAAATAATTTATATTACCAGGTAACATTGGATTCGCTGGATTCAGATCTTTCTCTAGGAGTATTGCACGTGCAAGCTAAAAACAGTGAATCTGAAGACGAGGGGAATTTGTCATACGACCTAGTCAAAGAAGGGTAAGTTTCAATCAATAGCTGATACTGTTGGGGAGGTGAACCAAATTTGTTTTGGTACCTGACAGTGATTCCTAGTTTAATTTATCAACACTGTTATAGCTAGTTAATTGTATAAAAAATGTTCACCTCCCCACAAGAGTCAAAATTTAAAATCCTCTTCTAAGTTTGTAATATTTAATTTCACAACAGTCATTTGTGTAATCATTGTATTTTACGCTTGTTGAGTTGTTGGGATTAGCATTATCATATAACATTTATAATTATTATATAATTTAATATTTGCTTTTTAAATGAGATCAAAGTATGTGAGTTAGGATTAGCTCTGGTAATTTAATCGATTATTATAATTTTACTCATTTTAACAGATCATGACGTACCAATATGAATCTGTATCAGATAAAAATCGTCCAAAATATGTTATGACATTTTAACAAGTAGAAATAAGTCAAGCAAATTATTGTATTAAGTTATGCTTTGTGTAGCTCGTTGCGATAGTATAGGAATTCTAATTCCTTTAAGTTGGGAATGAGGTAATTATCTGTTCACAGATCACCCTCTAGACCTACAAGGAAATATTTCCTGTAGATTCTCCTTATATAAGCAAAATTTGACAGAGCATCTTGTGGAGTGAGCTTTGTGCCCTTGCTGTACGGTAGTGTTAAACAGGGAACTGAAACCGAGGGGTTCCATTCAGGCTCTTCACACTTTGTTTCTGTCTGGTTCTAATACACCATTACAATAACTACTTTAATATATTATCTCAATAACTAATTAATGTTGGGATCTAATATAATTTACCACAGTTGTATTGAAGACTCAACCTTCACCTTTATCGGCAAAGATTCCAACTCACAGCTTCTCTCCGACCCAAAAATAAAAAGATTTACATTTAAATCTTTCAACTTTTTGGATTCCCAGACTGCAACATATGTTCATGCAGTTGTCAAGGTCTGCAGTGTCTCGGATAGCAGGTAAATTTTCTTAATATCTGTTTGAGGCTTCCTGTAAGAGTGCATTATTTAGAAAAATTTGTAACATAAAACGAATAATCATTAAGGCTGACCCTTCCTGCTAACATTTCTTCCATAATGAAACCCATATCCACTTTTTATGAATATCGGGTACGGGTCATCATCTCTATAGATTCCCAGCAAGTTAGTTCTAATTAAAGGTCAATTATCCTATTAATATTTTATACTAAACCGCATTTTATCATTTTCTAATTGTTTCAGTTTTGGCTGCACAGATTTGTGCTCCAACAGCAGACGGAAGAGGTCTGTAGACGGAAAAACTGAACTGAACGACCAACGGTTCCATGTCTATCAGGGACCAATGGTAGCTGGTGACCCCATTGAAACCAGAGCTAGAGGTAGGATAAAAATTACAAACCTGATAATAATACATTGAAATTTTAATAACACCGCTTTTAAGATAAACTTTATACTTAGCAGTGTTTAACTATTCATCCCAGAAAATAACATGAATACTGAGTTAAGAAAGTTAACCTAAATCTTTGACAGTTAAATTTACATAATTCATACCAAAGGGACCAACCCTACACTGCGTGAGGCTAGTACAGTATAACAGCATTTACATCGAATTTAAATTAATATAATCAGATACTCGTCAACTCAACTCAGCAGCAGTTTCCGTCCGTGTGATGTAGTGTCCTTCTCCTTTCTGTGTCCCCGTCGTTTTGTTTTGTAAATATTTAAAAACAACATGTAATAGTGTTTTAAGCAAATATTTCAATTATCGAACGTAACTTAATAGTTAATAATAACAATTAACACAAATACTAGACATTCAACTTTTAAACGTGTATTATATTATATATTATGTGTTATATATTAAAACTTTTATATCCTAATATGCAATTTATTCAATAATATGGTGTGAAAACAATTTACATGTTTGTGCTTGCAGCTGATATCAGGCTTGGGGTGGTGCTTTAAAAACGGTATTTCGGGTACTAGTAAAGCTCTTACAGGCAACTGGTTCCTTTTGCCAGCCGTTTTTAATCCAGTACTGTTTCATTTCTGGTCTCAGAACATGCGCAACAACAAAAAATTATGTTTTTCAGGTTCAGGAGTGAAACTAGGATGTGAAATATGGACTATACTCCTCCTGCTGCACCTCCTGCTGTAAAATATCAAAAGCTAGCTCACGAATATTTTAGTGAATAATTAAAAATAGCTGTGGACAGTGTATTCTAAAAATGACTAGTGACCTATGTTTATTTCTTTTGACTTTAAAATTATGATAACTATGAAGACACTCTAATTCAAATTTCATAAACTTTAGAGCATTATTTTTCTCGCCATAAAACCCACGATTTTAGAAACATGATTTTATTGACATTGTATTACATAGATTTCTAATTTCCAATTTCTATATTACAATTAATTTGTTATTGAAATTACTTCGTAAATTGTGAGATTTTAAATTGTATGAAACACACAATTAGTACAGTCAGTTATGCACATTTATCTGCACGATTTGAGAGAGTTTTTTCCTGAAGCACAGGCCTTCATCAAGGTATAAATAACTCAATTTCACTCGGAGACAACTTTTTTAGCTTGGGCATAATCCTACAGGACGCTTTGAAGTTGAGTCACCGAATCGCGACTGACCCGCACTTAAAATGTGCCTAACTCGGCTTCTAATTGACCAATTGAAATGAGTGAACACGTCAAAATGACCGGAATGATCACATTAATAGGGGCGAATCAAGGTTTTAAGGTCCCAAACCCTTTAGTTTTTGAGTTATAAGACAAAAACAGTGTAGCGAAGCCAAAAAATCAGGATTTTGAAACTTTATTTATCGAGGGTTTTAGAAGATCATTAACCCCACCAAAATGACCGGAATGAGCACGTCATTAGTGTAGGCGAATGAAGGTTTCAAGGTCCTAAACCCTTTATTTTTTGAGTTATACACTAAAAACTCTGCCGCGAAATCACAAAATTTGCCGCGATAAGTATCTTTAAGAATAATAATTAAGTCTGTAACATAACACATTTTTTGTAGTTTGACCTTATCAGGATTGACAATAACGCCTCTAAACATTTAATAAACAGGTAGAATTTGATGTATTGTCATAGAATAAAAACATATACAATTATGAAATCACAAAATTTGCCGCGATAAGTATCTTTAAGGATAATAATTAAGTCTGTTAATATATAACCTCCTTGTATTGATACAGATCAAAATATGTTGTTAAGATGATCTTGAAAAAACGTTGTTAGAATGATCTTTAACAGGATCAAGCCTGCTATGGAAGAGATCCTAATAATCGATCAGAATGGATTCAGGGAGAGTAAATCAACCACTGTCAAGGATCTGACAGCGGTAATCGTCTTCATTGAAAACCGTATACATATATATTAACCTTGTATTGATACAGATCAAACATTGTTATCATATATATCCAGATCCTGAAACTAAGTCTACTAAATGATGGAAACATTATTGTAAATTTAAAAAAACAATTATGATAACTAATATGATAAGATTTCTTCGACTATATCAGGCTTTCAAATCAAATTTATGGTTTACCCTTCTCACAAGATTGTGTGTAATAACAAAATTCTGATCATTTAACCATTCCGGTATGCACTCCTCATAACGTGCAATGATAGGCTGCTTTTTGATAAAGGAAACTCTCCCAAATTACTAGGTGAAAATCCGAAAACAAGCTTCATTTACTGACAAGACATCAGTTTGCCCTATTAACTTTTAACCCAATTCGTACTGAAAGGTATTAAATACGTAGTGAAGTGATTCGTGACATCACTAGACTGTTTTCTGCTCATGCTGGGAGAGCTAGAGAAAAATACCAAGACTTTATTCTTGGATCAAAAGAGGTTATTCAGACTAAAAAAGCCTTAAAAGGAACAACCTTATGATCATGAGAAAGTGGTAAGAAGCTGCGTTGAGGTCATCATTGGATATAAAGAATAGTCTAGCATAACTAACTTAAATCAGACCAGTCACCAGCATGTGACGTTAGCAGTGAAGCGAGACAGTTCTTCTTTCATAAATTCACGAACACTCCAAAATGTTTGGTCGACAGAGAAGGAGGTTCTTACCACAATGATAAGACTCTTCTTTTGAAAGTCGATGCTCCTGACTCAACCCAAGTGCCTCAGCCTCATTGAGTATTGTCAAAAGCTGACAGCCAAGTCGTTGATGTTTCTGTTGTTTTGAAAAATAAAGTGCAGTCATCAAGACTACGGAATAAACACATTGATTTAGCAGAGCACGTACTTACTACTCAGCCGCCAGGAAGAAAAGCTTTCTTTTAACGAGCAAGGAGGCTGGATATCGTTTCTGACACCTATCTGCAGCATTAAGAACAGAACTCGTGAGGCAAGTGGTATAGAAGGTACAGTCAAGAAGACCATATGCCAGAGATATCGAAAATAAATGAACAAAACTAATCGAAATCCTGCCAATCCTTTATATTTTTGGCAAGATGTCAGCCTCATTCTCTGCTCAGCTATCTTATCAGATGCTCTAATGGAGTGTTCATACACTTCGCTAGTCTGCCGCTCTGACCAGTTGCAGTCTATGTTAAGTGCCATCCTCATTATTATCGTATAACATCCATCTATAATACGCTTTACGAGTCTATGTTTCAGAGCCATATACATTATATACACTATACAGAGTAGAAGGATGAACTCGACTGTAGTCAGGAAGAGAGATCTCTATGCATACCGGATCGCCATTTGATTTTCATCTGGTGGCATGCCGTCCATCCTTTAGATTTTCTAACTTCAAAGTCTTTCTCAGACCTCTTCATTCTACTAAACAGGTTTTCAAAGTCCTAATTTTTCTGGACAGTCTTCTCACTTGCAGCCAAAAGTGTCAGATATAGTGACAATCTTTAATGTCTGCATCAGTGACCTTTAGAATTTACAGCCGGATGGTGTCAGCTTCTTCTAGGTTGTAGGGTAAATTGTTATTACTGACTGTCCAGGGCAACTCCTAACCATAATAAGGAATGTTTCAGTCAGACCATCCTCAGTTATTACACGAGCATACATCCTCTGTATCAGGCTCAAAATCCTCTTGGGATTGCCACATGCCACGAGAATCTTCATAAGGAGTTCAAGGTGGACGCTGTCAAATGCCTTCTTAAAACCAACAAAGACCATATTACCGCTGTGAGATCGAAATACCCTCCTTAGTCAAAGAATATGGCTGGTCATGGTGGTTGATCTACTCTCCCTGAATCCATTCTGATCGATTCTTAGGATCTCTTCCATAGCAAAGACTATATTACTGCTGTCAGATCCTTGTCACCTGCACCCTCAAATACTCAAATACCCTCCTTAGTCAAAGAATATGGCTGGTGGTTGATTTACTCTCCCTGAATCCATTCTGATCGATTATTAGAATCTCTTCCATAGCAGGCTTGATCCTGTTAAAGATCATTCTAACAACTTTTTTTTCAAGATCATCCTAACAACATATTTTGATCTGTATCAATACAAGGCCAAGGAGGTTATATATTAACATTATATAGATGTATACATAATTGTATATGTTTTTATTATGACAATACATCAAATTCTACCTGTTTATTAAATGTTTAGAGGCGTTATTGTCAATCCTGATAAGGTCAAACTACAAAAAATGTGTTATGTTACAGACTTAATTCTGTTAAAGATCATTCTAACAACTTTTTTTTCAAGATCATCCTAACAACATATTTTGATCTGTATCAATACAAGGCCAAGGAGGTTATATATTAACATTATATAGATGTATACATAATTGTATATGTTTTTATTATGACAATACATCAAATTCTACCTGTTTATTAAATGTTTAGAGGCGTTATTGTCAATCCTGATAAGGTCAAACTACAAAAAATGTGTTATGTTACAGACTTAATTATTATTCTTAAAGATACTTATCGCGACAAATTTTGTGATTTCGCGGCAGAGTTTTTAGTGTATAACTCAAAAAATAAAGGGTTTAGGACCTTGAAACCTTCATTCGCCTACACTAATGTGCTCATTCCGGTCATTTTGGTGGGGTTAATGATCTTCTAAAACCCTCGATAAATAAAGTTTCAAAATCCTGATTTTTTGGCTTCGCTACACTGTTTTTGTCTTATAACTCAAAAACTAAAGGGTTTGGGACCTTAAAACCTTGATTCGCCCCTATTAATGTGATCATTCCGGTCATTTTGACGTGTTCACTCATTTCAATTGGTCAATTAGAAGCCGAGTTAGGCACATTTTAAGTGCGGGTCAGTCGCGATTCGGTGACTCAACTTCAAAGCGTCCTGTAGGATTATGCCCAAGCTAAAAAAGTTGTCTCCGAGTGTAATTGAGTTATTTATACCTTAATGAAGGCCTGTGCTTCAGGAAAAAACTCTCTCAAACCGTGCAGATATTCCACAGCTTTCGTGCATAACTGACTGTACTAAATAGTTTTATGACGAAATGTCTTGTCGAAATGACTGAATCGTCGATGGGCCGGCAGATATTTGTTGTCGATTAGTGTTGAATATTCATATTAACATGATTATTGATTTAATTTAGGAATTGTATATAAATATCTTTGACCAAGTTTAATTGTAAATGAGTATGCACCCCAGGACTTGGCGGCTACAAGTTAGGCAGCTGCAGAAAAGATGCCGCGCGCGTTCAGCGTACGGCTTTTCGTTTTTGATTTTACAAATGACAAAGCAACTTTTAATGATTATTAATGGAATTATCGGATATTTATAATTCAATATGTATTACCTGGGGACCTCAGGCTATCATGTTCATAAAAATAGAAATTAGGCGGAATGACAGGCTTGAGGCTGAGCGCGGCCCAGTAAAATATGTATTGATTCTTCTGTAGAAAATAAAAATTGTATTTTACTTAAAACTGTATTTTACTTCTTCTGTAACAGATTAGTTTTTATTCGTTGTCTACTATTTAACTAAACATGAGCTCCTGATCCTGTTAGGGGGTTTTCATCAAAATTATGAGGTCTTCATCAAAATTATGAGGTCAGCACACTAGTAAAAAGCAGTTAGCAACTGTTAGCAGCAGTTTCGTTGCACTTCAGTCTGTGAGCAGTGAGCAAAGTTTTTTTTCAATTTGGCCTTCCTGTGTTGTGAATACCAAAGTAGGACAGGAGGAGCAAAGTGCAAAGAAACTGCTGCTAACTGCGCGCGCGACAGCAGCAGTTAGCAGCAGTTAGCAGCAGTCAGCAGTAGTTAGTAGCAGGTAGCAGCAGTTTCTTACGGTCGATGGCGCACGGCCTATTAAAATTGTTAATGCACTGGTAGGGTGCGCGCAACTTCGTAGCACTTGCCATTTCGAGGAGAAAGTAGCGCGCACTACTTCAGCTCCGATGTTCGAAGAAATTTAGAGGCCGAGGAGTCTAGCTTAGTACAGTAACATCTGTTAATTGTCGGATGACACGTTAGGCTAGCTGAGCGTCAACCTGGGTACAGTGGCGCGGCGGCCATCCAGGAAGATTAAATCAAGCAAACTTCCAGCACCTCAATCGTGATATTTGGCATTTATAGTTGACTTACTAATTGTTTGCGGGTGAAAAAATTCGCTCCTACTAAGCTAAATCGCTCGCCAAATTTTTAAAAAATTTCTTTCTGGGCGGCGATCAACGGATCAACCTGTCATTATGCCAAATCTCTGTTCTGGCTGAGTGAATTATGACGTTCATCGCCCTGAAAAAAATGCAAATGCTCATTGCATGGATGTTAGAGCGTTATACGTGACTAGTATTCACGTGATCGTTCAGAACCAATTACAGCCGCGCAAGAGATCACGTGCACGCGCGCCAACTACCAATTGGAAAGAAGTGACGTATGCGCTATAAGAGCCGTGCGCTGAGTTAAATTGAAAAATCTGATTATTTGATTGTAAAATCGCATAAACGCGCCTACCTGCGCGTTTTAGAGGGTTCAGTTACGCCAGCTAGGCTATGCTTATAAACATAATAGCCTGGGGTCCCCAGGTAAGAAAATTCATGTGAAAAGGCCCTTTGAGTATGAAATTGATCTGAATCGGTGTACTTTTTGACGCTGATTCCGAATCCCCTCATGCAATTGCATATACAGGGTAAAATTAACAAAAATTGTGCCAGTTAGCGGACGCTAAATTTTCATCAACCGTTGGGATTGCCATGCCTTTTAAAATTTAAAATTAAATTAACGATCGCGATCGTTTCATGTTGGTAAAAATATCAAATAATGGTTCTTTACTCATCACTTTTGGGGCGCTACGGAGCACAAAATGGAGGGGTTGCTATTGTCAATTAATCAAATTTAAAAAGTTAAATGACCGGACACCGTATTCTGCACCTCAATCGTAACATTTGGCATCTATAGTTGACTTACTAATTGGTTGCGGGTGAAAAGATCAGTCAAAACTGTAAAATTGCGGTCCTGGAAATTTCATTTTCAAAAACTAAAAATGGGACAGAGATTGAGACAATATGATTTCGCAATTTTATTCGGATTTTAACTCCCAGTACCTCAATTTGGTTTCATACCATAATCAATTTCTACCAATCTAACGACTCATCCTGAGGACAACAGGCAAGGAGACCCTGCAAGAGTTGAAACTATCTTTCCGAATAGCATGATCATTCAATCTGATCAAGAGCAAAAATCGAACACCACGTATAATATGGAGGATGCAGACACAACTACTCGTGATAATTCGAGGTTCATTAACTGCAGTCAGGACTCGGGAGTTAGCCAGTATATTTTCCTAGATAAGAATAACAAGCAGCTGGATATCAGAATTGAGAGGAAAAAGAGATCGTCAAAAGGGAAACAGAAAAAGAATCGTGCTGAAATAGAAACCGCTTATTCTTCTTGCTCTGAAAGTGGTTCACTAGTTATAGTGAACGTCTACCGGGAAAACAAGCTTGAAAAATCTTACCTTCAACAGAATCCGTCACTTGTACTCGAATGTGACTCCTCCGAAAAGAGTTGAATTAATGGTATTCATGTGATCAAATCTAAAGAAATTTGCAACGTATTTGAGAGGGTACATGCGGCTGAGGTAAACAAAAAGTCAGAATGCGAACCAATCTATTATAGTTCAGCCGAAACGATTCCTGACGTTGCGCCAATATCCGAGGAAACATTTGAGATTGTCAAGAGTGCAGCTCAAGAGACACTTTATGATAGCCCTCTGTTTATTGAGGGACTTGCTAAAAACAAATCTCCACTCTCACCAGGCAAGGGTCAGACGAACAAACAACCAGATTCTGATCCTCAGACTCATCAAGCTCAATTTCAGACACAGGTTCTGATTCGATGAGATGTAACACGCTCAGAAATTTCGACACATACATGAAACTGGAAAGGGTAACGGTGAGTAGTATCGGATCTTCAAGCAGTGGTGAAACATTGCGGAACAAAATGAGGAATTTGGAGCTTCGGAATGACGGGGGAAATGTTGAGTACATCGAATATCAAACTCCAGAACCAGATGAACCAGATGAACCATATGAAGTCGACAGTCGTGAAGCCTAGTTGCACACTCAGATCAAGTGCCAACACGCAGACTGAGCTTCAGTTCAACCTCTACTCTGAGGATGGCTTCACTTTTACTTTGATACCATTCTTCGCACTAGCCATGGAGCTTAACTCTAATGAGCTCCTATTTGATACGTTAACAGTGGAGACTCTTCTGAGAGCTGCACTACTGACAACTGGGAGATGAGAAGTTTGGAAACTCATTCAGAATTTTCCTCTGCTTACCAGAGTGCTTTACATTAACGATTTTGTTTCGATTGGACAATATTGGTATAACTTTCGGACCATATTTAGACAGAGATTACTTAAACGTATTACTTATTATTTTGAACGGAAAGATTTCTTTTGAACGTCCATGGTAGTTAGACTTTAATTTAGACGGACATTACTTGCACGCTTATCCTCCCAGCGTTCACTTATTGTCCGACCAAATAAATTCCGATGAGGTATATTGTCTCAGTAGCATTATATTAGTATAGAATGGTAACCATGGTAGCATTATATTAGTATAGAATGGTAACCATGGTAGCATTATATTAGTATAGAATGGTAACCATGGTAGCATTATATTAGTATAGATTATAGAATGGTAACCATGGTAGCATTATATTAGTATAGAATGGTAACCATGGTAGCATTATATTAGTATAGAATGGTAACCATGGTAGCATTATATTAGTATAGAATGGTAACCATGGTAGCAATATATTAGTATAGAATGGTAACCATGGTTACCAACTCTTTTCTAGACTGTGTTAGAAAGAAAACAACAATTTTGTCTTAATGAGTGAAGAAAAGCAATACAATCATGATTAACATATATTGCGAGCATTATAAATATGATAATGGCTCGGCTCACATTAAAAAGTAAGGACTGTTTGAGTGTTGATTTGAAAATTCCTTTAATCATAGCAAGTGGTTGATTTAAGAGAGAGAAGATCAGTTTCTCTATGATCTAAGTTGTTCAATATTATGTAGATAATAGTCATACATTAATCATAGTCAAACTATCCTATCAACTGGACATTTGAAAATTTTGTGAAAATTTTGCCTAGAGGACGAAACGATTATTTTAATCATTGGAGCTTTATAAAGTTCATTAAAACAAAAATTTCAACTATGCACCAGGGAACAACGAAAAACTATCAAGTAATCTTTTTTAAAGAAACTCGTATTTATAAACAGTCCACACCATGAAAATAAACTCATATCAACAGTCCACACCATTAAAAGAAACTCAAATAAACAGTCCACACCATTAATAGAAACTCAAATAAACAGTCCACACCATTAAAATAAACTCATATTTATATATAAATATAATAACTTTTTTAATATAAATAATAACTTTTTTAATAACTACCTTTTATTATAATCGTTTGAACAGCTCCAGAACTGAATTGTATCTTTCAATACTATGAGAGGATGTCTCTCAGCGAGAGTCCAAACACCAGGTGTCAAGTTAACAAAGTACTCTATAATCACCTTGCCGTCCTCGTAACGACAATCTGTTTTGTCTGTATCCAGAGTACACGCTGTGAGAAGAGTGTTTTGTAGTAAGTGGTACAATGATGGTTCATAGATGGTCACTTAAAATTTAAAGTCACTTGAGTGCCTTCGCTCGGCACTTTATCAAGTTTATGGTGCATTTTTAGATAATAAGCATTGAAAAAATATGCGTCATAAACACGCGAATGTACCAGTTTTATTATCATCGTCAACAGTCACCACGATAATTTTATAAAATCGTAAAACTACAGAAAACACTTACTTCCGTCACCCAAGCAAGTAACTTGATGTCTAATACCACAAAAAACATCGTTCGGTGAGTTCAGTTTTTCTTTCATTATTGCAATCGAATATTCCCCAGTTGCTTCAGCAGTGCAAGGCGCTGGCTGAAATATAAACTGTTAAAGTTGTGACAGGTATCTCATCTGAAACTACGCTTGGTGTAGCTTGTTCGGATAGTATAGGAATTCTAGCTCCTATAGTTGGGAATGAGGTAGTTGTCTGTTCACTGTTCACAGATCGCCCTCTAAAAACTTACAAGGAAATATTTCCTGTAGATCCTTGGTATTATATAAGCAACATTTGACAGAGCATTGTGTGGAGTGAGATATGTGCCCATCCTTGGAGAACCCGGCGAATGTCCTTCCTGTACGGCAGTGTTAAACAAGGAACTGAAACCGAGGGGTTCCGTTCAGGCCCTTCACACTTTGTTTCTGTCTAGTTCTAATGTACCGTCACAATAGTGACTTTAAATATATCTACAACGAGTACAACTTTCTTTGACGAAAAAATGGCTTTAGTACAGACAGATCCGTCTGAAAAAATCGATCTGCCGACACACAAAGCTTACAAAGGATTTTTGACGTTTTTGAGTCCTAATAGATGTCCTTTATGGCTGACCAACTTTTCCAAACTTTTCCACGTGTCTTAAGGCCACTTTTTGCCACTTTACCACTTTTTACCACCTTTCTTGTTTGTCGAATATCTTTAGTTGTGAACATCGTAAAAGGTTGCGGATCAATCGAGTGTGTTCATATTACCATGAAAAAAAACTTTTGTTCTAACAATTTTTACGTCAGATTTTCAGTTAATTGGATAATTATCAATTAGCTAATTAGCAAAATTCTAAAAAATTTTTATTGGCTCAAAATGATCGGAATAGCTTAAAACACGGAGAAAAGTAGTTTTTAGAAAAACTTTGAAAATTTTTCACTCACATTTTTTTTCGAGACTTGGAAAAATTTCGAAAATTTAAAATATTTTTTTCCGCCAAAAGTGATCAAATCGCATGAAACGCGGAGAAAAATGCTTTTCAAAAAAACTTAGTGAATTTCTTTCACTAGTATTCTTTCAAGAATACTTAAATCACCAATATTTGTAGTTGGAGTTCAGTAAATCGCGGCAGATTTTAATAATCAGGAATAACTAAGTGGAAAGGTCTGAAACTGAAAAACGTTAACCATACGATATAAGAGTTTCATAACTAATTACAATACAGCCTTATCAATTTTCACAGAAACTGCACCAATGGCACAGTCAAGATCGAAAGACGAAACGATAGCCTGCTGTACTATCATTTTATTGATTTCAATGATGAATCAGTGGGGTTAAGATAATCACATTTATAATAAATGATACCTCTCTGTACCGTCAATTGTGCTAATCTAAACCGGCCTACCTGGATTACCAGACCTCTTCTTTTCCTCAACAATCAAGCCAAGTTGTTCATATCGCATTTGGTGGGCGATGTAAGTACATTATATCGAGCTGTATTCAATCACAATACGACACAATGCAATACGTGTATATTATATTATGGCCCTTAATGAGGTATATAAAACGTTCTATACCGTACACTTCTCGTTTCTCCCGTGAGAGGCCCGGTATGGAGAGGTTTTACAGTTTATCACGAAAACGTCTACTTAGCCTCATGACTCTTTGACAGCTCAAAGAAGGCAAGAAAAGACCAGAAAGCTTAAAATGTCAACTCGCTCTTTTCAATGCTCTTCGATCTGTCCCACATTAATCCCGAGCTGATCATCATGGGCCCCGAATATCCTGCGGGAAGAACCTGTATTTTTACTTCACAACGTCCAGATTTCAAATCAACATCCTCAATAACATTAACAATCCTTCCTGATCAGGATCTGTCTCTATTAGCAATTTCCAAAATATCCTGACTCTCGTGGAACATTTTACTGAATGAATTATTACCGGTTCTTTACTACCCCTTTCCCGACGCTCGTATCTAAATCTTATCCTTGCCCGTATGTTACCCTTGTTGATTTTACTTTTAGCCGACCCTGACATATGGGGGTGATTTTATACCGCATAGCAAATGAAGCGGTATGCAGTACAATACAAAACAAGTCACAGTAGATGTTGGAAGGTGTATTTACACTTGCTTCCTGGATCTGGCTGTTCCTTAGTTTCCCTGGTCTGTTCTTGCCTTCTTCGAACTGTAAATGAGCCATGAGGCCAAGTATACGTTTTCGTGATATACTGTAAAACGTCTCTATACCGGGTTTCTCACGGTATTAAGCGTTTCATAAACCTCATTAAGAGCCATATAATATACACGTATTGTGTCGTATTGTGATTGAATACAGCTCGATAAGTATTACATCGCCCACCAAATGCTATATATAGCATTTGGTGGGCGATGTAAGTACTTATCGAGCTGTATTCAATCATATATGAACAACTTGGTTTGATTGTTGAGGAAAAGAAGAGGTCTGGTAATCCAGGTAGGCCGGTTTAGATTAGCACAATTGACGGTACAGAGAGGTTTTATTTATTATAAATGTGATTATCTTAACCCCACTGATTCATCATTGAAATCAATAAAATGATAGTACAGCAGGCTATCGTTTCGTCTTTCGATCTTGACTGTGCCATTAGTGCAGTTTATGTGAAAATTGATAAGGCTGTATTGTAATTAGTTATGAAACTCTTATATCGTATTGTTAACGTTTTTCAGTTTCAGACCTTTCCACTTAGTAATTCCTGATTACTAAAATCTGCCGCGATTTACTGAACTCCAACTACAAATATTGGTGATTTAAGTATTCTTGAAACTAAAAATTCACTAAGTTTTTTTGAAAAGCATTTTTCTCCGCGTTTCATGCGATTTGATCTCTTTTGGCGGAAAAAAATATTTTAAATTTTCGAAATTTTTCCAAGTATCGAAAAAAAATGTAAGTGAAAAATTTTCAAAGTTTTTCTAAAAACTACTTTTCTCCGTGTTTTAAGCTATTCCGATCATTTTGAGCCAATAAAAATTTTTTAGAATTTTGCTAATTAGCTAATTGATAATTATCCAATTAACTGATAATCTGACGTAAAAATTGTTACAACAAAAGTTTTTCTTCATAGTAATATGAACACACTCGATTGATCCGCAACCTTTTACGATGTTCACAACTAAAGATATTCGACAAACAAGAAAGGTGGTAAAAAGTGGTAAAGTGGCAAAAAGTGGCCTTAAGACACGTGGAAAAGTTTGGAAAAGTTGGTCAGCCATAAAGGACATCTATTAGGACTCAAAAACGTCAAAAATCCTTTGTAAGCTTTGTGTGTCGGCAGATCGATTTTTTCAGACGGATCTGTCTGTACTACTTGTATATTTTAAAAATCGGCTTATATATAAGCGAAAAAGCGGCTTATATATAGAAAAGGCGGCTTATTTACAAGCCTCTTTTTCTTACCTGTGAAAACTTGACAAATAAATGGAATGTAATGAATACTAAATAAAAGCATTCAAACAAATAAACAAAAAAGCACCTGCTCTGCGCTGTTTGCAACAACCATATTCTGTATTCCCGTACCGGTGGACAATGGGTTTGTTTCTTTGCACCGGGCAAGGTAGTTGTCATACATTCCCGTCTCCTTGGTGCAAGTTATTGCTGCAGCCGAGCCAAGCGCTGGAAAATGAGGTAAAAAGCTTGAGTTTTGGTTATGAATAGGGAAAGTGATACCACAATAATAGAACACAGGCAAGGTTCTAAAGATAACATTAATTGAATGTGTAATTATGCTTATTTTCAACAGATTGTGTAAAAAGTTTAGTAATAATACTCACGGGTAACTAATTCAATTCTAGCTTGGTCTGAGTTAACAGGGCAAGTTATAGTCTGCTTCAGAGAACCATCACCAAGATCTTCCTCTGCTATTGTCGCTCCATTTCCATCTGTATGGGAGGGTAGATGAGTTTTGAAGTAAGAATTGAAAACGTTTTGCAGATCTGGACTCAGATGCATGTTGATAGGTTTATGTTGTTTTGCCCTGAACCTGGAACCCTTCAACCCTTAACTTGACTTAACCCCAATCGTAGATCTACTTACAAGTACAAGTATTAAAGTTGCATATACTCTTGGTCGGTCCAGAGAAGCCAAAACCAGAGCGGTATTAAATCCAATGCTTACAGGGCGATTGTTAATATAATATTTTTTAAAAAGTTATATGATCTAGGATCAGGAGTGATGCTATACCTGGATTTAATGATTTCCATGTGACATCAGCACATTTGAAATATGTTGTGACTGTCAATTCTTTCTCTGTTTTCTGAGCTAATCCGTAGTCAGCCTGAAATAATATAGCGAATCTCGATAATATAAGAAAAATATAAGAAAAATGGATAAAAAGTGCTGAACTACATTGTTCTATCAATCACGATTTATGCATTTTCAATAAAAATTGATTATTTACAAAAATATTGTAGTTGTATACAAGCCTGTATACAAGATCTGTACGTCGGAATATACACGATGCAGCACTCATACCATGAACATACGAAGCATTTGGTGGATGACCCCGATAATGAAGATCTGTTTAATGCCAGGAATGCAGATCAGGTAGCAAGAGTTACAGACAGTGTTTTTAATGAAATGTGCCACGAACTGGGTGTTAAGGAATACGGAGGTCTTGTATTAAAAAACCTGAACAAGCGATCAGTTTCGAAAGAAAAACTGTGTGATTGGCTGCAAACTGTTTGTTTCATTCTGAATCGTTATGCAGCCCCTCATTTGTAAATGGTTGCGGTGAGAGTAGATAAACAAAACATTTCATTAATCGCGGAGTAGAAAACTGTCATTGTTTTGCAGAAAAAGCTCATTGAAAAGAAGGACGAAGAACTCGAGTCAGTCCAAACAACAGTGCAGACAGAAATGAAATCATATTCTTCTGCCCTGAAGAAGACTAGTGCTGCTGCTCTTACGCCAAAGAAGAGATGTACTGCAGTTAAAACAATAGCTCAAAAGGATGAAAGAAGCAGAAAAGTGAGAAACGTCGTAATCTATGGAATAAGTGAATCCGACGGTGAGAAGTTAGAAAACAAAGTTGCTGAAGTTCTTGGTGAGATAACGAGAAACCTTAATTTCGTGACTGTTGTAGAGAATTGGTCAGAAGAGAGCCGACACATCAGGACCTACTAGGCAATCTCTGAATACCTTATCGGACCTTATTTGGACGGACATTACTTGAACGCTGGAGGGCCTAACGTTCATCTTAATCTCCGTTCAAATAAAGTCCGTTCATTTAAACTTTTAAAGTCCGTTCATTTAAAGTCCATCCTAGTTAAAGTCCGTTGAATTTTTTTTCAAAAATTCGAACTTTTTGTCCAGAGTATATTATACTATGTGAAAATTATAGTATATATACTATGTATATATACTATGTATATATACTATGTATATATATAGTATATATACTATGTGAAAATTATTGTGCCGCAAGTTAACGACATGACAAACTTGTTCCATGAGCCTCTAGATATTACGGTAAATCGTGTTTCCAAGGACATTGTCCGACGTTGTTATAGTTCGTATTACTCAGGGGAGGTAATGAAGCAGTGCTAGGAAAGCTCCACGTGATGTTAAGGTTAACCTAAAGACAAAGTTGTCTAAGATAAAACCACTTCACGCCGAATGGCTTGTAAAAGTTAACACTGAAATGCAGGACGGGGTAGTTTGATTAAAAAAGTTTCCATAAATCACTGATGCTTTAAGCATGGACTATTTCATGTACGAAAACCCATTTGATGAAGATGATATGTGATATTAGACACTGATCATGTACACATATTTTAATATTTTTACTGCTTAACGAATGAATTTCTTACTTATTATATAAAAAATGGATTTAAAAATCATTTGCTGAAATAAAAATCGTCAACGAAAAATGAAAAAAAAATTCGGATTTTTGATGGTTTTTAATGCCTTCTACCGTTCATATTAATGTCCGTTCATAATTATGTCCGTTCATTTAATGTCCGTCCAAATAAGGTAGTTTTTATATGGCTGCTCAGGTGCTGAGAAAAGCTAAAATTCTACGCACAAAAGAGGACTATAAAAGTATCTACATTTGCCCGGACAGATCAGTGGAAGAAAAGGAGAGCTTTCAAGAAGCTCTGGGAGGAATTGAAAGAGAAGAGGAAAGCAGAGCCTAACAGAGTTCATTTCATAAGGAACAATAAGATTGTCAGCTTTGATAAAAACAGTGTATCAGCCTTGTCTGAAGAAATTTGAACTGTTTCACATTCTTCACCACACATTTATTTTTTCACAATTTTAATTTTGTTTCACATTTTTGTAATCATATCGGGGCCATGTAATTGCGGGCACATTTTACTGTGCAGTACCGTGTTTGGTCTCCCGTCTGATTTTACAGACGGGTGCAATAATTTATTTGAGTTAATTTTATACGTTATAATTGCTGTACTCTGTAAAGTTTGAAAGTATTCAATAATTAAAAAAAAACTGTATTCTTACCAGACAGTTGACAACTTGTCCATTTATCATCGTGTTAACCCTGAGAGTCTCTGTAGTGTATTCCGCAGTGTGTACTGAATCGACTGAAGTAACAGTTGCAGCCTTCACCAACTTAAAGAAGGTAGTGTCGAAATGGTTCTTCCCGTGGGTTGTAAAAGAGAAAGTAGGAGCAATTTCTCCGGTTGCAGTACAGGTTAGAGTGATGGTTTCTCCAACCAGTGGGTCAGATTTAGAGGAAGTGAAGGATGTGATGGAACCGATCTTCATGGTCAATTCTCCTGAGGTGACTGTACCTCCGTAGAAGTTGT
Organism: Bolinopsis microptera; assembly: GCF_026151205.1. Classification (NCBI taxonomy): domain Eukaryota; kingdom Metazoa; phylum Ctenophora; class Tentaculata; order Lobata; family Bolinopsidae; genus Bolinopsis; species Bolinopsis microptera. The sequence goes on along the minus strand of NC_087082.1, from coordinate 19,023,468 downwards.
TGGCTGCATCTGTTTGGTAGGCGATGTTACATCTTACTTTCAGATCGTTATCACCTTCCTCCAGGTTATTGAGAGACATAGGAGACAAACTTACTCCATCATTGCTTCTCATCGATGTCTTAACCACGAATCTGCAGGGGGCAAGTTTAAGATTTAGTTTTTGAATAAAATACACGTATTTCCATTCGGGAAGATTTAACTTAAGTTCAGCGACCACTCGCTTCAGCTTAGATTATGTACAGCAAACAAGCCACAACGCAGGGAGTTTATACCCATAGTATTCAGCTGCTATCTTATTTAAATGAAGTTTAAAATGGTCGTATTTTCTAGCATGCACTCACCGTGAATTTGAAGCAGTTGATTTCCAGGATGTGTCTGAAGTGTCAAAAACCTCCCAACTTATTTGAGCATCGGCGTATGTCTTCTGCTTGTTGACCAAATACGGATCGCCGTTCGCGTTTGCTTTGAGCAAAGCATCTGAATAACATTTGAACTCCGCTACATAACCAGCGAGGCCCCACACGGTTTCTGTTGAGCTCGTTATATCCAAAACAGATAAGAACACCTTACCTGATTCCACTGTGTTTTCACCCCAAGCTGCTTTGCAATAATACTCAATACCTTGATCTGTAGCTGTGACACCAGCAATGGTCAATATTCCAGTGGTAGTCACAATGTCACCAGATGTAGCTTGAGTCACAACAACTGTACCAACTGACTCATCACTACTTGTCTTGTGAAAGGTGATTAACGCTGCGCTATCACCGGAAGTTTTACAAGTGAACTTAGCCTCTCCTCCCTTGGCCACGTTGGTTGTTTCGGGTGGAGAAGATATTTCTCTTACTTTTAGTGTGGCGGCTGCGGACTTGATGAATATTCTTCCCCACTTTATGAAACAGATGTACTCTCCTGCTGCGTCCGAGTTTACCTGTAAAGTTAACAATTCAAATATCAGCAAAGGTTTAGTGATAATCCAGCTTTTAAATGCGTCCAAAAGTTAGTCAAAGAAACTTCTGAAAGGCAAATACTTTAAAAGTTTAAACAGCTATCTTGAAGGATTTGACTAACACTTCCGATGGTGAGGGTGGTTGAGATTTTATTTGCAACCGAGCTGTCAGATGCCTTTGTTCCATCGATAACTCTCTCATTTTGGTCATTGTATACATCTCCATTTCCTATCATCGGCTGCGATTATGGGATAAATTTGAGCGAGAAAAGTATTAGTGAAGGCGCCGGATTTTATTTGTTGCAGTCACTATAATATACCGCTATCATGAAACATGATTTTGCCCGTTAGATGTGATCAATATTTCGGTACAAAATTTACATCAGATTTACGGCGAGATTCGATATTTTCATTTTCATTTTTGGTAGGACCAAAAGATAATGTCAAAACTTACCCTAGCAACAGAATCCCCAGCACTTTTGAAAGACCACGTGATTTCGTTATAATCAGTTCCGAATGGATTAGGGAACACGCATTCAAACACGTGGCTTGCACCACCATAAGCGGTGGCACTAGCAGGGTTTGTTATTAGAGCTGCCGCAATGATTGACACCGCAACCGGTTCCGAGTCAAACCTTTCCTCGGTAGGGCAGAAATTGTCGTATTGCACCGCACGACACGTGTATGACCCTGCGCTGTCGTCAGCGATGTTAAAAGTTATTTTGGAAACCAGGTCATCTGATTCTGACACTTTTATTCGTTTGTAATCTTGCTCCTCGATAAGCTTGGCCACTCCCTTGTACCTAAAATTATGAAATGGATGGAATGTTATAGCACTTTATTTTTAGAGTTTAAATTCCCAAATAGTCAGACTGAGCAGGTTGAGCTGTAGTAAAACACAGTACTGAGGTGTTAAAACATTTTCATTACTATCTTCAGTAACATCCTGAATCAGAAACTCGGTTAATATCAGTTCCTACAAAGTGTAACATTGGAAATGAAATGACACAACTAAAAACGATATGAATATTTTTAAAAACATAACTCTTGTGCCCCAATGCAGTGGAAAACCTTTAAGATAAATCCAATAATGGAATCCCAAACGGGTCCATGGCATTGAGCCCCAATGGACGTATAGTTCTTAGTTTCTGAATATAACGGTGTTCATCCACTTCTAGAGTTCTTGGGCTACTATTACTGAGAATTGACACTTTATAAGCCTGGTTGAAATTGTCACGTTGTTTCATGTTATGAACTTCTACAAGGTGTTTACCCAAGCTGAATCCGTCGTCGTTTTCTTCAGGGACAAACGTATTGTCCGAAATGAGTTTGTAGTAATGGGCGCGATGTTCGTTTACTCGTGCCCTTAGGGGCTGCACCGTTCTTCCTACATAACACATATTACAAAGTTGGCAACTGAAGATGTATACAACATTGTAGCTGACACATGTACCAGACACTGCTTTGGCTCGCTGTCCATTGACTGTTATTGATGGATGTGGAGATATGATGTTACAGGTACCGCAGTGTCTGCCCCCACATGGTCTTGTGTGAGGTTGGGTTAAGTCATCCGCAAATTGTTTTGCTTTGACTAACTTCCTTCTAAATGATGTTCCAGTACGTCTGACGAATTTGAAGATAGGGCGTGATGTACCGGCTTTAGATGATATTGGGGAGCCTGGGGTGTTTCCACTTGTATGGGAACCAGATAATCCTGAGAAGCTCCTGGTTCTACTGAGTTCTGGTTCCAATCTTTTTACCGATTCTACTAACTCTTGATCGCTGCCAAATGTTGAAATAACGCGGACTGCTGGTTCTGGAGACTTTGGGACCAGGACATTGCTGTTTGAGTTGTCCAGTGGTTTGAGGCATCTTTCAAAGCCTTTGACTTTTTCACTGATGTTATCTACCATAGTTTTAGGGTAGTTGGATTGGAAGAAAAAGGTTTTTAATTCATCAATTTGTTTTCGGAGTCTGTCGTTATCATTGATGATTCGCCGGAGTCTCAGGCATGCACTATAGACTATGCTGCTGAATGTATGGTTCGGGTGGTGGGAACCGAAAGTACAGGTAGGAGCGAGCATCAGCACTTTATTTTTTATTTATTTTTTCTTTTTTTGTTGTTGGTAAAGTTGATGGAATTAAAAATAAATAATTGTACACTAATTTTGCCTCGATCGATGTTTTTTACGTTTTGAATTTTGGATAAAAACATTTCTAGATTTGTAACATTGAAACGTTGAGACTGAGTAATTTCTTTCCTGATAAGAGCATTTTCCTTGTCGCATCAAAAGGGATCAATAAAAATTTACACAAGAATACTTTGCGCAACCATGCGACTCATAAACAATATTCCGATCCGGATTTTACATTATAGCACATCGGAGGACAACATTGAAACCTGAAATTTGAATCAAATTTAAATTATGAAGGATCTGAATAGTTCTGAGCAATAAAAAGTTCTACACTAACCAGTCCAAAGACCGTGCACCAGAGGTAACGGTACAAGTCAGAGTTATAGAAGCCTGTACGATGAGATCTGCATTTAGACCAGCTGATGATTCGATGACAGCCTCTGAAATATAACGTTTGTTATTACTGCGCTAAGATCATTCAAGGTTAATAAGCACAATTAATGCTTAATTTCCATAGTCAAAATTTCGCAAAAAAGCAAATGGAAATTATATAACATTTCAGTGTTTACTTACTCCTTGCAGTTAGTCTCTGAATGAACTCCACAGTCTTCCCTCCTGTTAAAGTGAAGGTACACTTGTACGAACCACTGGACGCTTCACTCACACTAGATACAGCGTAACTACCCGTTTGGGAACCTGCCGTACTGGCATCCCCTCCAGCGCTGAATTCAGCCAATACTCCAGCAACAACTGAGTCGTCTGGTCGAGTAAAGGAAACAGCAGTGGCAGCACTACTACCATGGTAAGTACAGGTAAGGGTCTTGCTGGTGTGGGTTCGGATGTCCACAAACTCACATTCATTGTTGGTAATTTTAGCGGACACGACCTCTATTGTTGATTGCACATTAATACCGTCCTCAAAAATGAAGCTACAGATGTAACTATCCTCGTCATAACTTTTTATAGTTATGTTGCTGAAAAACCTTACGCTGCTTTCCAGTTGTTTGGTATTCGTGTTTTCTATCTTAGTGGATCCATCGAACACGATGTTATCGCCACCTTTAGTCCATGTCACTCCAGAGGGAACCTTGTCACCTTCCATAAGGCATCTGGCAGAAAGGTCATCACCAGTTACAACTATGGTGGATTCAGCAGTGCCCGCTCTGTCGACTGAGGATGATTTTCGCACCACAACCTCCGTGCTTGCTCGCAGACTGTCCCCGTCTGTGAACGACAGAACACAGCTGTAAGACCCCGTATTGTCAGGCGGAGTAACGTCAGTAATTGTCAGAGTGTACTGCTGAGCATTGCTCTGCAGGGAACCAGGGTTGATGGCGATGGCACCATCAGCAGCATCTTCCAGTTTCTGGCTATTATAGTACCACTCCATGGTGCCACTCGTTGTACCCTCGTAGTTGCACGTGATCTTTATGGACCCGTCAGTGCTGTATACCGTTGTAGAGTGCTGTATACCGTTGTAGAGAGTAGTCAGCACTGAAATTGTTTCTGTTTGTAATATGATTGAATTTTGTAAAGCAGAAAATTCTGGAACAATATAGAAATTATAAAAAATCATGACAAGGATCACAACTCTTGAGGAACACCGTGCTAAATACAGAATCACTTACATCGAACAGAGACTACCGTTGTTGACTTAGGATTGAAGTTTGCGGTGGTCCATTTGCAGGTGTAGTCGCCACTGTCAGTAACTTCAACATCCTCTACAGTGATAACGCTAGTCTTCGTACTGAAGGCCTTGTTGAAGTTGCCAGTGGTAATGGTGTACTTAGCATCACTGTTGCTTATTAGGTTTTCAGCATCGTCTGTTGAACTCTGAGATCGTAGCTCTTTATGGTGATGGTTTTAACAAGTCAATGAAACAAAAACAAAAGAAAACGTAGTTTTTTCACAAGATATCTTTCCAAGATATTTTAGATTTTCAGATTATTTCGGTTTAATATGGCGTATTCATTTACCCTGAACCATTTGATATTCTGCGGGTCATCCAAACCGTTGTACACGCAGGAGAACTGGACAGTTTCCTCGTGGACGAAATATGGTGTTGCTGGTTCGAAACTTGCAGCTGAAAATCACATCACTTAGCGGTTAATTTATTGAATATATATATACAGGGTGGGCCAAAAGTCAGTACCCATACGTTGGCCTTAATAGCTCCGCCGTGTTTTATATTTGAGAGATGTTGCTTTGCAGATGGCATACTGTACTTACTGGTTCGGGATTCCGTCGTCAAAATTTGAAAATTCGAATATTTTAGACCACGCCCATTCAATATTAAAACACCTATATTGTTTTCTCTGGACATGCTGAACGCCTAAATTTTTTCAGAGACGGTAGATTATCAAATGTTGCATATGATCTGAAAACATGAGGCAAAACGGATTAGAAATGACGAAGTTATCAAGCATTTTCTGTATCTCGTTAACAAAATTGACTGGGTGATTACTGATTATGTGACACCGTGACACGACACCTTAATTGGGCACCCTTAACAATTCCCATAATGTTTAACGGGGTAGTTAACGGGGTCACCTTATCACGTGATTAGGTAAACCAATCACCTGATCACACGTAATGAATAAACTTGTTATGCTTCATATCTCGGTCATCTGAGAAGCTACAGTTCTAATTCTTTCAGGACAAACGTAATTCGAATGGCCAAACACAATTCAATAACATTTAGCTTGATCTGACTATCCAAACTATCAAATAAATGTGAAAATGAACCTCCATTTGAAAAAAATGAACGCGAATATTTTTCGAGTTGACAAATTCCTCGAACCAGTGGTGGTAGTAAGTCATACAAGAAAGAAGTATTTAAATTGGGCACTCAGTGACTGAGCTATAAAGGCCAACGTATGGGTACTGACTTTTGGCCCACCCTGTATAATATACATTTCGAACAATTGAAAACAATCAAATTGGCGGGCAAACGATCCGTTTCATTATATTTATAAAACAATACCAATATATAAATATAAGTTTTAGCAACAGGGTGGATAGATGGTTGAATATGATCACTGATAACCAACTTACAAAGCTTGTGAAGAGTTGTGACGACATTAACGGGGGTTTCGTTTTCCCCAAACACAACTGAGCAGGTGTATTTTCCTTGATCCCCAAACGTCATCTTCTTAACAGTGAGCAAGTGGGTGTAAGTAATGCCTTCTGTTATACTGTCTGCGATTTCTGTCTGAAAGTTGGGTCATTTCGTTAAACTAAAAGTTGGAAGATATCAAAAAAGATAATTAAAATCATGCTCAAAAATCGTTCATTGAGTTCATTGATTCTCGGCTATCTATGGCAGTTACCTCATCAGGTTGGTTGGTGATAGCATCACCCCTTTCGTTAGACCACGTGACAGAATGTGGGGGTGAATCACCCCACACCACACAACTTATTACTCCGTCTCCAGAGGAACCAGTGCTGAACGTGTTCTCATCCACGGCTACTCCGACAGCGTTAGAGTCAGACGTCGACTCGATAGACTTTCCATTTATTCCGCTCCAGGTGGCAATACATTTGAACTGAGCGTTGAAAGTTGGTTTGTTGGTTGTTATTGTCAACTTGCTGATCTTGGTGGTGGTTGAGCTGCTGTCTGACTCATCTGTTAGGGTCACGTGCTCTACCTCATCATCTACTAGTACATCTCCTGTTGAGTGGTGGTATCGTTCTTTAGTGTGTAATTTCAGTTATCACGAGAAAAAGAATACTTACATTTCAGCGTTGATAAAACTGACCGGTCATAAATTTTATGTATCGTACGTATCACATTCAAATGAGCGAGTTGCAGAGTGTATATTACATTGAACGTGAGTAACAGGAGATCGTTAGAAACAAACCTATCTTCCAAGACAACGTAAGTAATTCCTTGTCTTCACCCGAAGCAGAGCACAAGAATGCTTTCGGGATGTCAGTGTTGCGGAATATTGTTGAGGCTGGAAGGCTCTCAACAAACTCTGGGATGGCAATTAAGGTTATAAACAACTTTTTAAGATTAGGTATAATGCAGCTATGAAAATAAATTCATATTTAAAATTGAAATCTTAAAGTGAAATGAGAGTTAGATATCAGTAAAGTTTCAGCAATATCGAATCATAAATTTAAATGAGACAATGGAATAATGGATAAGAGAAGAAAAACCTCTCTTGTAGATGTTGGCTGTCACCGTGTCGAAGGTTGAATCAGTGGCGTCTCCGAAAGACACTGTTCCTCGAACTGTGAACGGCGACATAGATGTTTCAAACCCACTCATATCGAACGCCAGATTAAAGGTCTTTTTGGACCCAGACCATACCGATGAAATTGTTGGGGTCAAATGGGGATTATCTTGAGAACTGTACGCCTGTCCTCCAATGAACCAAATTATTTGTGGCTCATAACGTCCTTCCACTGTCACCTCTATACTCGTGGGACTGTAGTACACAGTATCCATTGTAGATAGCGCTGCAATAAGAGGTTATAAAAACAAAGATACATTTACAAATGTAAATATCAAGTTAACAAGGGTATTCTACGGTTTTACTATATCCACAATGATCGAAATGTAGCTACTACAACTCTCATAAGAGGATCGTGCATGGCTTAGGCTTAAAATTACCCCTCCAACTACAATAGCCGGCAATTCGGTAAACTGTCGGTGGTCACATAACGCACGGTTAACGCACGGTTAACGCACGGTTAACGCACATTATATAAAATAATTCGGGGCATTCAAAGCGGGGTAAGTGGTAACAAGAAGGAGTTACAAGCGTTACAAGCGTTCCATAATACAAAATATGCATCACCTCTTCAACCTGCTGAACAGGTAATCTACTATTAAAATGTAAACAAATCTGCATCACCTCTTCAACCTGCTGAACAGGCAATCTACTATTAAAATGTAAACAAATCTGCATCACCTCTTCAACCTGCTGAACAGGCAATCTACTATTAAAATAAACAAATTTGCCTCACTACACCTCCCCACGGGAATCCACATATATTAAAGCAGACAAAAATATATTTTACATGCATAACTAGCACGAATTTTAGACCAGATATCTTAGGGAACTTGGAGTAGCAAGAGAGTGACTAGAAGGTATATATAATACCTTTAATAAAAATGCGTTGAAAAGAATTCAGGGTGATACAGGATCGGAGAGTGCAGAGAGTAAAGTTTACGCACCCACCCTTGCCTCCTGAATTCTTGGTTGGATAGACAATCATGCATACTTGGTCGTTTATACTCCAAGTCCCTTTGTAAAAAGAAGTAATATTATTTATGTCTGAAGTTAGCTTCATTCAATAATATCAATATCAATATCAATATCAATATCAATATCAATATCAATATCAATATCAATATCAATATCAATATCAATATCAATATCAATATCAATATCAATATCAATATCAATATCAATATCAATATCAATATCAATATCAATATCAATATCAATATCAATATCAATATCAATATCAATATCAATATCAATATCAATATCAATATCAATATCAATATCAATATCAATATCAATATCAATATCAATATCAATATGTCTCGAGCATGTATGTTTGTTATACGGGTAAGTGTGATAATCAGAGTACGTGTAATTATGCCAATAGTTAACCTCCTCTGCACGATATGTCTTTCCTAACTTAGCTTTAAACCTGGTGTTATGATCATATAAAGGTGATATAAGAGCGCGTGTGTCTGAATCACCCCCATGACATAGAGTTAAATATGCTTTTCTGGCAAAATATTGGCGAAAAACTGTCTCGATCATGTAATATGACCGTATAATGAAGTTGATATAATTTCTCATTGGATTAGGGTTTCAGCATATTATGCTTTTGTTAGGGATTGGGTTACGGTTGGAATCAGATTAGAGGGTTAAGGTTTCGAGTACTCGTTCAGGGCCAGCTAGAGAACGGATTGAAAAAGTCACGTGACAGTCGAGTGTAGAGTGATTAATCGTCATTCAATTTATAACGCTTGCACGATTAAAATATTAAATTTAATTATTGACATAAATTGATATTTTTAAATTTCAAGTTAATGTAATATAAGTTATTTTTTGTTTAATAGACGTAGATGACCATTAAATACATTTTCTTAAAACAACCTCTTATTGGAAAAGTTATGTTTTGAAATTGATGCATAGATTTTTGAGCATTTACAAATTCTACAATTTATAACCGACAAATCATGAAATAATTTCCTTGATCTGATGTGAATTGGAATATGGAGGAAGGAAAAAAATTAGTTCATGAATCGATAAATAGATTGTAAGCTTACTGTTAGCGTCTAAAGAACATACCATAAACGTTTAGATTGACAGTGGTATCAGAGAAGTTGGAATCAGGTAAAGATCCGGAAGTGACTCTACAAGTGTAGGCAGTATCTTTGTTGACAAGAGTCCCGTCTACGGCAAGAGTTGATGTCTGTCTCCCATCAGAGTAACTTCCTTGGGTAGGGACGAGCTTATCGCCTGGAACAGGTCCTGTACTTGTTCGCCAGGTCACTGCTGCTGTTTCTGTTATGCCAGTGATGATACACGAAATCGTTGCGTAAGAGCCTTTCTTCACTTCTGTGTTAACTGATTCAACGTCTGAAATGAGTTTTGGTAAATTTACAAATTCTACAATTTATAACCGACAAATCATGAAATCATTTCCTTGATCTGATGTGAATTGGAATATGGAGGAAGGATAGAAATTAGTTCATGAATCGAAAAATATATCGCACAATTACTGCATTAGCGTTTAAAGAACATACCATAAACGTTTAGATTGACAGTGGTATCAGAGAAGTTGGAATCAGGTAAAGATCCGGAAGTGACTCTACAAGTGTAGGCAGTATCTTTGTTGACAAGAGTCCCGTCTACGGCAAGAGTTGATGTCTGTCTCCCATCAGAGTAACTTCCTTGGTTAGGGACGAGCTTATCGCCTGAAACTGGTCCTGTACTAGTTCGCCAGGTCACTGCTGCTGTTTCTGTTATGCCAGTGATGATACACGAAATCGTTGCGTAAGAGCCTTTCTTCACTTCTGTGTTAACTGATTCAACGTCTGAAGTGAGTTTTGGTAAATTTACAAATTCTACAAATTCTACAATTTACAACCAACGGATCATCAAAACAATTCCGTTAACTGAATTGAATTAGAATATGGAGATTGGAGGTGAGATAGAAATTACTGTTAGCGTTAAAGAACATACCATAAACGTTTAGATTGACAGTGGTATCAGAGAAGTTGGAATCAGGTGAAGATCCGGAAGTGACTCTGCAAGTGTAGGCAGTATCTTCGTTGACGAGAGTTCCGTCTACAGCAAGAGTTGATGTCTGTGCCCCTGCAGAGTAACTTCCTTGAACAGGGGTGAACTTTTCAGCTGGAACTGGTCCTGTACTTGTTCGCCAGGTCACTGCTGCTGTTTCTGTTATGCCAGTGATGATACACGAAATCGTTGCGTAAGAGCCTTTCTTCACTTCTGTGTTAACTGATTGAACGTCTGAAGTGTGTTTTGGTAAATTTACAAATTCTACAAATTCTACAATTTACAACCAACGGATCATCAAAACAATTCCGTTAACTGAATTGAATTAGAATATGGAGATTGGAGGTGAGATAGAAATTACTGTTAGCGTTAAAGAACATACCATAAACGTTTAGATTGACAGTGGTATCAGAGAAGTTGGAATCAGGTAAAGATCCGGAAGTGACTCTGCAAGTGTAGGCAGTATCTTCGTTGACAAGAGTTCCGTCTACGGCAAGAGTTGACGTCTGTGTCCCTGCAGAGTAACTTCCTTGGACAGGGGTGAACTTTTCAGCTGGAACAGGTCCTGTACTTGTTCGCCAGGTCACTGCTGCTGTTTCTGTTATGCTAGTGATGATACACGAAATCGTTGCGTAAGAGCCTTTCTTCACTTCTGTGTAAACTGATTCAACGTCTGAAATGAGTTTTGGTAAATTTACAAATTCTACAATTTATAACTGACGGATCATGAAATCATTTCCTTGATCTGATGTGAATTGGAATATGAAGAAAGGATAAAAATTCGTTCATGAATCGAAAAATATATCGCACAATTACTGCATTAGCGTTTAAGAACATACCATAAACGTTCAGATTGACAGTGGTATCAGAGAAGTTGGAATCAGGTAAAGATCTTGAAGTGACTCTGCAAGTGTAGGCAGTATCTTCGTTGACAAGAGTTCCGTCTACGGCAAGAGTTGATGTCTGTGTCCCATCAGAGTAACTTCCTTGGGTAGGGACGAGCTTATCGCCTGGAACAGGTCCTGTACTTGTTCGCCAGGTCACTGCTGCTGTTTCTGTTATGCCATTGATGATACACGAAATCGTTGCGTAAGAGCCTTCCTTCACTTCTATGTTAACTGATTCAACATCTGAAGTGAAGTTTCATGGTTATCAGTTATCAACATAATATCAGCATCATAATTTGTTCAACAATATAACGGATTACTAATATCATTATCGGGAGCCAAGTCGGTGGTTGCACCAAGCACTCACAACAAAACAAGATGTTTGTATGTTGTAGCGCATCATGATCAATGATCAAGTAAAGAAATTAAGAAAAGCTTGAACTGCTTATTAACACATGTATAAGATGAAGTAACGTTTCATGGTTATCAGTTTGGTACAATTAAGGGTTATATTAGGGTTAGAAACGGAAGGTGCTTCAACTTGTTCACTGAACAATATTTTATGGTATCAAATTACTTTTAACCCAATTATACAGGGTGTCCTTTAATTTATGATGTTGACTCACCAATTCCATCACACTGTAAAAACACATCTTCATCGTGATCACAATCGTTCGATAACGAAAATGTACACGAACTCCATTCACCGCTGCTGCATGAAACGTCGTCCAGGGTAATATCATAATTTGACTGGATGCCCCACTTATTACCGTATGTCCAACTCACTTGACCAAAGTATCCCATTTCACGACAAATAGCATCAGCTGAATCTTCAGTGAAAGAATCGTCACAAACTGTTCCTCCATCGCTGATTAGTAACCCAAGAATGTTAGCTCCAATAGTATCACCATGAGAGTCCACCAGACTAAAATCTGTGAGTTGAATTCATTAACAAAAATAATTGCGGTGGTTAGCGGACGCTCGATTTCCATCAACCGTAGGCATTGCCTTTTAAAATTTAAAACTACAATTAACGATCGTTTTATGTTGGTCAAAATATCAAATAATGGTTCTTTATTCATCATTCTTGGGGCGCTACAGAGCACAAAATGGAGGGGTTGTCATTGTCAATTATTCAAATTTAAAAAGTTAAATGACCGGACACCGTAGCCTAAGCGCCTGTGTGGTGATATGCAGTTACAACTTTGAAGAAAAAAATCCATGTGAAGGAATGGTTGTTTACAAGTTTACATAAGTTGTTAGATTAAATAAAATGGTAGTCGTGAAATCCGTAGTAGGTAATGTAACTCATAATAACATTTATGGTCCATTCCGTATAACAAATCAATCACTCGACAATCATGTTCAACATAATATCAGCATCATAATTTGTTCAACAATATAACGGATTACTAATATCATTATCGGGAGCCAAGTCGGTGGTTGCACCAAGCACTCACAACAAAACGAGATGTTTGTATGTTATAGTGCATCATGATCAATGATCAAGTAAAGAAAAGCTTGAACTACTTATTAACATATGTATAAGATGAAGTAACGTTTCATGGTTATCAGTTTGATACAATTAAAAAGGGTTATATTAGGGTTAGAAACGGCAGGTACTTTGACTTGTTTACTGAACAATATTTTATGGTATTAAATTACTTTTAAACCAATTATACAGGGTTTCCTTTAATTTATGATGTTGACTCACGTACCACTTCCATCACACTGTAAAAACACATCTTTACTGTGACCACAATTGTTCGATAGTGAAAATGTACACGAACTCCATTCACCGCTGCTGCATGAAAAGTCGTCCAGGGTAATATCATAATTTGACTGGATGCCCCACTTATTACCAGATGTCCAACTCAATTGACCGATGTATCCCATTTCACGACAAATAGCATCAGCTGAGTAATCAGTGAAATAATCGTCACAAACTGTTCCTCCATCGCTGATTAGTAACCCAAGAATGTTAGCTCCAATAGTATCACCATGAGAGTCCACCAGACTAAAATCTGTGAGTTGAATTCATTAACAACCATAATTGCGCCGGTTAGTGGATGCTCGATTTCCATCAACCGTAGGCATTACCTTTTAAAATTCAACCGTAGGTATTACCTTTTAAAATTTAAAATTACAATTAACGATCGTTTTATGTTGGTCAAAATATCAAATAATGGTTCTTTATTCATCATTCTTGGGGCACTACAGAGCACAAAATGGAGGGGTTGCCATTGTCAATTATTCAAATTTTAAAAGTTTAATGACCGGACACCGTAGCCTGCGCCTGTGTGGTGATATGCAGTTAAAACTTTGAAGAAAAAAAGCCATGTGAAGGAATGGTTGTTTACAAGTTTACATAAGTTATTAGATTAAATAAAATGGTAGTCGTGGAATCCGGAGTAGGTAATGTAACTCATAATAACATTTATGGTCCATTTCGTATAACAAATCAATCACTCGACAATCATGTTCAACATATTATATCAGCATCATAATTTGTTCAACAATATAACGGATTACTAATATCATTATCGGGAGCCATGAAGTCGGTGGTTGCACCAAGCACTCACAACAAAACGAAAAGTTAGTATGTTATAGTGCATCATGATCAATGATCAAGTAAAGAAAAGCTTGAACTACTTAACACATGTATCAGATGAAGTAACGTTTCATGGTTATCAGTTTGGTACAATTAAGGGTTATATTAGGGTTAGAAACGGAAGGTGCTTCGACTTGTTTACTGAACAATATTTTATGGTATCAAATTACTTTTAACCCAATTACACAGGGTGTCCTTCAATTTATGATGTTGACTCACCAAATCCATCACACTGTAAAAACACATCAAAAATGTGATCACAATCGTTTGATAATGAATATGTACACGAACTCCATTCACCGCTGCTACATGAAACGTCGTCCAGGGTAATATTATAATTTGACTGGATGCTCTCTTCATCTACGTAGTTACCGGATGTCCAACTCATTTGACCAAAGTATCCCATTTCACGACAAATAGCATCAGCTGAATCTTCAGTGAAATCATAGTCACAAACTGTTCCTCCATCGCTGATTAGTAACCCAAGAATGCCAGCTCCAATAGTATCACCATGAGAGTCCACCAGACTAAAATCTGTGAGTTGAATTCATTAACAACCATAATTACGCTGGTTAGCGGACGCTAGATTTCCATCAACCGTAGGCATTGCCTTCTAAATTGTAAAATTACAATGGTTATCAGTTTGGTACAATTAAGGGTTATATTAGGGTTAAAAACGGAAGGTGCTTCGAATTGTTTACTCATTACTGAACAATATTTTTGGTATCAAATTACTTTTAACCCAATTATACAAGGTTTTCTTAAATTTATGATGTTGACTCACCAGTTGCATCACACTGTAAAAACACATCTTCATTGTGACCACAATCGTTCGATAGTGAATATGTACACGAACTCCATTCACCGCTGCTGCATAAAACGTCGTCCAGAGTAATATCATAATTTGACTGGATGCCCAACTTATTACCAGATGTCCATCTCATTTGACCAAAGTATCCCATTTCACGACAAATAGCATCAGCTGAGTAATCAGTGAAATGATCGTTACAAACTGTTCCTCCATTGCTGATTAGTAACCCAAGAATGCCAGCTCCAATAGTATCACCATGAGAGTCCACCAGACTAAAATCTGCGAGTTGAATTCATTAACAAGTATAATTGCGCCGGTTACCGGACGCTAGATTTTCATCAACCGTAGGCATTGCCTTTAAAAATTTAAAACTACAATTAACGATCGTTTTATGTTGGTAAAAATATCAAATAATGGTTCTTTATTCATCATTCTTGGGGCGCTACAGAGCACAAAATGGATGGGTTGCCATTGTCAATTATAGAAATTTTAAAAGTTAAATGACTGGACACCGTAGCCTGTGTGGTGATATGCAGTTTAAACTTTGAAGAAAAAAAGCCATGTTAAGGAATGGTTGTTTACAAGTTTATATAAGTTGTTAGATTAAATAAAATGGTAGTCGTGAAATCCGTAGTAGGTAGGTAATGTAACTCATAATATGATAATAACATTTATGGTCTATTTCCTATAACACATTTTCTTTTGATTGGTCGGCGTCGACAGTAAGCCTTCCTTACGGTGGCTTTCACAACGCGTCCCCATTCTCCAACTCCTGCTGCCGGAGAGAGAGACTTTCAAATTATATACCATAAATATATTAAACATAGATATCGACAACAGACTCCGAGAGTCTTGAAGTTCTGTTACCACCGCCCCTGATGCAACCCCGCCGGGTTAACGACGGAGAGACAGGGACTTCCAGGGGAGTTCATGGCCTGCTACGTGAAAATCGTAGGAGTTTGCAATGTTACTGTAACGTCACTCTGTCACTGTAGACCGCTCCTCTGTCGTTGTTTTGAGTGTCCGATCCATAATCAAATCCTAGGGTACACGAGACGTGGTAGCCTGTGAGCGTGTTAAATCCTGGGGTTACACGAGACGTTGTAGTCTGTGAGCGTGAGACCTCTCCTCTATCGTTGTTTTGAGTGTTCGATCCAAAACCAAATCCTGGGGTTACACGTCATGTGGGAGCCTGTGAGCGTGTTATTTTCCTGCGGAAGGTGTTATTCGCCTGTGGGAAAAGCGGTTATGCTGCGGGTCTAAGGTTAGTAAAGGCTATTATAGCCTTTCCTTTGCTTTGTTGTTGAGATGCCTAGTCCCTTCCTTTGCATAGGTTAGAAACACCCATGCACCTCCCGTTCGAGTCACCCACCCCACACCGCGTGGAGGTTCGGTGAGGTTTTTTGTGGGGCCGTATAACTATAACAAATCAATTATTCGACAATCATGTTCAACGTAATATCAGCATCATAATTTGTTCAACAATATAACGGATTACTATAATATCATTATCGGGAGCCAAGTCGGTAGTTGCACCAAGCACTCACAACAAAACGAGATGTTTGTATGTTGTAGCGCATCATGATCAATGATCAAGTAAAGAAAAGCTTGAACTACTTATTAACACATGTATAAGATGAAGTGACGTTTGATCATGGTTATCAGTTTGGTACAATTAAGGGTTATATTAGGGTTAGAAACGGAAGGTGCTTCAACATGTTTACTGAACAATATTTTATGGTATCAAATTACTTTTAACCCAATTATACAGGTTGTCCTTTAATTTATGATGTTGACTCACCAATTTGATAACACTGTAAAAACACATCTTTACTGTGATCACAATCGTTCGATAATGAAAATGTACACGAACTCCATTCACCGCTGCTACATGAAACGTCGTCCAGGGTAATATCATAATTTGACTGGATGCCCCACTTATTACCGGATGTCCAACCGATTTGACCCATGTATCCCATTTCACGACAAATAGCATCACCTGGGTAAAAGGTGAAATAATCGTTACAAACTGTTCCTCCATTGTTGATTAGTAACCCAAGAATGCCAGCTCCAATAGTATCACCATGAGAGTCCACCAGACTAAAATCTGTGAGTTGAATTTATTAACAAGATTAATTGCACCGGTTAGCGGACGCTATATTTCCATCAACCGTAGGCATTGCCTTTAAAATGTAAAATTACAATTAACGATCGTTTCATGTTGGTCAAAATATCAAACAATGGTTATTTATTCATCATTCTTGGGGTGCTACAGAGCACAAAATGGAGGGGTTGCCATTGTCAATTATTCAAATTTTAAAAGTTGAATGACCGGATACCGTAGCCTGAAGGAATGTGAAGGAATGGTTGTTTGCAAGTTTACATGATGTGTTAGATTAAATAAAATGGTAGTCGTGAAATTTGTAGTAGGTGTAACTCATATTAACAATTATGGTCCATTTTGTATAACAAATCAATCACTTGACAATCATGTTCAACATAATATCAGCATCATAATTTGTTCAACAATATAACGGATTACTAATATCATTATCGGGAGCCAAGTCGGTGGTTGCACCAATGATGAAGCACTCACAACAAAACGAGATGTTTGTATGTTGTACCGCATCATGATTAATGATCAAGTAAAGAAAAGCTTGAACTACTTAACACATTTATAAGATGAAGTAACGTTTCATGGTTATCAGTTTGGTACAATTAAGGGTTATATTAGGGTTAGAAACGGAAGGTGCTTCGACTTGTTTACTGAACAATATTTTATGGTATCAAATTACTTTTAACCCAATTATACAGGGTGTCCTTTAGGGGGGGGGGGGGGGGGGGGGGGGGGGGGGGGGGGGGGGGGGGGGGGGGGGGGGGGGGGGGGGGGGGGAGGGGGGTTCACCCTGATTTTTGGTGAAACATGGTTTCGAGATAGCAGATGATCAACAAACTAGGACCGGTGACTGAACTTTTGAGGGGGTCCCGGACCCCAACCGCCAAACGGTGCCCGCGGGCAGCCACGCCCATATTTGGTCCAAATTAGGCCCAATTTAGCCAAATACCCTGAACATGCTCAAAATACAGATTTTAGGTGCTCTACTTGTAGCTAGTGGTCCCTTGAACTCGTATATGAATTTTCATCAAGATTGAACAACAAAAAAACTAAGTTTTGAGCCAAAAACCATATGACCACATTAGGGCATACGCACCAAATTTGATCGATTTTGGTCCATAAATTAGTCAAATATCAATATTTTTGAATGAAACCAACTTTATATGGAAGGTATGCCTATACTACACATTATCTATGATTATCAGCTCATTATCTACCTAATCGTGGATTCTGTATCCAAATAATCGCAAAATATGAACAAAATTGCCCATATCTCAGTTCGCGATATTTGCAAAACTGATTTCGCTCAAAACAATAGAACTCAATAGGGTTTCAATATTTTTACATGAAATTTTCAAAATCAACGTAGAATCGCATTTCGACCTTAAGTTTTGTATTGGAATTTTGAGTTAGGAATTTAAAAAAATCTGGCGGCCAAATTCCATAATTTGCCTGGCATTTTTCAGAATTTGGCCGCCAAATTTTTTTAAACTTAAAGGCCTAACTCAAAATTCCAATACAAAACTTAAAGTCGAAATGCGATTCTACGTTTATTCTGAAAATTTCATGTAAAAATATTGAAACTCTATTGAGTTCTATTGTTTTGAGCAAAATCAGTTTCGCAAATATCGCGAACTGAGATATGGACGATTTTGTTCATTTTTTGCGATTATTTGAATACAGAATCCACAGTTAGGTAGATACTGAGCTGATAATCATAGAGGATGTGTAATATAGGCTTATTTTCCATTATATACAGTTGGTTTCATTCAAAAATATTGATATTTGACCAATTTATGGGCCAAAACCGATCAAATTTGGTGCTTATGCCCAAATATGGTCATATTTTGGTTCATAACTCGGTTATTTTTTGTCCAATCTTAATGAAATTTCATATACGAGTTCAGGGGACCAATAGCTACAAGTAAAGCACCTAAATCTGGTTTTTGGCATGTTCAGGATATTTGGCTAAATTGGGCCTAATTTGGACCAAATATGGGCGTGGCTGCCCCACGGGCACCGTTTGGCGGTTGGGGTCCGGGACCCCCTCAAAAGTTTGGTCACCGGTCCTAGTTTGTTGGTCAACTGCTATCTCCAAACCAAGTTTCACAAAAAAATTAGGGTGAACCCCCCCCCCCCCCCCCCCCCCCCCCCCCTTAATTTATGATGTTGACTCACCAATAACATAACACTGTAAAAACACATCTTTACTGTGATCACAATCGTTCGATAATGAAAATGTACACGAACTCCATTCACCGCTGCTACATGAAACGTCGTCCAGGGTAATATCATAATTTGACTGGATGCCCCACTTATTACCAGATGTCCAACTCATTTCACCAAAGTATCCCATTTCACGACAAATAGCATCAGCTGAGTAATCAGTGAAATAATTGTGACAAACTGTTCCTCCATTGCTGATTAGTAACCCAAGAATGTTAGCTCCAATAGTATCACCATGAGAGTCCACCAAACTAAAATCTGTGAGTTGAATTTATTAACAAGTATAATTGCACCGGTTACCGGACGCTAGATTTCCATCAACCGTAGGCATTGCCTTTAAAATGTAAAATCGTTTCATGTTAGTCAAAATATCAAATAATGGTTCTTTATTCATCATTCTTGGGGCGCTACAGAGCACAAAATGGAGGGGTTGCCGTTGTCAATTATTGAAATTTGAAAAGTTGAATGACCGGATACCGTAGCCTGCGCCTGTGTGATGATATGCAGTTAAAACTTGGAAGAAAAAAAGCCATGTGAAGGAATGGTTGTTTACAAGTTTACATAAGTTATTAGATTAAATAAAATGGTAGTCGTGAAATCCGTAGTAGGTAGGTAATGTAACTTATAATAACATTTATGGTCCATTTCGTATACCTAACAAATCAATCACTCGAAAATCATGTTCAACATAATATCAGCATCATAATTTGTTCAACAATATAACGGATTACTAATATCATTTCCATGCTTAGAGGACAATATTATATTTAACTAATTCATTGTGTAAACTTGTATGTAATTGACTGATTTGAAAGATTTCAATAAAAAAAATTATCGGGGCCAAATCGGTGGTTGCACCAAGCACTCAAAACAAAACGAGATGTTTGTATGTTGTAGCGCATCATGATCAATGATCAACTAAAGAAAAGCTTGAACTACTTAACACATGTATAAGATGAAGTAACGTTTCATGGTTATCAGTTTAGTACAATTAAGGGTTATATTAGGGTTAGAAACGGAAGGTGCTTCCACTTGTTTACTGAACAATATTTTATGGTATCAAATTACTTTTAACCCAATTATACAAGTTTTCCTTTAATTTATGATGTTGACTCACCTCCATCACACTGTAAAAACACATCTTTACTGTGACCACAATTGTTCAATAGTGAAAATGTACACGAACTCCATTCACCGCTGCTGCATGAAACGTCGTCCAGGGTAATATCATAATTTGACTGGATGCCCCACTTATTACCGGATGTCCAACTCATTTGACCAAAGTATCCCATTTCACGACAAATAGCATCAGCTGAATCTTCAGAGAAATAATCGTCACAAACTGTTCCTCCATCGCTGATTAGTAACCCAAGAATGCCAGCTCCAATAGTATCACCATGAGAGTCCACCAGACTAAAATCTGTGAGTTGAATTCATTAACAAGAATAATTGCGCTGGTTAGCGGACGCTAGATTTCCATCAACCATAGGCATTGCCTTTTAAAATGTAAAATTACGATTAACGATCGTTTCATGTTGGTCAAAATATCAAATAATGGTTCTTTATTCATCATTCTTGGGGTGCTACAGAGCACAAAATGGAGGGGTTGCCATTGTCAATTATTCAAATTTTAAAAGTTGAATGACCGGATACCGTAGCCTGCGCCTGTGTGGTGATATGCAGTTAAAACTTTGAAGAAAAAAAGCCAAGTGAAGGAATGGTTGTTTACAAGTTTACATAAGTTGTTAGATTAAATGAAATGGTAGTCGTGAAATTTGTAGTAGGCAGGTGATATAACTCATAATAACATTTATCGTCCATTCCGTATAACAAATCAATCACTCGACAATCATGTTCAACATAATATCAGCATCATAATTTGTTCAACAATATAACGGATTACTAATATCATTATCGGGAGCCAAGTCGGTGGTTGCACCAATGACCAAGCACTCACAACAAAACAAGATGTTTGTATGTTGTAGCGCATCATGATCAATGATCAAGTAAAGAAAAGCTTGAACTACTTAACACATTTATAAAATGAAGTAACGTTTCATGGTTATCAGTTTGGTACAATTAAGGGTTATATTAGGGTTAGAAACGGAAGGTGCTTCGACTTGTTTGCTGGACAATATTTTATGGTATCAAATTACTTTTAACACATTTATACAGGGTGTCCTTTAATTTATGATGTTGACTCACCAATTTCATAACACTGTAAAAACACATCTTTACTGTGACCACAATCGTTTGATAATGAAAATGTACACAAACTCCATTCACCGCTGCTGCATGAAACGTCGTCCAGGGTAATATCATAATTTGACTGGATGCCCCACTTATTACCGGATGTCCAACTCATTTGACCCATGTATCCCATTTCACGACAAATAGCATCAGCTGAATCTTCAGTGAAATAATCGTCACAAACTGTTCCTCCATCGCTGATTAGTAACCCAAGAATGCCAGCTCCAATAGTCTCACCATGAGAGTCCACCAGACTAAAATCTGTGAGTTGAATTTATTAACAAGAATAATTGCGCCGGTTAGCGGACGCTATATTTCCATCAACCGTAGGCATTGCCTTTAAAATGTAAAATTACAATTAACGATCGTTTCATGTTGGTCAAAATATCAAATAATGGTTCTTTATTCATCATTCTTGGGGTGCTACAGAGCACAAAATGGAGGGGTTGTCATTGTCAATTATTTAAATTTGAAAAGTTAAATGACCGGACACCGTAGCCTGCGCCTGTGTGGTGATATGCAGTTAAAACTTTGAAGAAAATGGTAGTCGTGAAATTTGTAGTAGGTGTAACTCATATTAACAATTATGGTCCATTTTTTATAACAAATCAATCACTCGACAATCATGTTCAACATAATATCAGCATCATAATTTGTTCAACAATATAACGGATTACTAATATCATTATCGGGATCCAAGTCGGTGGTTGCACCAAGCACTCACAACAAAACGAGATGTTTGTATGTTGTAGCGCATCATGATCAATGATCAAGTAAAGAAAAGCTTGAACTACTTAACACATGTATAAGATGAAGTATTATGGTATCAAATTACTTTTAAGTTTAACCCAATTATACAGGGTTTCCTTTAATTTATGATGTTGACTCACCAGTTGCATCACACTGTAAAAACACATCTTTACTGTGATCACAATTGTTCGATAGTGAAAATGTACACAAACTCCATTCACCGCTGCGACATGAAACGTCGTCCAGGGTAATATCATAATTTGACTGGATGCCCCACTTATTACCGGATGTCCAACTCATTTGACCCATGTATCCCATTTCACGACAAATAGCATCAGCTGAATCTTCAGTGAAATAATCGTTACAAACTGTTCCTCCATCGCTGATTAGTAACCCAAGAATGCCAGCTCCAATAGTATCACCATGAGAGTCCACCAGACTAAAATCTGTGAGTTGAATTCATTAACAAGAATAATTGCACCGGTTAGCGGACGCTATATTTCCATCAACCGTAGGCATTGCCTTTAAAATGTAAAATTACGATTAACGATCGTTTCATGTTGGTCAAAATATCAAATAATGGTTCTTTATTCATCATTCTTGGGGCGCTACAGAGCACAAAATGGAGGGGTTGCCATTGTCAATTATTTAAATTTTAAAAGTTGAATGACTGGACACCGTAGCCTGCGCCTGTGTGGTGATATACAGTTAAAACTTTGAAGAAAAAAAGCTATGTGAAGGAATGGTTGATGGACGATGTCAACTCTTCCAGATCGATTGATGCAAAGCAAGAATGCTAGTTTGCAAAGGAATGGTTGTTTACAAGTTTACATAAGTTGTTAGATTAAATAAAATGGTAGTCGTGAAATCTGTAGTACTAGGTAATGTAACTCATAGTCATAATAACATTTATGCCTTATGGTCCATTTTCCATTTCGTATAAGTATAACAAACCAATCACTTAACAATCATGTTCAACATAATATCAGCATCATAATTTGTTCAACAATATAACGGATTACTAATATCATTATCGGGGGCCAAGTCGGTGGTTGCACCAAGCACTCACAACAAAACGAGATGTTTGTATGTTGTAGCGCACAGACGTGGGCGCCGCCGAAAATGCTGCAGCGGCGGCGTGAGGCCGTGTTTCACTCGGCGGCGGCGGCGTATCGGCGGCTGGAACCAAATAATGTTCACTTCTTAATTTATAGCTACTATAACAGAGTTCTCATGTGAACTCTACCCCACATCTAGCCCATTTCTAGATCAATTATCACAATATGATCTTCACAACAAACCGATGACATAACAAATGAGTGAGATATAAGACAATTTGTAAAATAGCGTGATGAGGCTCACTGGCTGCCACACCCTACTCGAATGAACCAAAGAAAACATTTTTCCTGGACACCACGGGTCTCCCTTCCGCTCCAGTTATTAATAAATCTCGTTCTCAAACCGTTCTTGAGTTGTTAACACCGATCAAATGGTTGTTGTTTGGGACACCCTGTATATTCACGGCCGATAACTGTGAGCTGCACCCCTTCAGATCCTGTTCCCACGCATTTACAGGTTCCCAATCAGCGACGTGATACTGATAGCTGATTCGTCATGCCAGATTTTCAAAACGACATTTGTGCCCCGGAAACACTTTAAACTCTATGTGGCTCTAAATAAATATGATCTGAATTTCACAGAATAGGATATCATGATTAACAGGGCGGAACTGTCGTATCTGAATTAAGCACTTTTTATTCGTCATCTTCCTATTACATGGTTACTTAATCTAGATTGGGTGAGAAGGGGGGCAACTGTCCGGCAACCATATCCACAAATTGTTTTTAACTTGGAACAGTTCAAGGTGATTTATGAACAGATTTATGAAAAGTTTGTTTAAATCATCTTTTATTTTGTAGGCGTAGGTTTGTGTTAATTTTAGCATAATCGAGAAAAGTGATAACTAATCTGGTATAAAATCTTACCTATATCTCTTCCGATGATAACTATCTCGAATAAGTGGACCCAGGGATAATCTAAATCACCCCCACTAATAACCACTGTGTCTCCAATCTTACAATCAGAAGGAACGTTGTCAGGTACTGTTCCATCCTCAGAGTACACTGACACGGGGAACCGAGTAGGATAGCTTCTGTAGTACCGACCACTAGCAGTACACACATCTCTCGAGCATGTGTGCTTGTTATACGCGAGTTTGTCAGAGTACATGTAATGGCGCACCTCCTCTACACAGTAGGTCTTTCCTAGCTTAGCTTTAAACCAGGGGTCAGACTCAGATGATGTATGAGCTCGTGTGTTAGTATCCTTGTCTATGCCATTAGTTGCCACAAGAGTCTCCCGCGTTGATGATAAAGAGACGGATACAGGTGATATCTCGTTATTTACTGCATATAAAATGTAACCTGAAATATAACAACGATAAATATTGTTTTAGCGATTAGAAATATAAACACTTACAGCTTTTGTAAATATAGCTATATATGATATAGGACTCGGTTTGATTCAATTATTCTGAACGCCTCTTAATTCTGTTAAAATCATTATAATAACGAAACAATAAGTATCCTATTTATGACTTAAAATAGAAAACACAGACTTCTGCTTCGAGATGGTATAGTTGAAAATTAACCTTGAATGTGTAAACAAAACAGAGTCGTCAAACATATTTTCCAAATATTCATGATCGGTTGGTCGCTACATATTGTTACTGAAATATTTAGAATCAAAAATCGCTTTAACGTTTACATTATAAGATAATAATTACGTTTCGGACTGAAATGTCGCAATACATGCCGTTACCTGATTTCATGTCAGCCTCACACCATATGTTTCTGTCTAGTTCTATAATGTACCGTCACAATAGTGACTTTAATATACAATTGCAACGGTCGGTCAACATGACACATTTTTATATCAGTACAAGCCATTATTAATACTTATTCATTGCGATTAAAACAATATAGACACAATTTTCTCATTTCAACGACATTGTAAGCCAAAGTTGTCTATCAAAACTATGAACGAATAAAATTTGTCATTTACTGGATTAATCAGTAACAACGAACTGTATAAGCTCTGTGAAACGAAAAAATTGTTTGATAGTGTTAATAAACTAAAAGTAAAATGGATCATGTTTAGTCATGAGTTACCATCAGATGCATTCTCATCCCTACTCTCCTATGAACAGTAGAGCACCATTACTCTCCTATGAACAGTAGAGCACCATTACTCTCCTATGAACAGTAGAGCACCATTACTCTCCTATGAACAGTAGAGCACCATTACTCTCCTATGAACAGTAGAGCACCAGTACTATCCTATGAACAGTAGAGCACCATTACTCTCCTATGAACAGTAGAGCACCATTACTCTCCTATGAACAGTAGAGCACCAGTCCTCTCCTATGAACAGTAGAGCATCAGTCCTCTCTTATGAACAGTAGAGCACCATAACTCTCCTATGAACAGTAGAGCACCGGCACACTCATATGAACAGTAAAGCACCAGTACTCTCCTATAAACAGTAGAGCACCAGTACTCTCCTATGAACAGCAGAGCACCATTACTCTCATCTGAACAGTAGAGCACCAGTACTCTCCTATGAACAGTAGAGCACCAGTACTCTCCTATGAACAGTAGAGCACCAATACTATCCTGTGAACAGTAGAGCACCATTACTCTCCTATGAACAGTAGAGCGCCATTACTCTCCTATGAACAGTAGAGCACCATTACTCTCCTATGAACAGTAGAGCACCATTACTCTCCTATAAACAGTAGAGCACAATTACTCTCCTATGAACAGTAGAGCACCAGTACTATCCTATGAACAGTAGAGCACCATTACTCTCCTATGAACAGTAGAGCACTGGAGTCCTCTCTTATGAACAGTAGAGCACCATAACTCTCCTATGAACAGTAGAGCACCGGTACACTCATATTAACAGTAAAGCACCAGTACTCTCCTATAAACAGTAGAGCACCAGTACTCTCCTATGAACAGCAGAGCACCATTACTCTCATCTGAACAGTAGAGCACCAGTACTCTCCTATGAACAGTAGAGCACCAGTACTCTCCTATGAACAGTAGAGCACCAGTACTCTCCTATGAACAGTAGAACATCAGTACTCTCCTATGAACAGTAGAGCACCATTACTCTCCTATGAACAGTAGAGCACCATTACTCTCCTATGAACAGTAGAGCACCAGTCCTCTCCTATGAACAGTAGAGCACCAGTCCTCTCTTATGAACAGTACAGCACCATAACTCTCCTATGAACAGTAGAGCACCGGTACACTCATATGAACAGTAAAGCACCAGTACTCTCCTATAAACAGTAGAGCACCAGTACTCTCCTATGAACAGCAGAGCACCATTACTCTCATCTGAACAGTAAAGCACCAGTACTCTCCTATGAACAGTAGAGCACCAGTACTATCCTATGAACAGTAGAGCATCAGTACTATCCTATGAACAGTAGAGCACCAGTACCCTCCTATGAACAGTAGAGCACCAGTACCCTCCTATGAACAGCAGAGCACCATTACTCTCATCTGAACAGTAAAGCACCAGTACTCTCCTATGAAGAGTAGAGCACCAGTACTATCCTATGAACATTAGAGCACCAGTACTATCCTATGAACAGTAGAGCATCGGTACTATCCTATGAACAGTAGAGCACCAGTACTATCCTGTGAACAGCAGAGCACCATTACTCTAATCTGAATAGTAGAGCACCAGTACTCTCCTATGAACAGTAGAGCACCAGTACTCTCCTATGAACAGTAGAGCACCAGTACTATCCTGTGAACAGTAGAGCACCATTACTCTCCTATGAACAGTAGAGCACCATTACTCTCCTATGAACAGTAGAGCACCATTACTCTCCTATAAACAGTAGAGCACCAGTCCTCTCTTATAAACAGTCGAGCACCAGTACTATCCTATGAACAGTAGCGCACCAGTACTCTCCTATGAACAGTAGAGCACCAGTACTCTCCTATGAACAGTAGAGCGCCAGACTATCCTATGAACAGTAGAGCACCAGTACTCTCCTATGAACAGTAGAGCACCAGTACTCTCCTATGAACAGTAGAGCACCAGTACTATCCTATGAACAGTAGAGCACCTGTACTCTCCTATGAACAGTAGAGCACCATTACTCTCCTATGAACAGTAAAGCACCAGTACTATCCTAGAAACAATAAAGCACCAGTACTCTCCTATGAACAGTAGCGCACCAGTACTCTCCTATGAACAGTAGAGCACCAGTACTCTCCTATGAACAGTAGAGCACCAGTACTATCCTATGAACAGTAGAGCACCAGTACTCTCCTATGAACAGTAGAGCACCAGTACTCTCCTATGAACAGTAGCGCACCAGTACTCTCCTTTGAACAGTAGAGCACCAGTACTCTCCTATGAACAGTAGAGCACCAGTACTATCCTATGAACAGTAGAGCACCAGTATTCTCCTATGAACAGTAGGGCACCAGTACTATCCTATGAACAGTAGAGCACCAGTACTCTCCTATGAACAGTAGAGCACCAGTACTCTCCTATGAACAGTAGAGCACCAGTACTCTCCTATGAACAGTAGAGCACCAGTACTCTCATATGAACAGTAGAGCACCAGTACTCTCCTATGAACAGTAAAGCACCAGTACTCTCCTATAAACAGTAGAGCACCAGTACTCTCCTATGAACAGTAGAGCACCAGTACTCTCCTATGAACAGTAGAGCACCAGTACTCTCCTATGAACAGTAGCGCACCAGTACTATCCTATGAACAGTAGAGCACCAGTACTCTCCTATGAACAGTAGAGCACCAGTACTCTCCTATGAACAGTAGAGCACCAGTACTCTCCTATGAAAAGTAGAGCACCAGTACTCTCCTATGAACAGTAGCGCACCAGTACTCTCCTATGAACAGTAGAGCACCAGTACTCTCCTATGAACAGTAGAGCACCAGTACTATCCTATGAACAGTAAAGCACCAGTACTCTCCTATGAACAGTAGGGCACCAGTACTATCCTATGAACAGTAGAGCACCAGTACTCTCCTATGAACAGTAGGGCACCAGTACTATCCTATGAACAGTAGAGCACCAGTACTCTCCTATGAACAGTAGAGCACCAGTACTCTCCTATGAACAGTAGAGCACCAGTACTCTCCTATGAACAGTAGAGCACCACTACTCTCATATGAACAGTAGAGCACCAGTACTCTCCTATGAACAGTAGAGCACCAGTACTCTCCTATGAACAGTAGAGCACCAGTACTCTCCTATGAACAGTAGAGCACCAGTACTCTCCTATGAACAGTAGAGCACCAGTACTATCCTATGAACAGTAGAGCACCAGTACCCTCCTATGAACAGTAGAGCACCAGTTCTCTCCTATGAACAGTAGCGCACCAGTACTATCCTATGAACAGTAGAGCACCAGTACTCTCCTATGAACAGTAGAGCACCAGTACTCTCCTATGAACAGTAGAGCACCAGTACTCTCCTATGAACAGTAGAGCACCAGTACTCTCCTATGAACAGTAGAGCACCAGTACTCTCCTATGAACAGTAGAGCACCAGTACTCTCCTATGAACAGTAGAGCACCAGTACTCTCCTATGAACAGTAGAGCACCAGTACTCTCCTATGAACAGTAGCGCACCAGTACTATCCTATGAACAGTAGAGCACCAGTACTCTCCTATGAACAGTAGAGCACCAGTCCTCTCTTATGAACAGTAGAGCACCAGTACTCTCCTATAAACAGTCGAGCACCAGTACTCTCCTATGAACAGTAGCGCACCAGTACTCTCCTATGAACAGTAGAGCACCATTACTCTCCTATGAACAGTAGAGCACCAGTACTCTCCTATAAACAGTCGAGCACCAGTACTCTCTTATAAACAGTAGAGTACCAGTACTCTCCTATGAACAGTAGAGCACCAGTACTCTCCTATGAACAGTAGAGCACCATTACTCTCCTATGAACAGTAGAGCACCATTACTCTCCTATAAACAGTAGAGTACCAGTACTCTCCTATGAACAGTAAAGCACCAGTACTATCCTATGAACAGTAGCGCACCAGTACTCCCCGAACTATACAGTGCAGTAAGAGTCAAATAAGTTATTACCAAAGAAAGATAATACGTTGTGAGCACTACATACTATATAGGTCTCCCAGTCCCATGATGCGATGATCTAATCTAGAAAGTTCTCATACTGATTTGAAATATGACATCAATTCAAGTTTAACCTTGTTAAGCCGCCCTTTATCCCGTGTAAATAGTGTAAAATAATATTCAATAAAATATGTAATATATTAGTATATATGTAGAGTGTAGGAGTGACGTCCTTCTTAACTGGTCGTGACCAGGGACAAAAGGATTTCGCGATTATTTTGGCCAAAAATCGCGGTACCGCGAAATTTAACAGGCTATACATTAAACTATACATAAAATTTGTCGCGGAGAATGGGAAATTTCGCGATTTCGTACATGCCGCGAAATCCTTTTGTCCCTGGTCGTGACCAAGTTGTTGTTGTGAACGGTGTGCATTCAGACAGCGCTAAGGTGTTCAGCGGGGTGCCTCAGGGCAGTGTTTTAGGTCCACTGTTTTTCCTGTTGTTCATCAACGACCTAGAGGACGTGGTTAAGCATTCTAGAGTGAGCTTCTTTGCAGACGATACTAGGGTTTCCAAGCAAATTAGCTGCCTTGAAGACTGCCAACTTCTTCAGACTGATCTTTACAGCATTAAAGATTGGTCCCTATGTAACAACATGAAGTTACACGAGCAGAAGTTCGAACTCCTAAACCACCTACACAATAAGAGGAACTTATCAAGTGAACTTCCCTTCTACGTAGAAAGTCTCCTCTACAAGGTTTCTAGTGACGTCACTCTTTATCCCGTAGAAAACGTTAGAGACCTTGGTGTAAAAGTGTCAAGCGATCTGAGCTGGTCTAAACACGTCGGGGATATGGTCACCAAAGCTAGAAGTAAACTGTCTTGGGTGCTCAGTGTGTTTAAGACACGGGATAAAGTGGTTATGATGACCCTCTACAAGTCTCTAGTCAGAAGCTTATTGGAGTACTGTTGTCTGCTGTGGGACCCAGTCAAGACGACAGAGATTCAGCTTTTGGAGGGGGTCCAGCGTACCTTTACAAACCGCATTGGTGGTCTATACAGCTTAAACTACTGGGAGAGGCTAGCTCATTTGAAGTTGATGTCCCTGCAACGGAGAAGAGAGAGATACATCATCTTGATGATGTGGAAAACGTACAATAACGTTGTTCCAAATAGCTGTAGCATCGAGTTTGTGGAAACATCCAGATATGGCACTAAAGCAGTTGTTCATTCTCTATCAAAGTCGAGTTCGATGAGAAACCAGACACTGTACGATAGCTCGTTCGAAGTAAGAGGATCCAAACTGTGGAATAAGGTGCCGAGTGAAGTGAAAGCCGAGAAAACGTTTGCCAGCTTCAAAGTCAGTTTGTCGAAGTTTCTTGCTTTGATACCGGATAACCCTCCGGTTTCCGGTTATACGTGCAACTGCAGCTGGTCGAATTCCTTGGTAGACTACACGCCATCACGGTGGTCAGACATCTGATGACCCTTCCTGCTACGAGGATAAACCTTACCAAGTTAGCAAGTTAATAAAATATATATTTGAGTAATGAGTAAGTATTAGTGTAAATTAATTTTAACTTTCGTGCAGGGCTTTACTTTGATGGAAAGGTAGGGGACAGCTCCCACTACCTTGGCGTTGGTGGGGTACCCGGGGAAGAAATGTTTGGGGTCTTGCCTAATAAATGACGGTACAGGTCAGTAAGTACTCACTTTAATGAACTAATAAAAGCTAGTGTGGGAAACATTATCAATCGAATTCCGTGTTTATTATTACCTACATGATCGCCGATTTAGAGATTTATTTATAGTTGATATCAATAAGTGTAAAAGCGAGTAACAAACAAAATAGAAATGGCAACTTTGCTCTTTGCAGCCGGATTCATTTGATTGATGGGATCGATATAATATGGCTAATTCATAATTTTTAAACATCCAGGATTGGGAATAGCAAGTGGTATAACGAACAACTTGGAAGAGAAAAAGTAAAACTCTTCAAGAAAGAGAATGATGGGTATCAGTAAGACGCACAATAAATTTCTGGTGTCGTCTCAAGCAAGGAACACAATATACGCTTCTGGTTACCTGATTGTTAATCTATTAATAGTAAAGACAGAGTGACATCTTACCTAGTCCTGCTCAGCCGAAAAGGGCGTTAATTCTTTCGGATTCCAAGATTAAGTCGTTTGACTGCTTCACACTGAGCCATTTGTTGCCTTCAGAGAGATGATTATATATTTCATCTGTGGTATCTGCACCAGCACTACAGATCCATTGAGCAGGCTGATGTTGTTCTCCTCTCTGCGGGCATCGACGACCTCATGAAATATCATGCCCACCCCTCGACTCTACATAACTTTATCGGACGTTCAGTAGATCAGTCTAAAAACACAGGTAACGTTCACTTTTGATTCAATTTCACCTCTTTCCATGAATGCCGATAGATTCAACATCATGAACAAAGCAATTCATCAACTGAACATGGAATTGGTAATCTTGTTTTGCTCTTATGAGTGGGTCAATCATTTATTTTTAATTGTAGTTGACGAAATGAGAGTCTCCACTCAGTGTGTTAAAACATAATTCTTTGTCGACGTTTCGGCTACATGCCTTTGTCATAAACAGGACGTACTGAAAACTTACATAGCTGCAAAGATACAATGTTAAAATAATCTATTAAATTAATCTATTAATACTACGAAATATAACAACAACAAATAACATCTTGAAACACAACAACAATCACAAATTTATCCAAAAGAAACATAAAATATAACGGCTAAAAGAATCCAAACCGCAACAAGCCGTGAACAATTCTTCATAATACTACAAACATTTTACCAAGATAGCTCCTTCATAAAACTGATTAATCAAAAATTATCTAGGTTTATAAGTTCAATATTACATTAACTTCCAAGTATATTCTATCCAATCACCTTCATTTACGGACTCAGACAATTGAGTATTTATTTCTGGGTTTTCACGTTTTATTAGTACCGACTGCCACAATTGACGGTCCACATAGTCTTTACATCTTTTTCGAACTATAAACCGAAACGGTATGTTTGGCATTGAAATGTCTGCATGCTCCTCTAGGTAGTGCTTCCCCATGGCCGTAGATTTGTTGCCATCCCTTACTGATTTGTAGTGTTCCCAGGCTCTACTTCTTTTAAACCTACCAGTTTCCCCAATGTAGGACTTATTACATATTTGGCATATTAATTGGTAGCAAATGTTTTTGATCATGCAGGATTTATCGCACTGGTAGCATTTGCTGTCACTTTGTTTATTGCATTTTGTTTGCTGTAGGCTAGATCTTGTTAAAGCTTCCATGAGACGTTGACCTGATGTGAATGTTACCCTGGTGGAATCCAAGAGGTTTTGATTTCTTAGGGTATAGTAGACTTTTCGACACGTCTGTTCATTTATATAAGGTAATGATAAGTAAGCTATTTTTGAGTTCTTTTTAGGCGCATTTTGTTTATCCAGTGTATTCTGTGTTTCTCGAATAAGTTTCTTGACAATATTAGGAGGGAAACTATTCTTCTTTAGCATATCAGCTATTCTGTTGACACTGAGATCTTGTAGTTCAGGTGTGGAGCTGTTATTGATAGCCCTTCTGATCTCATTTTTGGCTGAGTTCAGAATCGTTCTACGAGGGTGAGCAGAGGCATAATTTAGGAATATGTCCTGGCTGGTTGGTTTAACAAATGGGCATTTTTTTCTAAAACTTCCACTTTGGTGAAAATTTTAAATCAATAGAAAGCATCAAAAAATGATTGTTTGTTGTTTAAAAAGGTCTCAAATGCCAGACTCGATAAGGGTTTACCGTTAAATGCAAATTTTAGTTCATGAAAAGTGCAGCTGAAGTCTGCTGTAAATTTTGCTCCAATTATTTACCTTTTTCTCAAGTCTTACTTCGACAAGTAGGATTAATACTATCGATTTAAATTTACCGCAATTTGGTTTGTACTTTTAGTGTATAAGTATTAATCAAGTGATAAACTTGTGACAAGTATTAATTCATAGAAAAAAATCTACCTTCAAAAGTATGTAATGTAAGTCACAATATTGCCACAAAAGTTTTTTTCCCGACAAATAATCGAATCTAGCCACAACCGAATTCTCAGACCTATCTCTACTACCTTCAAGGACGATAGATCAATTACTGCATGATTGCTAGTGGGTTAAATGTGCCTGTAATTAAGTGTATAAAGTAGTAATGTAAGTCACAGTGTAATGTAAGTCACAATGTAATGTATGTCACACATACCAAAACGACACCTTAAAATCCCTGCTGAGCAACAATACAGTTCAGACTTAATGTTGTTCGACTGTTCTGTTTCATACAAATTCACCTGTAAAAGAACGCGAACTAGGAAGTTGAAAAAACTTCCTATTTGTGAACTGTCTTTGCTGTGTTGTGTTGCTGTCTAAGATTGTCGATTAGGCTGTATCAAAAAACACAAACATGGTCCAATAATTGATGCACCTTCAAAAAAGTTGCATTAGGTCATTGTGAGTTTGGAAAAAAAATTTAGAGTTCAACTCCAACCTTATATCGTGGTATTTTTCGTTTCCATGGTAACCACTCTGTCGCGGTCGCGTTTACTGTTCAATTAAATTCATATCTGGAGAACCATACCACTTAGAGAACTGTGTTATAGCTTAAAAGAACCGGAATAGCCAAGTTTATATTCAACTTATCAATCAACTATATGCCTAGAACCTTTAATTTTTGAGTTAAAGGCAATGATGTATTTCGTCGATATTATTAAAATATGATTTCAAGTTATTGGGGATTATTACATTTATGTGTTATGTTATTACCAAATGAGCATGTAGAATCAAAAAAATTTTGTATTCCAAGTTAATATCACACGAAAATGAATTATTATCTTGGTTTCAGGAGATAAAGTAATGTAAGTCACAAATGTCTGTAATGTAAGTCACAAATGTATGAGGGTGATGTACGTAATAAACGAATGAACGAATCTTAAACTTAGCATTTTTTAGCAGCTTAAGGCCTCAAATTTGCAGAAATTCTAGATGAAAGCTGCTATCTGACATATTCGAGATAGAATTGCAGTTTGAATACACCTAAGTCCGAAAATCAAAGTCTATCCTGTAATGTAAGTCACACTTTTTTGGCAGGCGATTGTGTAAAATTTCCTTAAGACACAGACTAAATTATACCTGCATTGTTCTGAAGAGATTCCGGATACGGAAATAAATACCAAAATATCATCTCATCATGCATGGTTACCGAGTCATGACTCCTCAAAGGTAAAAATTTGCTATCTCGGTAATGTAAGTCACAAAAAAAAATGCCCAAACTATTCCTACATACCAGAAGCTCCCCCCAAACCAGTAGGACTCCCAATCATAGATATGTGGGATAGATATGTAGATGACTGCTTCAGCATAATCGAGGGAGATGAAGACACAGTACTATTGCTGTTTAACTACATTAACTCGTTGAACAGGGATATACAGTTCACATATGAGTGCTCCAAAGATTGTGTTGCATTTTTGGACCTGAACATCTATATGAATACGGTGGACAAGAGGTTAGATTTTTCATTATTTGTTAAACCAACCAGCCAGGACATATTCCTAAATTATGCCTCTGCTCACCCTCGTAGAACGATTCTGAACTCAGCCAAAAATGAGATCAGAAGGGCTATCAATAACAGCTCCACACCTGAACTACAAGATCTGAGTGTCAACAGAATAGCTGATATGCTAAAGAAGAATAGTTTCCCTCCTAATATTGTCAAGAAACTTATTCGAGAAACACAGAATACACTGGATAAACAAAATGCGCCTAAAAAGAACTCAAAAATAGCTTACTTATCATTACCTTATATAAATGAACAGACGTGTCGAAAAGTCTACTATACCCTAAGAAATCAAAACCTCTTGGATTCCACCAGGGTAACATTCACATCAGGTCAACGTCTCATGGAAGCTTTAACAAGATCTAGCCTACAGCAAACAAAATGCAATAAACAAAGTGACAGCAAATGCTACCAGTGCGATAAATCCTGCATGATCAAAAACATTTGCTACCAATTAATATGCCAAATATGTAATAAGTCCTACATTGGGGAAACTGGTAGGTTTAAAAGAAGTAGAGCCTGGGAACACTACAAATCAGTAAGGGATGGCAACAAATCTACGGCCATGGGGAAGCACTACCTAGAGGAGCATGCAGACATTTCAATGCCAAACATACCGTTTCGGTTTATAGTTCGAAAAAGATGTAAAGACTATGTGGACCGTCAATTGTGGCAGTCGGTTCTAATAAAACGTGAAAACCCAGAAATAAATACTCAATTGTCTGAGTCCGTAAATGAAGGTGATTGGATAAAATATACTTGGAAGTTAATGTAATATTGAACTTATAAACCTAGATAATTTTTGATTAATCAGTTTTATGAAGGAGCTATCTTGGTAAAATGTTTGTAGTATTATGAAGAATTGTTCACGGCTTGTTGCGGTTTGGATTCTTTTAGCCGTTATATTTTATGTTTCTTTTGGATAAATTTGTGATTGTTGTTGTGTTTCAAGATGTTATTTGTTGTTGTTATATTTCGTAGTATTAATAGATTAATTTAATAGATTATTTTAACATTGTATCTTTGCAGCTATGTAAGTTTTCAGTACGTCCTGTTTATGACAAAGGCATGTAGCCGAAACGTCGACAAAGAATTATGTTTTAACACACTGAGTGGAGACTCTCATTTCATGAACATGGAATTGTTCGAACTTTCTATCCGAAAGTTCGATGCCAGGCATCTGAAATTCTTTTATCAAAACCGTTGCTACAATTTCAGTACTGCATGAGCAAAAAGGTAAAGGCTGTTTGCGGTCATGCGGTGGCCGAAACAACATTAAAAAACAAGAGAACTGTGAAGCAGAGGTTAAGCTTGTCAGTCATCAGACTGTCATCAGTGTGATACTGTCTCACTGAGAGACAGCCGGATTGTCGGGAAACGGATATCATGGAAGGAATACTAAGACTAAAACGAGCGAAAAACAAACGATCAGTGAAATACATTTCATTTTTCAAACGAGCGTAAAACAAACGATCAGTGAAATACATTTCATTGGGGTAGTGATACATATCATCAGTTACTGAGCATATAATTATAAATGTTTGATCTATTATGGTACATATAATTTTTAATCTTACAGTTGCACAGTCTGTAACGACGACGGTTCACAGAGCGCTGTGACGGAGCTGCTCGGGTACAGGACTGACCTTACAGTCGGAACTGGACTCGTT
Source organism: Bolinopsis microptera (assembly GCF_026151205.1). Lineage (NCBI taxonomy): Eukaryota > Metazoa > Ctenophora > Tentaculata > Lobata > Bolinopsidae > Bolinopsis > Bolinopsis microptera. Next base: position 18,987,023 of record NC_087082.1, on the reverse strand, counting down.
CAGCGACGATACGCGTTCAGACTCCAATGCTCTATCTTACAGTGGCCACGATCTTACCATTAGTGATATTGACCACAGCCCCCGACGAAGAAAAAGAAGACACAAAAACAAGTAAATACGATTATAGTTATTGTGCATAATATAATGTGTTAGCAAGATTATCATAAGTATAACTTTGCAATCAACAAGGTAAAGCACACTGTTATATTTTTGGTCCTACACTAACAGTATAAGAAGAACACATGAAATTGGGACACATTATCTTTGCCACAAAAGAGGATAAAACCAGGATTATATCGTAGGTAAATCATGGAAAGAAGACAAAGAAAGTAAGTTTACTAGTTGAGTTGGAGAGTAAATTTGGCAATATACTAACTGGTTTATTTTACGTTAAAAATTCGATCAAAATTCTAAAATTTGCCGTTGCCGTTCAACAATTAAAGTTGTAAAATATTCATATTTTATACTGATAAACTTTAGAGGTACAGAACAACCCATGCCATTTTGTAACACTAACTAGTCCAACATAATTCTTAAAGAAATAATATCAAGAAATTAGCGGCTGTCCCTCATCTCCCTCAGCTCCACTGAACCAATCTCTAGCGGTTCTCACATGATCTCTAGCTGTTCCCACGTGACCTCTAGCTGTTCTCACGTGACCTCTAACTGTTCTGACGTGATACTGCACCACTATCCTCGCCATCCTGATATTCATGGTCACCAGGATCAGGTTGTTCCCAATCCCGTGCAACATGAGCAAGCAGTTGCCTAGCTCGTGTCTACCTTTGTTACTGCAGAGCAGGAGTCCTACCCATGATGAGGTCGAACATGCACTGCTGCCTGAGGATCAGAAACACGTGATATTGATAAGGACGCAATTGCCAGGGAGTTAATTAGTTCTTTTGCATCAAAGTACATATTAGATGTTTTGATTCTTTCAATATTCTAATTTCATTCGTACACAAAATCACGAACGCATTTTCATTTATAATCAAAGCTAACACAAAACAGAAGCATGTTCTGGGTGCTTAAATAATTTGTATTGATATTGATTGATTGTACTGTAAATAACATGAACATTTGTTTTACTATCAAGATTTTATTCATTACCAATATTTAATCTGATCATAAGTTTATAATGATATACAACCTTATTATGTCATGCCATGTTTTAGCCATGGATCGAAGAAAAAGGAAAAGAGAAAAAACAGCAAATTAGATGATATATATATAATGATGATATATAATATAATGATGATTATATATATATAACACGATTAAACCTAAAAGAACCACGTGCTATGATTATATTGTAAACATGGTAAATGAGCACAACCGAAAGTGAAACACGGCTTACATTATATTTATATTTTAAAATATCTATACCTGTAGCCAGGGCATAGATTGAGAAGATGTTGACAGCAGTGACATAAGCATAGTACAACATGAAGTTAAGGAAGAGGAAGAGAGCAGTGACAGTTGCTTTGTACACCCTACTAGACTCATATCGTACCCGTTTTAACGTTAACCACACGTACAGGTTCATGCCACAGGTTAGGATCACAACGCACATTATCAGAACATTCTTTATCTCCGAACCTATCATTTAGCAGTCATGTCTATCATTTATCAGTCATGTCTATCATTTATCAGTCATATAAAAGGTAAGGAGTTATTAAGTATTTTGTGCTACTTTTTTACATCAATTTTGTATTCTATAATAATATATTATATTTGAATTAAACATAGGCCAGTAAGCAAATCTGGTCCCCAATCAATCACCTACTCTCCCAAATGTATAACAGTTGTGCAGGACAGCTACTCCTAGCCCAGTGCACCAGGATAATACTGCCATTATTTTAGCAATTCTGAGTCCGTACGACAGCCACTTTGATATCTCTAGATGACGAGAGAGTACCTACAAGGGAGTTTAAGTTAGCAAATCAGAAGAATACTGTTTATTCTTCTGAATTGCAAGGTATTCTTAGATGGCTTGTGCTTAAATTTACCTTGAAGAGCTATACAGTAAAAGAGTTAGACTATGATATAACTAACTCTGATGGTAACAGTAAAAGAGTTAGACTAAGATATAACTAACCCTGATGGTAACAGTAAAAGAGTTAGACTATGATATAACTAACTCTGATGGTAACAGTAAAAGAGTTAGACTAAGTTATAACTAACTCTGATGGTAACAGTAAAAGAGTTAGACTAAGTTATAACTAACTCTGATGGTAACAGTAAAAGAGTTAGACTAAGTTATAACTAACTCTGATGGTAACAGTAAAAGAGTTAGACTACGTTATAACTAACTCTGATGGTAACAGTAAAAGAGTTAGACTAAGTTATAACTAACTCTGATGGTAACAGTAAAAGAGTTAGACTACGTTATAACTAACTCTGATGGTAACAGTAAAAGAGTTAGACTAAGTTATAACTAACTCTGATGGTAACAGTAAAAGAGTTAGACTAAGATATAACTAACTCTGATGGTAACAGTAAAAGAGTTAGACTAAGATATAACTAACTCTGATGGTAACAGTAAAAGAGTTAGACTAAGATATAACTAACTCTGATGGTAACAGTAAAAGAGTTAGACTAAGTTATAACTAACTCTGATGGTAACAGTAAAAGAGTTAGACTAAGTTATAACTAACTCTGATGGTAACAGTAAAAGAGTTAGACTAAGATATAACTAACTCTGATGGTAACAGTAAAAGAGTTAGACTACGTTATAACTAACTCTGATGGTAACAGTAAAAGAGTTATACTACGTTATAACTAACTCTGATGGTAACAGTAAAAGAGTTAGACTAAGATATAACTAACTCTGATGGTAACAGTAAAAGAGTTAGACTAAGTTATAACTAACTCTGATGGTAACAGTAAAAGAGTTAGACTAAGTTATAACTAACTCTGATGGTAACAGTAAAAGAGTTAGACTAAGTTATAACTAACTCTGATGGTAACAGTAAAAGAGTTAGACTAAGATATAACTAACTCTGATGGCAACAGTAAAAGAGTTAGACTAAGATATAACTAACTCTGATGGTAACAGTAAAAGAGTTATACTACGTTATAACTAACTCTGATGGTAACAGTAAAAGAGTTAGACTAAGTTATAACTAACTCTGATGGTAACAGTAAAAGAGTTAGACTAAGATATAACTAACTCTGATGGTAACAGTAAAAGAGTTAGACTAAGATATAACTAACTCTGATGGTAACAGTAAAAGAGTTATACTACGTTATAACTAACTCTGATGGTAACAGTAAAAGAGTTAGACTAAGTTATAACTAACTCTGATGGTAACAGTAAAAGAGTTAGACTAAGTTATAACTAACTCTGATGGTAACAGTAAAAGAGTTAGACTAAGTTATAACTAACTCTGATGGTAACAGTAAAAGAGTTAGACTAAGTTATAACTAACTCTGATGGTAACAGTAAAAGAGTTAGACTAAGATATAACTAACTCTGATGGTAACAGTAAAAGAGTTAGACTAAGATATAACTAACTCTGATGGTAACAGTAAAAGAGTTATACTACGTTATAACTAACTCTGATGGTAACAGTAAAAGAGTTAGACTAAGTTATAACTAACTCTGATGGTAACAGTAAAAGAGTTAGACTAAGATATAACTAACTCTGATGGTAACAGTAAAAGAGTTAGACTAAGATATAACTAACTCTGATGGTAACAGTAAAAGAGTTAGACTAAGTTATAACTAACTCTGATGGTAACAGTAAAAGAGTTAGACTAAGTTATAACTAACTCTGATGGTAACAGTAAAAGAGTTAGACTAAGATATAACTAACTCTGATGGTAACAGTAAAAGAGTTAGACTAAGATATAACTAACTCTGATGGTAACAGTAAAAGAGTTAGACTACGTTATAACTAACTCTGATGGTAACAGTAAAAGAGTTAGACTAAGATATAACTAACTCTGATGGTAACAGTAAAAGAGTTAGACTAAGTTATAACTAACTCTGATGGTAACAGTAAAAGAGTTAGACTAAGTTATAACTAACTCTGATGGTAACAGTAAAAGAGTTAGACTAAGATATAACTAACTCTGATGGTAACAGTAAAAGAGTTAGACTAAGTTATAACTAACTCTGATGGTAACAGTAAAAGAGTTAGACTAAGATATAACTAACTCTGATGGTAACAGTAAAAGAGTTAGACTAAGTTATAACTAACTCTGATGGTAACAGTAAAAGAGTTAGACTAAGATATAACTAACTCTGATGGTAACAGTAAAAGAGTTAGACTAAGATATAACTAACTCTGATGGTAACAGTAAAAGAGTTAGACTATGATATAACTAACTCTGATGGTAACAGTAAAAGAGTTAGACTAAGATATAACTAACTCTGATGGTAACAGTAAAAGAGTTAGACTATGATATAACTAACTCTGATGGTAACAGTAAAAGAGTTAGACTAAGTTATAACTAACTCTGATGGTAACAGTAAAAGAGTTAGACTAAGATATAACTAACTCTGATGGTAACAGTAAAAGAGTTAGACTAAGTTATAACTAACTCTGATGGTAACAGTAAAAGAGTTAGACTAAGTTATAACTAACTCTGATGGTAACAGTAAAAGAGTTAGACTAAGATATAACTAACTCTGATGGTAACAGTAAAAGAGTTAGACTAAGATATAACTAACTCTGATGGTAACAGTAAAAGAGTTAGACTATGATATAACTAACTCTGATGGTAACAGTAAAAGAGTTAGACTAAGATATAACTAACTCTGATGGTAACAGTAAAAGAGTTAGACTATGATATAACTAACTCTGATGGTAACAGTAAAAGAGTTAGACTAAGTTATAACTAACTCTGATGGTAACAGTAAAAGAGTTAGACTAAGATATAACTAACTCTGATGGTAACAGTAAAAGAGTTAGACTATGATATAACTAACTCTGATGGTAACAGTAAAAGAGTTAGACTAAGATATAACTAACTCTGATGGTAACAGTAAAAGAGTTATACTAAGATATAACTAACTCTGATGGTAACAGTAAAAGAGTTAGACTAAGATATAACTAACTCTGATGGTAACAGTAAAAGAGTTAGACTATGATATAACTAACTCTGATGGTAACAGTAAAAGAGTTAGACTAAGTTATAACTAACTCTGATGGTAACAGTAAAAGAGTTAGACTAAGATATAACTAACTCTGATGGTAACAGTAAAAGAGTTAGACTAAGTTATAACTAACTCTGATGGTAACAGTAAAAGAGTTATACTAAGTTATAACTAACTCTGATGGTAACAGTAAAAGAGTTAGACTAAGTTATAACTAACTCTGATGGTAACAGTAAAAGAGTTATACTAAGTTATAACTAACTCTGATGGTAACAGTAAAAGAGTTATACTAAGTTATAACTAACTCTGATGGTAACAGTAAAAGAGTTAGACTAAGTTATAACTAACTCTGATGGTAACAGTAAAAGAGTTAGACTAAGTTATAACTAACTCTGATGGTAACAGTAAAAGAGTTATACTAAGATATAACTAACTCTGATGGTAACAGTAAAAGAGTTAGACTAAGTTATAACTAACTCTGATGGTAACAGTAAAAGAGTTATACTAAGTTATAACTAACTCTGATGGTAACAGTAAAAGAGTTATACTAAGATATAACTAACTCTGATGGTAACAGTAAAAGAGTTAGACTAAGTTATAACTAACTCTGATGGTAACAGTAAAAGAGTTAGACTAAGTTATAACTAACTCTGATGGTAACAGTAAAAGAGTTATACTAAGTTATAACTAACTCTGATGGTAACAGTAAAAGAGTTAGACTAAGTTATAACTAACTCTGATGGTAACAGTAAAAGAGTTATACTAAGATATAACTAACTCTGATGGTAACAGTAAAAGAGTTAGACTAAGTTATAACTAACTCTGATGGTAACAGTAAAAGAGTTATACTAAGTTATAACTAACTCTGATGGTAACAGTAAAAGAGTTATACTAAGTTATAACTAACTCTGATGGTAACAGTAAAAGAGTTTGACTAAGTTATAACTAACTCTGATGGTAACAGTAAAAGAGTTAGACTAAGTTATAACTAACTCTGATGGTAACAGTAAAAGAGTTAGACTAAGTTATAACTAACTCTGATGGTAACAGTAAAAGAGTTAGACTAAGTTATAACTAACTCTGATGGTAACAGTAAAAGAGTTAGACTAAGTTATAACTAACTCTGATGGTAACAGTAAAAGAGTTATACTAAGTTATAACTAACCCTGATGGTAACTAAGCTGAAGAGAAGCGGTACAGCTGTGTAGAAGGAGAGCCAGATCATGTTTTTAAATAGCCAGAAGCTGAGTTCGTCTTGGTTTTTGATGTGAATAACTATAAATATCCCAGATAATGCTGTTAGAATATCTGGAAATATTATATATGTATGATGGTTACAAAGTAAAAACATAATATTATGGTCATTCAATAACTGTTGCTTGAAGTATCAAGTAAAACTATATAATAAAACTATATATGATAGGTTTTTCAGACGAAGCAATCGACTAATATTTTATAACTGCACCAATCACAAAAACACTCCTTGAACAATATGCTGAGTACTTTGATACAGCAATGAGTATCATTTTAGCTATTATATCATCTATTATACTATAAAATCTTAACGATTATATCAACGTCTTAGGACAGTTTGCGAATTATTTACTAAATTAATCAAACTCCAACAACCTGGTACCTGTAGAAAGTAAGTTGAGGTAGAGAAAATGTGACGAACTTCCCAATCTATTGGTTACATTCAGAAGATAGACGTTAAACAAAGAGAAAGGTAGTACGATCGTCGCCAGAGGTGGAAGGATATAAATCAGGTAATCTTCAAACTGGGCTACTCTAGAGTCCTCTGTGGGGATAGCATCACCCAGTGTTGGGCTAACAATGGAGCTCATTGACTCAGTTGGAATCTGGTCATGCTCACCGTCTTTCTGCACTGCTAAAATTAACGAAAATAATAATAATCTGCACTGTTCGATAACTGAAACGTTAAGAGCAAAAACAATCGTGGAACTTCAGTTTGCCAAATTTCTGAATTTGGCTTAAAATATATGAAAATATGAGCTTTTTCGATTTAGAAGTCTACTTTTAGTAAGAAACATTCTCCGGAAACCAAGTATTATCACACACACACGCACGCACGCACGCGCGCACACACACACACACACACACACACACACACACACACACACACACACACACACACACACACACACACACACACACACACACACACACACACACACACACACACACACACACACACACACACACACACACACACACACACACACACACACACACACACACACACACACACACACACACACACACACACACACACACACACACACACACACACACACAGACACACACACACACACACACACACAGACACAGACACAGACACAGACACAGACACAGACACAGACACAGACACAGACACAGACACAGACACAGACACAGACACAGACACAGACACAGACACAGACACAGACACAGACACAGACACAGACACAGACACAGACACAGACACAGACACAGACACAGACACAGACACAGACACAGACACAGACACAGACACAGACACAGACACAGACACAGACACAGACACAGACACAGACACAGACACAGACACAGACACAGACACAGACACAGACACAGACACAGACACAGACACAGACACAGACACAGACACAGACACAGACACAGACACAGACACAGACACAGACACAGACACAGACACAGACACAGACACAGACACAGACACAGACACAGACACAGACACAGACACAGACACAGACACAGACACAGACACAGACACAGACACAGACACAGACACAGACACAGACACAGACACAGACACAGACACAGACACAGACACAGACACAGACACAGACACAGACACAGACACAGACACAGACACAGACACAGACACAGACACAGACACAGACACAGACACAGACACAGACACAGACACAGACACAGACACAGACACACACACAGACACAGACACACACACACACACACACACACACACACACACACACACACACACACACACACACACACACACACACACACACACACACACACACACACACACACACACACACACACACACACACACACACACACACACACACACACACACACACACACACACACACACACACACACACACACACACACACACACACACACACACACACACACACACACACACACACACACACACACACACACACACACACACACACACACACACGAGGAAGTTTTGTAAAGTACAACTTCTGATTAACAAAATGCTAGCAATGTTACTTTATAGTGGTATGTATCATTAACCTTTGGATTTGTAGTCAAGGTACATTTACATACCAACATGCTGAAACGTCGGTTTCCTACTCAAGGTCGTGTTTAGAGTTCTTACATTGAGTAGTGACTAGAGTTTCACATAGTTACTTTTACTAGTCTCTCAGCTACTAACTATATCTATATAGTATTTATTATATAATAATATTGATGATGTTATTAACCTTTGTTTTATCCCATTTAGCAAGTTGCCCTATAGGGAGTCACTGGTTTCCCTTGTTCTATCAATGCTAACATGACTTACTCAAAGAAAGTGCATCAGTAGTGAATATGATTTGCCAGAACTACGTCAAGTTCTCCACCAATCTACTGGTTAGCCACAGAGTATCATGTTCTTAATGATGCACTGAATAAAGTTAGTAGAAAATTTGAATTTCCACTACTGAAACGTGATCCCAACAGTTACTTTGTGACGTCAAGTACTGTCACAAAGAAAATCCAGATAACCGAGCCTCTCTGTCACACACCAGCTACTCCAGCTGTGTCATGACAGTTGTGAAGGACTGTCCGATCCAGATATTTGTATATGATGGTAATATTATAATATTGATTATTATTATTACTTATTATTATTTATTATTACTTATTATTACTTATTATTACTTATTACTTATTCCTGATAAAGGTAGGATGTTATGGATGTTTGGGACTTTACTGAGTTTGCGGAGTTTAATCTGTTTCAGAATCGAATCACGAGATTATGATAGATTCTGATTAGAAGCTATAATAATCTATCAGATTAATATGCAGATTTGTATTGCAGATTTGGAATTGGATGCAAAATCTGCTCCTGATCACACCCGTATTAATGTAGGAAGAGTAATTTAATAGATAAACAGAGTTACAATATACCGTACTTTTAAAAGTACCGTGGAAGAACTTAATAAGTACTGTTTATAAATAGTGAAGAAAATCAACTAATGTCTGTCAATTTATTCCATTACAAACTATGACCATTGACGTAGAAAGAAAGCACTCCGTAGAAAGAAAGCACTACCTTCCACAATAGCGAAGTCTTTGCCGTAGGTCTGTATTACACTAGCTGCTATTAAGTACTAAATAATTAATTAATCTCAGGCAAATCCTGCAAAGAAAACCTTCGCCTACAAAGGAAAAGAGAGAGCAGAAACCAGCACAAGTAAGAGTGAACAGTATAGCTCTGAGAGAGCTACTACTTTACCAAATCACATTTAAATTATTTATAAAGAATATTGATTGATATTGGATTGCGAACATAGATCAGTGTACACTCAATCAGCTCAACAATCATACACTACTCACTAATCAACCAATAACATCTGTGAGAGTTTATTGGAATAACTAGAGTAGAGTTATCTAACCTTGTACTAAATTTATTTATTAACACCTTTATCCCAGAGAGTTTCATTTGGTATTTTTGTAACTATCCTCCCCATTAAGCGTATTTAACAAAAACGATACACCAATCAGCTCCACACAGTTTATCTCGAAAACTTTGTACTTTCGCATTGCTCTTCATTGGACTGTTCGGGGATTAAAAGATATAAAGACTTAAAGATAACTTTAAGTACGCAGAATTCTACACAAGAATCATTTTCATTGTCCTGGTTGCCAGTCGAGCAGCCATAAGCTGGGGAGGATTCGGCAACATTTAGAGATATGTAAAAAGAATAGAGCACTTGCAACAGCTAGCAAACATCCAAACACCCGAGGATGTTTTCACCTTTTGCAAAGAACGAGGTAGTGGCTGTCGGAAGGCAACCAATCACTTTGAATCTGTTATGTTATGTATTGTTGGATTATTATTATTATTTATATTTCACTACGGGTATCGGCCTTACAAAATGACAGGCCTCACAAAATGACAGCCCACATAGACCATGCTGTAGCTTAGGTTCCCTATACATTGAACCCTATTCCTTTTACTGTATGAAAGAAAAAGCATTAATTAACACTTCCCAAGGAATGATAATGACATAGAATCTATATTTCTTACATAAATATGGACGTTTTTGCTGTTCAGTCATTGCCCCGCCTAACTGTTACCCAGAATGGAGACGAAAGTTTTGAATTTAACCCCAGAAAACCAGGTACTACCATGACTTATGTCAATCAAAGACTACTCTGGTCAAATAAAAAAAACTGATTTAGTGACTTTGGTAGAAGAAATGACAAAAAAATGACCTCACAAAATGACAGTGTTATGCCTCACAAAATGACAGTTTTATTTTATGATACAAAGATGGCATATTTATATTGGATGCCCTTTGCCTAATTATTGATATTCTTAAACCCAGTAAGCTGATGATGAGCATAAATGTGTTTGTTTGATCATCAATTTTGATCAAAATGCCTCACAAAATGACACCGAAAAGCCTTACAAAATGACAATGTTTCAGATTGAATTATTTTCATCATCTAAAATGGATCAGAGACAGTCAATACAAGAAGGAGTTAAAAATAATCATAATCTGACAGTTAACAATCAAGTAGCATTAAAAAAATGCAGTTCTGATATCAAAACTTTGATTTCAAACTCTTTGATTTCAAACTCAGATTTCAAAACTCAACGAAATAAAGCTTCTATTTTGTGAAAGCAGAGAGTAATAACAACTCCTAAAACATGTCAAACGTTAACTAAACACTGAAAAGTTTTAAAAAGTTTGAAAAATATAACCAAATACTGTGTTCAAGTATGAAAACAAAAATTATTTTTACGCCTCACAAAATGACATTTTTAAAATTTTTTCAAAGTATAAAAAATGTTCCTTTTTAAATATATTTTGGTAAAAACAGAACTGGTATAATATAAACAACATATATATCTAACAGTAAGACACGTGAAAGAATAATGAAACTTTTTCCCAAATCGGATTTGAAGTGATGCCGTTTTGGGTTGTCATTTTGTAAGGCACTATCTCACGCGAAATTGCCCAACTTTTTTAAATCATCCTTTTCCCTGTAAAAGCTATTCTAATCTTCAATCTATTATATTTATCTAACTGTCCTAGGTGAAATCAAATTTCTATAGGCTGCTGTTAAAAAATGACAGCCGTGACGAAATTGTCATTTTGTAAGGCATGTTTTTTTGGAAGATTTAAAAGATGACAATTTTTATCGCAAAATTTTCGGTTTTTCAATCAAATCAACCCCCGGAAAGAAAAATATACCTGTTGAACTACCTATCTGGATAATAAAACATGAACAAAACTCATTTTTTGTGCATTTCAGAGCCGTCTCCTTTTTCGTGTCATTTTGTAAGGCCGATACCCGTATTCCTGCATTACAGATTTAGCACATGAATCCTGTTTTCATTTTCTAACTTGGTGTCAGACGAAGAAGAATGATAAACAAACCACCCCCACCGGCCTATTAACCACCAGCGCAAGACAAAGCAGACAATCACTTTAATTGCAACAAATGTAAAACTTACACTGCTTTTAATTGCCTTCGTGTCACAAAACATTACACCAAATGTGGAAAAAGTTATAGTGTAGACAACCAGGGTATGAGAACATCGAGTTTTAAAATTTCTAGTGTCAGTCAGTTCATTCCACTACAGCATTATTATTGGGGTATTATGGGGACCTTATTATGGAGGCATTCCCTATAATACCCCAAAAATTACAAAAATATCCCCTGCACCTGATATAGATGTATGATAGATGTCATCATATGGTTGTATGGTGTTATAATAGGCAATGAGGCTAGGCCATCATGTAAGGATTATTGGACAACTAACAGAGTCAATAGCGGCAGCGTAAGAGTGTATCACGGACATGTTAGCTTGTGACAGCGCCGCCAACTCCAGAAGAACCCCTCCATCAACCCCACGGCCCACCACCACCACCAACACGACTCAACACAGTGACTTTACCAACAATTCAATGTCTTGTTTTATATAGGCGATGAGGCAACCCATGGTGACCAGGCAGCGTCTGTACAGTGGATGCGTGCAGGGACAGAACCACAAGATGTAAGACCACTGCAAAAAGGAATATAATATATTATACAGAGGAACTGGTTATACATGTAACGTAAGTTATGTTATGTTATGACTTTATGAATTATTCCAGTTTTGTTTGGAAGCACTTGATAACTATCAAATGAGTACATCTGAATCCGCTCAGATACTGACTGAGCTTACCGAATTAATTCCACTCGAACTGATTATAAATTAGGTAAAACTTTATCTGCCTTGGCGCTTGTTAACGTTATATCGAATATAAATTATCGTTATTCTACCAATGCAACGTTAATTTATTTTAGTTAAAAAACTAAAAACCGAAATTAAAACTTGATTTTGAACCTTTTTAAAAATGTTATCCACAGAACGATGACAAAGAGAAAGCGGGAATCAGATAGAGGAGAGAAGCGTGATAAGCTTGATAGCAAGTTCATGGACAAGATAAACGAGACGCTAGAAGAGCTGAAGCCAAAGCCAAGTCTTTCAAGTCAGCCAGCCCGGACCAGATTCAGAGGTAGGGACAATACATGTTAGTCAGCCTTGAAGTTGAATACTTTTCCCGGGCGGCGGCCCTAGTATATAATATATAGTTAGAAGATCATTTGAATGGAATCACAGTCAATACTAATTATAAGCACTTCACAAGTCTTATTTCAGGATCCAGAGATAAAAGGGCTAATGCTCCAAATAGGGAGCGTCCTCAACTCACTACCTGTGGAGGACAAAAGAGATAAAATTCGGGCACTGACGATGGCGCTCTACAAGTAAGGGATTTATATTAAATGTAGATCTTTTAAATGAAACAATTGCTGCAACCTTTGAAACTTTGAAAATATCGCAGTTTCCTGCCTTCATTAAGTTGAATTTTTAAAATATATAAACTGGGTGGAAAGATTCGAATTTCACGCCCTAGCTAATTTATGGATGGGGACAGTGCCGGACCTAGCAGACGACAACAGTAACGCAGCAGAGCGAACCTTGATCATAAAAAAGAATGTAGCGATGTTCATATCTGAATGTGACGCTGAAATATTCAAGCTGTTAAAAGCTTTGTGTGCACCAGGGAATGTAGCTGACTCGAACTATCTGAGTCTGAGGAAGTTGTTGTTGGACCACCTGGCAATAGATTTATTTTTAGCTGAGTGAAGCATAGATTTAATACAAATGCTAAGATAGACTGATAATGGTTGTAAACTACTTCCACTACCAGACGTTATATAATCTAATTCCGACTGGCTTTTTATGCTGTTTTGGTGTAATATATAAATAAGGTAATTTACTATTACCTTCATCAAATTTAATACGATGTTTAAGTAAGAATGCTTTATGCTCATTAATTATATAATCTTCTGCAAATGATTAAATTTAGTAAAATTATTCGATGATAATTCCTTTTCAATCATACTAATATAGAACTTTTTACAAACAATAGTAATATTATTTTTGGCTTTATCGGTAGGAACCAATACAAAATCTTTATGAAGCTCATCTAAATCTGCTAAGACTTCAACATCTGATAATACTGAATAATAGGGATATGGTTTAGCTCCTTGCAGTTGAATTTTCACTTGCTCTATGATTAGTGTTTTCCACTCTTGAAACTCTTCTATAGGTTTATGCCATAAATTAGACAATTTATCGCAATAGCTTTTGGGTGCCGTCTTTACTCATTTTAAAGCTTTTTCAGTGCATGGTTTAGCTTGGTCTCTATAATTTAATCCTTTCATTAGGAGATTACGAAGTTTATCATTATTGATCATTGATAGCTCAGCTCTCCCGTAATGACATGTTTATGAGTAGGATCTGTATAACGATTTGACGCACAATTACATTTCAATGTTTCTGAGTCAATGTTAGCTTCATTATATACTTTTTTGTATAATTTAAGTACTTTAGATCTGATTGTTGGAGGGTATTTGTAGGCCAATGTAGGTTGTTGATATCTTTATATCTTATTATATCTTTACATCTTTCAATCTGAATCTTTTTCTTTATAATCTCGCTATTTTAAACTTCCATATCTTCTTTATTAAAAAAATCTTAATCTTTATTTTGATGTTACTTGTTTTTTTGTCTTCATTTTTCTTTTATGTTTATTTAGATCATCGTATTTCTGAATCTTTTTTCATCGACTCATCAATCTTTTACTACCTTTTATAGCTACAATTTTACTTTTGTCAAGGACATATTGTGATTGATTGATCTAATGATATATTTGATAATATTGTGATTGAGTAATCTAATGATATCATTGATAATACATTCTAACAATTAACTTATACAGGATGTTATCTGTATCTGGAATCAGTGTGTATCATTTGTAAAAGACCATTGTAACCAACTGACATTAACATCCTCTCGTTATAAAGTAAAGATGGCACAAACTCCAATACCACACCTAACAGTGGGACAGTCTGTGAGAGAATGGAGGAGGAGATACCTGGCTGCTACAGCGACGCTGACAGAGGCTCAGAAGAAGAGCATGATACCGGCTTATGTATTCAGCAGCTATGTTCTCTTAGCCGAAACTGCGATCAAAGAAGATACCCTAGACAAAGCACTTAGTCTTTTAGAAGAATTGATAGATGGGACAGTGGGAAGAGTATCAAGTGTGAATGAGTTTTGGGACCTGAAAACCGCAAGCTATAATATGACAACGGAGCCCCAAGAAGAATTGATTGAATCTACTCCTGCTATGCCTCAAATTAACTCTGAGCAGAACTTAGACGAAAATTTAGCATCTCGAGCAGATCCCAGTGAAGTATCACCTTTAACTAGAGCTCTGAAATTGCCTTTCAACAAAGTACAAGTGGATATGACTGCATTTAGAAACAATGTTATAAATATTCCACAAGAAGATATGGCAGCTTTTAGTGAAAACATCTCGCACCCTACTTCTCCGACTATTCAACACTCTGCTTCTCCGACTATTCAACACCCTACTTCTCCAACTACTCAACACTCTGCTTCTCCGACTATTCAACACGCTGCTTCTCCAACTACTCCACAACCTACTTCAGAAAGTACAGTTCGCTCGTCAGGTAGAATTGTGTGTAAACCAACTTTTTATGGAGTTGATGAACAAAAACAAACTGATTTCTATGATGAGAGATAAATTTAAAGTTGTATCAACTTTTAACTAATATTTATAAGATGCATTTAATGACAAATTTGATACATTTTTAACCTGATTTTAAATTTATATTGAGCTTTCAGACTTACGTGATGTTTTGTAAAACTTACGTGGCATAGAAATAACGGTTTTTCTAAAAAGGAGGATGGAACAACTGATGTTTCAGAATACCAACATGCAAGAAACGTGGTAGATAAGAAGATGAAGGTGAGCACGAATACAACTTGATGCTATAAAAATGATAAAGACCATTAATGCATTTCCATTGTCAAATAACATTTCTTGTAAAGATTGGCAGAGATTATTCGCGCAAAATGGGCTTAAGTTGACTCAGAGCCAGGTTAACAACGTCTTTAAGCGGAAGCGTGACAAACGTAGACCACTAACCGCTGAAATGTATATCGCACTAAAGGAGGCTATGAAGGACCCAAAACGTAATCTCCTGCTCAGGAAAACGGTCACAAGGATGGAGTGCCAGGTGGCTCACGATGAGACACTGGGCGTACCAACTCCATGTTCGTTGGCGTTACCGACTGAGGACCCTGTGGAGGTATTACCAGAACCATCAATCAGAATAAAAGAGCACCTCATACCAGTATGTGCCTGGGTTGAAGTCAACGGCAGTAAACAAGAGATTGAATTTTCCAAAGCTTTTTGTAAAAAAGTGGACATATCTGTGCATAAAGAAAAAAAACAGTCAATGATAGAGAATTATCTCAATCAGAAGAGGAATGTACTAGGAGATAGAGCCAGCAAGTCTAGAAAGATGCTCGTACACAAAAAAAGAGGAACACGTCCAACCAAGAGAGTACGCTATTTGTGCTTGTATTCCACGAAAACTACTACCGATAGAGAAAAAAGACTTCGAAAGACTACGGGCTCAAATCGCTGAAAAGATAGTAAGGCACTATTTATATTTATCAATAACCTACCCTTATTTTACAGGGAAGCCTCCAGAAGCGTACTAAAGTATGTACTTGATTTAGATTGTAAGCATTGGGCTGAAAAGCCATTAAGATGCACCTCATGTCTAAAGGAATTCAAGACACCTACCACCCTGTCAAGACATGTAAGGTGCAAGGACATCGATCATAAATGAATGTTCAGTGCAGCCACATCAAATTCACATGTCCCATTATGAACTTCGATAGTGTCATTTCCATGTTAGAGAGTGGACAGAACATAATAATCTTTCTTATTATTATTATTTATATCTTTATATACGTAATATCTTTATATCTTTCAATATCTTTCAATCTGAATCTTTTTCTTTATAATCTCAATTTTTTAAACTTCCATATATCTTCTTTATTAAAAAAATCTTAATCTTTATTTTGATGTTACTTGTATTTTTTGTCTTCATTTTTCTTTTATATTTATGTAGATCATCGTATTTCTTAATCTTTTTTAAACTTTGCTTGATCCTAACAGAACCACAAGAAGTAAGACCACTGCAAAAAAGAATATGATATATTATACAGCTACAGAGGAACTGGTTATACATAACGTAAGTTATGTTATGACTATGAATTATTCCAGTTTTGTTTGGAAGCACTTGATAACTATCAAATGAGTACATCTGAATCCGCTCAGATACTGACTGAGCTTAACGAATTAATTGCACTCGACATGATTATAAATTAGGTAAAACTTTATCTGCCTTGGCTCTTGTTAACGTTATATTGAATATAAATTATCTTTATTCTACCAACGTTAATAGTACTAGAATATTAGAATAACAATATTATCATGTTTATAATAGTGATATGATATAGTTGTAATTGAACATAAATGTTTTTTTTTTTCTTAGACAAAAATAAACTTTGCAGATGATAGAAACCTGTGTAACTGGTGATGAGCTTACAGAAAACAGATTTATCAGTGCACAGGCGTGTAAAAAGAACGAAAAAGATGACGACACCCATAGGTTTTGTGATGTTATATTTATATCTAATGATACTATTTTGTAGGGATGTCACTTAATGTCTAATTTGCCAAAACCACATCAGGTTTCACTTTGGTTATGGTGGGTTCCATACCATGAACACTTTCATGAAGGTAACAATAATTTTTTGATCTTTCACCTTATCTCTGGGTGTCAATAGAAAGGTTGATAGAAGATAAGGTGAAAGAGGCTGCCAAAGAGCAGGCAGCTTTAATCGAACAACTAAAGGAGGAATTAAAAATTGTTCGATTGGAGCTTAAAGAAGAGAAGGTTAAAAGACGCAGACTCGCTGTTAGGACAGGTTTGTTCAGCAACACATTTTTAATCATAAATAAATTGCTTTAACTTTGAGAAAAAAAAACGTTTTAAAATAATGAATATGGTGAAATTAAGAAGTTCTACATTCGCAATGATTTCTATCAAAGATTTATTAACATAATGTCAATCTTTACAGAGAATGTAAAAGCTTTCAATAAGAACTCTACTGTTGAAAAACAGTATCAATGAAGTATGTGAAGCTGTTTCGCGAGGATGCCAGAAAAGCCAGACTACAAGTGTTCAAGATGTGAGCGACGTTGCGGAAACCAGACCAATCTGCGCCGCAATGAGACTGCCTGCCGAGACGACACTAACTCTAAGAAGATTACAGGATTTTTCTCAAAGGTATGAATACATTATCATTTATTAGGAATACCTTTATTAAGTATGAATTAAACAGAAATATTAATAGTATAACAAAATATTACTTGTGATAATTCACATACATAATTTTCTCTAAAAATCTGTCTTCCTACTCATATTCAAACACTGTCCCACTGGGGCCAAGATAAGTCACCAAAATGAGAGGAGGTGAGTTTAAGTCCTGTGAGAGAGAAAAAGAAAGAAGAAGAGAAACAGGAACCAGTGGCAGGGGAACAACAGAGAGGAGAGAAGAGAAGAGTAATAGTGAGGGAGACCAGCAGCCACCACAGCGGAGAAGGACCCACCAGTACCATCGGGAACGGCCTCGGGCCTCCTTCCCCTCCACCTACCCACTATCACAGCAGCAGGCAGGTGGAGAAGTTTTCTCTCGACAGATACGTTGACACCATTAGGAGAGACGTGTCCGAGAATAAAGATGTGGTGCAACACGGGAGAGACCTGATGACTGTTTCGAGGGGATGGATGAAGCAGATGATGAGGGAGGCGAGAAAGAAGGAGGACGTGATTGCTATCATGAAGTTCATCGAGACTCAGATAGGAGGTCAGAGAACATACCTGGCGGAGAGAATAAAGGAGGAGCGTGAAGAAAATAGTAATTAGCATGTTTACAAATTGCGACTCCTACCAGTTTTGCAGACCGTTAGTTATATAGTACTTTTAGTAGGGCATTTATTTTAATATATTTTATTTTACATTATTATATTTTAGTGTGACTTCTATATAAATTTCATTTATCATGTAATTACCATTGATAAATAAATTGCGGCACACGCCAGCCTCCACCGTGGGGTTTCAAAACAAACAAACAAAGTGGAAGATTGGTGAGAGAGGGAAAGATGCCACCAGGAAGAGGTCATGGTCACTACAAGTCGGACATGAGAGGCAATAGGATTATAGGAAGTTCCTGGGATGGTACGTACAAGAGATAAGGGTGCTGAGAGAAACGGCGGAGGAGGCAGAGAGGATCCCGCCAGAGATGTTAGTATCAGGGATGCTGGGCCTGACGAGGTTGTGCACTCTCCACAATCGGTTTGCGGTCTTTAAGTAGGAGATTCATACCTAGGGGTAATGAATGGGGTAGAGTAAGTTGTATTCGTAACTAGATGTACGAAAACAATTGTGTTAGTTACATTCGTAACTAGATGTACGAAAACAATTGTGTTAGTTATATTCGTAACTAGATGTACGAAAACAATTGTGTTAGTTATGTTCGTAACTAGATGTACGAAAATAATTGTGTTGATTAGTTATATATTCGTAACTAGATGTACGAAAACAATTGTGTTAGTTATATTCGTTACTAGATGTACGAAAACAATTGTGTTAGTTATGTTCGTAACTAGATGTACGAAAACAATTGTGTTAGTTATGTTCGTAACTAGATCTACGGAGATAATTGTGTTAGTTGTATTCGTAACTAGATGTACAAATACTACGGTAATTTTTGCGAAGCGGCGGCAAAATTCGCCCAAAGAACTAATACGAATCTATATTTATATAATATTCTCCTCTTTCTAAAATGCCGAGTCGCCTGTGCTTCTGAGGCCATTATTGAGTCGTATGGCTCTGTAATGGAGATAATGTTCCAGAGATACACCTGCTACACTGACAATGATGACGGACGGTATCAGCGGGAGATGTTCACTAAAATGTGTGCTCCCAAAGTCCCAACCAACATCTCATGGAGGGTATTCTTAAAAGATGCGGTGAAACAATACAACATCGACCACCCTGGCTGCACATTTGCTCATGAGAGGAAGGTACTTAATAGAGCACCGATAACCAGCAAGACGGTGGAGACTGGAAACGGAGCTACTAGCAGACTCCAACAGAGTCGCTGGCTTAAGTTATTGGTAATTAACATAACGGGAACATAATACAAAATAACCGTTTTAAAAATCATATTACAAAAGATCGCACCGTATACACATGCATAATCCAGATTATTCTTCTACGTAAAACAGTTTGTGAAATGTCAATTTAATTCTAATTCATTTCAGACATCTTGCCTGCCGGACTTTTGTTAAAATACCTGCGGATCCGGAAGTGAAGTTTCGAAATTTCATGAGAACAAGTCACTAAAGATAATATGTCCTGATACAAGAGATCAGACCTAATATTCTCAGTGAAAACAAAGATATAAATTTTATGCCGATCTTATACATATATATATTTATCTAACCTCACCATTTAACTGTCTTATGTGAAATACATATCCCAAACTCCAATACAAAAGGTTCCTGTAAACAAATCACCAGCAGCGAAGTTACCTCGTAAGAGGGAGCTGCATTAGCTGCTGTTATCAGGGGACAAAGACAATTGGATACAATCTGAGTGAAAATCTTTCTCAGTATTGTATCGTACTAACTTATTAACTTCAGGGGTTCAGCTTTGAGCTAAATGTTTAGTTTCTGTGAGTCCTATAGAAGATACATTTTATGCCGATCTTATGCATAAGGAAATATTAAAGATCTCATATATTTCAAGAGAACCATCACGGAGTAAGATTTCAACATTATTGCTCAGATGTGTTTATGTTTAAAATAAGCTCATGCGTTACTTCAATATTAATCTTTATCCCCTGTGAACTCGGATTCATGCAATCATCCCTCCAGTGTATTCATTCCAAAAACGAATTTCTCGTTACCGTTTTTACTTTTTAGTACTACGAGTCCTTTCAGGGTTTGGTGATGCTCTTTATTATCGTCCCTCTGCATTCAGGCCCGACCCGCAAGAAAAAGAAACGGCAGAAGGGATCGTTCAGAGGTTATTATGCTAGATCTTCGTCAGAATGTAAGTGAGATCAATTACATTTGTGTGGAAATCACAGTCTCTTCACTTAAATGTTTAATGCATTATGATTTTAGCAACTAAGTACAATTGAAACAATTGACTAAGGACAAACACAAAGTTTCATGGAATTATGCTCTCATACTCGAAGCAGGTCGGACTGCTATTCTATAAAGACTTACCTGTCTCTAATGCTGTAGACTTGCAAGCCCATGATGATCCTGAAGTCCTGAGGATGACGACTGAGCTAGACACTATGTGTATCGTATATATGGCAAACAAATGTTTATCAAATATAAAAAACTTATGATAAACTTACCTGTAGAAAGCTGTTTTAAAAGTGATTCCATTCTATAAGATGTATATTATTTTAGCATTTTTATGCATGATTTTAAGTTTTAAAAGGCATGCAGATGTATTTATGTATCAGTTTTTATTGGTTCCTTTCCCTGAGCATGTTTTTATATATTGACTAAATTATTATTGATTTATTATTTATCATTCAAATACATTGAAATATTGATGTTCATCTTCACTGGCTGTCTTATTCTCCTGATTTCCCTATAATCTTTCTGATCAAATATGAACCCAATATGAACTTGCTAATGAAGTAATGAATTCTGAACTTGCTGATCGATTCAGAACTTACCAAACTTTTGATTGAGAATAAGATTGATTGGATTATGGTTTGTTTATGCATGTATTGCGAAATAAATTAACTAACGAGTTTCTAGCTTATATGGTTTTATAGTTTTGCATTATCAGAATGACGTTATCTTAGCTTGTTGCAGGACAATGGCTGACTCAAAGGGGAAAAAAAAGAAGGGTCGTCCTTTAGACCAAGTGAACTTATCTAAAAGTAAAGAAGAAGTGCAGGCTGATGCTATAAAAATGATAAAGAACATTAATGCATTTCCACTGTCAAAAAACATTTCTTGTAAAGATTGGCAGAGATTATTCGCGCAAAATACCCAGCAAGTCTAGCTCTATTGATGTTTTACCCAGTGAGTCTAGCTCTAGTGAAGTTGTATCCGGCAAGTCTAGCTCTAGTGAAGTTGTATCCGGCAAGTCTAGCTCTAGTGAAGTTGTATCCGGCAAGTCTAGCTCTAGTGAAGTTGTACCCAGCAAGTCTAGCGCTAGTGAAGTTAGAGCCAGTAAGAGAAAGTTATCTCGAGATAAAGCCGGTATGAGAAAAGTAACACGAAGAAAGAAGTCTTAGATATTTGTGAGTGGATGTATCATTTTTCATGTTATTCGGGGCGAGGGTAATTTATTAACAAATTCGTTGTTTTGAAACCATTTTTACGTTGCATTTCGTTGTTTGTGAATATCTTAATCTTGATTTGAATATGTAAAAGTTTAGAGTTCCTCAATTACTCGATTTTTAATTTCACGTACAGACCCGCAATTTTGTCAAATTGATCTAGGATTGCCGTCCTGGAGCTTCTGAGGTTCGATAGAATTTATGAAGATAGCATTTTGAATACCCCAAACCGCATAGAAACCGCATGGATCATGATAATTTTATACCTTATTACTCCTTTAGTTGTTCAATAGCCTTTAATTATTTATCATTATATGATCATGCTGAACACTTAACATTTCGGAAATTCGGAGGAAAACCACTTAAAAGATGCAGTAAAGCAGTACAGTCCACCCTGGTTTCACGTTTGCCCATGAGGGGAAGGTTATAAATAGAACACCAATTACCAGCAAGACAGTAGAAAGACTAGAGACAGAGCTGAGAGCTTCTTGCAGACACCAACAGAGTTGCTGGCTTGAGTTAATGGTAATTAACATAACAGGGACACAATGTTATCAGTAATGTTGAATTGATATGTGAGAAATGGAGTAAGAAGGAGAAGTTAGATATTGTCTATATTGTGTGTTTTGTTGGATGGTTTAATGAGTTTTGTAATTTGGTTAAGAAGGAAACTGAATTATTAAACTTAAAATACCCTAATAAGACTAAACGGAAGTCAGTATTTAAAGACAACGAGGCTTGTGAGGAATTAGAGTTTATTAAACAGCATTTTGTGTTGTGCCCCGTTGATAAAGCGACTAAGAATGTAGCAATAATCTGTAATAATTATTATTTGAATGATATTGTAAAAGAATGTCAGACAAATGAGGGGATAGAAGATGTTGGTGATCAATGTATTGTGAGTGATATTAATAAAGTAATTTATGATTTTATGAAAGTTACAGGGATGAAAGTCGAGACGGAAACAGATTCCTTGCCTCATATGTTTTCGTGTCCTAAGTTTCATGAGCCTAAATTGAAGTTCAGATATGTTATCTCTTATGCCAATTGCAGTAGTCTTAGACCGTTGGCTGTTAAAGTCACATTAGCTCTTAAAGCTGTATATTCGGAAACTTGTCGTTATACTAAGATGCTATTTAAAGTAACAGGAATTAACAGAAATTGGGTTATTTTGAATATCTATCACAGCAGCAGGCAGGTGGAGAAGTTTTCTCTCGACAGATACGTTGGCAAGCTGTCTAGGAAGGAGAAGGCTGCTAACGAAAGCATTAGGAGAGACGTGTTCGAGAATAAAGATGTGGTGAAACACGGGAGAGACCTGATTAGATGACTGTTTCGAGAGGATGGATGAAGCAGATGATGACGGAGGCGAGAACGAAGGAGGACGTGATTGCTATCATGAAGTTCATCGAGACTCAGATAGGAGGTCAGAGAACATACCTGGCGGAGAGAATAAAGGAGGAGTGTGAAAGGTTGGTGAGAGAGGGAAAGATTCCACCAGGAAGAGGTCATGGTCACAACAAGTCGGACATGAGAGGCAATAAGAAGTTCCTGGGATGGTACGTACAAGAGATAAGGGTGCTGAGAGAAACGGCGGAGGACCAAATCCCGGCGGCTGTCATCATACTGCGTACTGGTTTTTCCTACGAGCCTCTTACCTCCCGTAAAGAAAGACTTCGATAGAATCAGAAGCGCGATTGCCAGTATAACGGTAAGCTACTCATCATTCCCACTTTAGACAGTGATTACATACCTGCCTGTAATGAGAACTTACAGGCTTACTGTCATAAAACCTTAATGAATTAACCAATAACACTTTATGACAGAACTTATTCTTTTAATTTTTGCTAACCAAAAATAGTTGGTTAAAACCTTTCTATCTAAAAAAACCTATTAAAATAATATTAAATGGGGTAAAAAAACCGCACTTACTCACTTAAAAATATCATTAATTGTAGGAGTGAAATGTATTTTTCCAAATAACTAAAAATGAACTAAATGTGGGTTACAGGTCTTTTTTATAAAACTTCAGAATATGGTGTAGGGCTAAATTCTCTTGATATTTTGTATAAAAAGTAGCAAAAATTGCTGTTTGTTTTATCGGCCCACACTAAGGGTGACTGAAGCCAGGTTTGTTTTATCGGCCCACACTAAGGGTGGCTGAGGTCAGGTTTGTTTTATCGGCCCACACTCAGCATGTATGAGGCCAGCTTTGCACTTAAATCATTGGTCCCTTGGACTGTAGAATGCAATACAATGACAAAATACGCGTTTTGAGAATGTATTCATATATCAACTCTTTGAAAAATGTATTATTGCACCAACATTTAAAAGTTTAAAGTTCTATTTCATTCAATCATTCATTTTTCATTCAATCACTCAATTAGCAAGGAATGACTGGTGAAGAACATAAAAGTAAGAAAAGTCTCTTACGTCGGCAGGTAATACCAATATTATTCACACAACAGACACTGACAACTATTTGGTAAATGTCTCTTGAGAGAAAATATATTAATTAGTTGTTATCTGTTAGTTGTCAATACTTGCAAAACACCAGCGAAATTGTGTGTAACAATAGGTTTGTGGCTTCGCACATCAAAAACGAAAACAACATAAAAAACAACCCTGTTGTTCAAATATCCAACAAGAACGTAAGAACTAAAAGATATATATTTCAGCTCACCAGTCAAATTCGCATTGTTCATCTATATACCTATATTATATAATAGGTTTATAAGGTTAATAGTTATGCCGATATTATACATACTTAATAGATATATCTATCTAGCCACTCCATTCAACTGTCTTGTGTGAAATACAAGGTTAATGTAAACAAGGAGCAGGCCCTTCACCCACGGTCCCAGAGCAGAGGAGGAGGCCACCACCCAGGACACCACGGTAAAGGAGACCGAAGATGAGAACACTAAATTTATTTGTGACTCTTATCGCTTTACTTATCTATTCAGAAAATATAAAAACAATATGAGCATTCAAATGCCCAGGTCAATTTCATATTCCGCATATTAATATACGACATAACATTTCGGATATTGAACACAGATCACTCAGCGTAATAATCATACACACTCATATCACTGATCAACCAAGAACATCTGAGAGTTATAACTAGAGAGTTATCTAACCTTGTTATAAATCTATTTTAATACAACCTTTATCCCAGAGAGTTTGACTTGGTTTTTTTGATAACTATTCTCCCTATTTAGCGTTAATAACAAAAACCACTTAATTCAGAAAATGTAAAAATAATATGAACATTCAAATGCCCAGGTCAATATCGTATTTTGCATATTAATATATGACATAATATTTCGGAGGAAAACCACTTAAAAGATGCAGTAAAGCAGTACAGTCCACCCTGGCTGCACTTTTACCCATGAGGGGAAGGTTATAAATAGAACGCCAATTACCACAATCACCACAGTAGAAAGATTAGAGACAGAGCTGAGAGCTTCTTGCAGGCACCAACATCGTCTCCTGACACGCCAAGAGAATGGACTGGTCCTCGTCCTGCCGGAGACAGAGGAAAGTTCAGGCAGGATCAGTACAACCTGGGGGCTGATCCTGACCTTGTGAGGGACATTAAGGAGAAGCTTGAGAGCAATCGTCATCCAGGGAAGGATGAAAGCTTCAATACGAACAAAGCCAGGGAGGTCATTAAGGTTCATGTCCTGATGCCTGCAATACAAAACTTAGTGCCAGAGGACATGAAATTCGCGGGACTCGGCTGTGTCGAGGGGTTGAACAACCTCCCAACCAAACTGATGGGCAGTTCAACCCAGGCACTGTCGAGGATATTCCCCTCAAAAACATTTCAGCAAAATAGGGAAATTGTCCTGGATGCCCTCGCCGTCGTCCGGAGGGAAGCAAGGAAGGGCAAGGAGGCTTTGAAGCTTCTCACTCACAATTTAGAAAAATGTAAGTATTATATTTTATAAGGCGTTATGACGCTGACAGTACACTGTTTGATTTACAATACAATTTCACTTCAATCTCAAGAACAGTAAGAGGAGGGGGACGAGGAAGAAATACACCGCAAACCCAAACTGGGTATTCAAAACCTGGAGTCTCATCAGCCACCCAGACCCAGGTGCCCTTAACACCATCACCTAAAAAAGTGGACTCAATTGTACAAACTTCAGCGTCTGTTGAGGTACAAACAGACAGACTGGCCTATCACAAAAACATGGTGAAATTCACCAATGATAAAATACCAGGGCCGGTCAAACTACCTCAAGACTTTACCCTCAACCTAAAGCTTATTGGGCATTGGCACACAAGCTGTAAAAATGGCAGGAAGAAGGGAGTACATGCAGCTGGCCACAAGATTTGCGTCATTGCTGGGGCAAGGATTCAGCGCTATAGACTCATTACATGGGTCACAACATGTTTCTCAAATAGCAACGACCCACTTCTGAAACGTAATCATTGTATTTTAGGAGGTGGAGGAAGTTACTTTGAGACACGTTAATTACTCTACACTGTGGCAGGGCATTCACCTGCACAAGTTCGGAGAAAAAATAACATCCAAATAATTATTATAATATGTTATAATTATTATTTATTTTTTATTTTATTTATTTTAAAAATTACAAAAATATCCCCTGTGTAATACAATGTAATATTATAGATGTCATTCTATGGTTGTTTGGTGTTATATGGGCGATGATGCAACCCTATTGTTATATAGTAGTGAGTAAAATACGGTAATTTAGTAATGAAGAGATATGTCATTATATGACAACCGATGATGAAGATGACAATGATGGGGGATTCACGGCATTCTATGGTTGTATGGTGTTTTATATAGGCGATGAGGTAACCCCTGGCAACCAGGCAGAGTCTGTACTGTTACAGTGGATGCGTGCAGGGACAGACGCTTGAGGAAATGAGCAGAAACCAAGCTAAACTTATTTTTATCTTTATTAGCTATCTTTCTTATTATTATTATTTATATTTTATTTTATCTTTATATCTTTCAATCTGAATCTTTTTCTTTATAATCTCGCTATTTTCAGATTGGGGCAAACTCCCTGTTCGGGGCAAACTCCCTGTTCGAGGTATAAGAGGGTACATTGCCCCAGACACGGACATTTCAGCCCTCAGGGATGAGCTGAAAGACCAGCAACCAGGACCGAGTGGAGTAGGGCATGATAACACGATAATAGGACAGGAGCCAGCGGGGAATCCCTTCTCAGAAAAACAGGCGATTGGGGATGTGCCAGCTGTGGTTGCAATAATTTCAGAATAGGAAGAGATGCTATAGATGCGCTAAAGCTCGTGCAGCTAAAGAGTAACCGGAGTAACAGAACTCAGAGCGCCCCAGACTGGGGCCCAGAGGATCATCGACTCTCTTATTAAATTACAGATATATTATTTCAACTCTTTGTTTAATTGTCTACATTCTATCCTGTTATATCTGAAACTAAAAAGTCTTCCTTTAAAGTTTAAATGAGCTCTTTTTAAAATTAAGCAATTTCTGGGTGGTTATCTTATTCTATATACCAAAAAACAGTTATTACCACGATTTTTCGACAGTTAGTACTGCAAAAGGCGGCAAAAGGGGTGGGTGTCTTACGTATTATCCAAAAAAACAGTTAGTACCGCAAATGGGGTGGGTGTGTCTAGTGAATGATATCCAAAACTACACTTAGTCGACGTGATGTCTGACACTTGGTACCCGATCCCCCCGCCATTCCTTCTACAGACGATTATCAGAGATATCCGAGATGGGAGCTCCTATCCACTCCTCCTCCCTGATAGCTGACCCTAATGGGTTAATCTTTATTTTGATGTTACTTGTTTTTGTCTTCATTTTTCTTTTATGTTTATTTAGATCATCGTATTTCTTAATCTTTTTCAAACTTTGCTTGATCCTAACAGAACCACAACAAGTAAGACCACTGCAAAAATGAATTCAGTATAATATATACAGAAGAACTGGTTATACATAACGTAAGTTATGTTATGAATTATTCCAGTATTGTTGTTTATGATAGTGATATGATTTAGTTGTAATTGAACAGAAATGTTTTTTTTTCTTAGACAAAAATAAACTTTGCAGATGATAGAAACCTGTGTAACTGGTGATGAGCTTACAGAAAACAGATTTATCTGTGCACAGGCGTCTAGAAAGAACGAAAAAGATGACGACACCTATAGGTTTCACTTTGGTTATGGTGGGTTCCATAGCATGAACACTTTCATGAAGGTAATAATAATAATTTGATTTTGTGTTCTCGGCGGAATCACCGCGAGATCTTTCACCATATCTCTGGAGTCTGGGTGTCAATAGAAAGGTTGATAGAAGATAAGGTGAAAGAGGCTGCCAAAGAGCAGGCAGCTTCACTCGAACAACTAAAGGAGGAATTAAAAATTGTTCGATTGGAGCTTAAAGAAGAGAAGGTTAAAAGACGCAGACTCGCTGTTAGGACAGTTTTGCTCAGCAACACATTTTTAATCATAAATAAATTGCTTTAACTTTGAGGAAAAACCGTTTTAAAATAATGAATATGGTGAAATTAAGAAGTTTTACGTTCGCAAAGATTTCTATCAAAGTTTTATTAACATAATGTCTATCTTTACAGAGAATGAAAAAGCTTTGAATAGGAACTCTACAAATAGGGAGCGTCCTCAACTCACTACCTGTGGAGGACAAAAGAGATAAAATTCGGGCACTGACTATGGCGCTCTACAAGTAAGGGATTTATATTAAATGTAGATCTTTTAAATGAAACAATTGCTGTGACCTTTGAAATTTTGAAAATATCGCAGTTTCCTGCCTTCATTTAGTTGAATTTTTAAAAGTTATAAACTGGGTGGAAAGATTCGAATTTTACGCCCTAGCTAATTCATGGTTGGGGCAGTGCCGGACCTAGCAGACGACAACAGTAACGCAGCAGAGCGAACCTTGATCATACAAAAGAATGTAGCGATGTTCATATATCTAAATGTGACGCTGAAATATTCAAGCTGTTAAAAGCTTTGTGTGCGCCGGGGAATGTAGCTGACTCGAACTATCTGAGTCTGAGGAAGTTGTTGTTGGACCACCTGGCAATATATTTATTTTTAGCTGAGTGAAGCATATATTTAATACAAATGCTAAGATATACTAATAATTGTTGTAAACTACTTCCACTACCAGACGTTATATATCTAACTCCGACAGGCTTTTTATGCTGTTTTGGTGTAATATACAAATAAGGCAATTTACTATTATCTTCATCAAATTTAATACGATGTTTAAGTAGGAATGCTTTATGCTCATTAATTATATAATCTTCTGAATGATTAACTTTAGTAAAAGTATTCGATGATAATTCCTTTTCAATCATACTAATATAGAACTTTTTACAAACAATAGTACTAATGTAGAATTTAACGTTAAATTTTCTAAGTAACCATGGTTAACCATCGGACGAGGAAGACGGACCGACAATCATGGAGCCAGCAATCAATGGCTCTTGCGATAAAAAGCATTAAAGACAGCAAAATGGGGTATCTCAAAGCAAGCAAGACCTATAATGTTCCCTAAACTACGTTGGTACAAAGAGTTCAAGGGAAAAATAAGGTCGCAAAGGGGGTTAATAAATTCCTAGGTAACAAACAATCTATACTTCCAAAAAACATTGAGGATGAACTTTATTCTTATATCATATCTATGGAGGAACGCTTTTTTGGTCTAACCAAGGATGATTTGAGATCAATGGTGTTCAAGTTGGCAGAGAGAAACAACGTTCCCCACAATTTCAACAGAGATACTAAAAAGGCTGGTCTATTTAGGTCAAAATGGACCACTGAATGGGTCAAATGGACCAGTCCGTTTGACCCAATTTTTGAGGTGGTCCGTTTAGTAGAAGTGCTGTTGAGAAATTTGTCACTAAGGGTCAAATGGACTTTCGTTGTATCGCATTAAATAACGGTTATTATGGTTGTCTAGGTTGTACATAATGGTCAAATGAACCAGAGAACAATAACTGGCTTAATAATTAGCATCATCACGCATTACTGAATAAGATATTATACCAAAAGCTTAGGGTGGTCCGTTCGAGGCATCTTTCCCCTAATAGGGATATGGTTTAGCTCTTTGCAGTTGAATTTTCACTTGATCTATGATTAGTGTTTTCCACTCTTGAATCTCTTCTATAGGTTTATGCCATAAATTAAACAATTTATCGCAATAGCTTTTGAGTGCCGTCATTACTGATTTTAAAGCTTTTTCAGTGCATGGTTTAGCTTGGTCTCTATTTAATCCTTTCATTAGGAGATTACGAAGTTTATCAGGTAACTCGGTAATCTGCCGATGCACATCTCGGGCACACCTCGGGCACACCTGGGGCACAAACTCGGGCACACCTGGGGCACACCTCAGGCAGAACCACCTGGGGCACACCTCGGGCACATCTCGGGCACACCTATGAGTAGGATCTGTATAACGCACAATTACATTTCAATGTTTCTGAGTCAATGTTAGCTTCATTATATACTTTTTTGTAGTTAAGTACTTTAGATCTGATTGTTGGAGGGTATTTGTAGGACAATGTAGGTTGCTGATATCTTTATATCTTATTATATCTTTACATCTTTCAATCTAAATCTTTTCCTTTATAATCTCGCTATTTTTAACTTCTATGTATCTTCTTTATTAAAAAAATCTTAATCTTTATTTTGATGTTGCTTGTTTTTTTTGTCTTCATTTTTCTTTATTTAGATCATCGTATTTCTTAATCTTTTTTCATCGACTCATCAATCTTTTACTACCTTTTACAGCTACAATTTTACTTTTACCACATCTTCTAACACACAATGGGTCAGTGCTGTTCATCCAAACACTTCTCCAAGAAGAACATCTCCATGATATTGTAACACAACCTACAAAAAGAAGAAATAATCCTATTATTCCTGATGAATCTTCACGCTCTGAACCAGGTGAAGATATTGTAACACAACCTACAAAGAGAAGAAAGAATCCTATTATACCTGATGAATCTTCAAACCTTCAAGCTCTGTACCAGATGTAGTCATTGCTAGTCAAGTTGCAGAGAGCACGAATGAAGGTGTTATCGTTCCAGCTAGTGGATCTTAATATGTGATAAGACTAGAGTCAATTTTGGTACTTGGAAGAGTCGTTTCTGAGACTGTTGTCAATGGAATTGTCGTGCAATTTTACAAGTCAATTGCATTGACTAGTAAATTACATTTTGAGCCTTGGGGCAAGCCAGAGTCCGAGGTAACTAAAGAGCAGCTATTAAGTATATGTCCCATGCCAGAAGTATCCCAGGGACGCCGATACAAATTAATCTTCAAAGCCGGCGACCTCCTTTGAACTGACCTGAAGTGATTCAATGTATCTTACATTGAGTTTAATTGAAATTTAAAATAGTATATGTCTTTTACTGTTTTTAAAAACCGATGAGAAAATCTTGAACTCTGCAGATAGAGATTTGGCTTTTTGATTGGCATATTCTGCCTATATTAAAGCAAAATCTGTATGCTTGCGAAAGTCGGTACCCCACACAGCGTACATTGTCGGCAAATGTCGGCATATGTCGACATATGTCGACATTTGGCGACATTAGAGGGGACATGATGCCTCACTAACCAATCGGCTTAATTGGTTAGAGTAAGGGTTGGGGTTACAGTTAGGGTTAGTATTGTATTGTACTAACTTATTAACTTCAGGGGTTCAGCTTTGAGCTATATGTTTAGTTTCTGTGAGTCCTATAGAAGATACATTATTGGCGACGGGGTGAAAAGATGGCACACGTGGGTATGAGAGTATTTGCTGAGGGACAGAATTATGAGGAATGGGTCGAAGATCACGAGTTCTACATTATGGGGATGGGGCTGGGAGAGACAGATGATACTAGGAAGTTGGGGCTATTTATCACTTGCGGGGGAGCCAAGGTGAAAGAAGTCTACATGCTAAATAAGAGTAAGACAAAAGCTAAAAAGGAGGATGGAACAACATGCAAGAAACGTGGTAGATAAAAAGATGAAGGTTAGCAAGAATGCAACTTGATGCTATAAAAATGATAAAGACCATTAATGCATTTCCATTGTCAAAAAACATTTCTTGTAAAGATTGGCAGAGATTATTCGCGCAAAATGGGCTTAAGTTGACTCAGAGCCAGGTTAACAACGTCTTTAAGCGGAAGCGTGACAAACGTAGACCACTAACCGCTGAAATGTATATCGCACTAAAGGAGGCTATGAAGGACCCAAAACGGAATCTCCTGCTCAGGAAAACGGTCACAAGGATGGAGTGCCAGGTGGCTCACGATGAGGCACTGGGCGTACCAACTCCAAGTTCGTTGGCGTTACCGACTGAGGACCCTGTGGAGGTATTACCAGAACCATCAATCAGAATAAAAGAGCACCTCATACCAGTATGTGCCTGGGTTGAAGTCAACGGCAGTAAACAAGAGATTGAATTTTTCAAAGCTTTTTGTAAAAAAGTGGACATATCTGTGCATAAAGAAAAAAAAGTCAATGATAGAGAATTATCTCAATCAGAAGAGGAATGTACTAGGAGATAGAGCCAGCAAGTCTAGCAAGATGCTCGTACACAGAAAAAGAGGAACACGTCCAACCAAGAGAGTACGCTATTTGTGCTTGAATTCCACGAAAACTACTACCGATAGAGAAAAAAGACTTCGAAAGACTACGGGCTCAAATCGCTGAAAAGATAGTAAGGCACTATTTATATTTATCAATAACCTACCCTTATTTTACAGGGAAGCCTCCAGAATCGTACTAAAGTATGTACTTGATTTAGATTGTAAGCATTGGGCCGAAAAGCCATTAAGATGCACATCATGTCAAAAGGAATTCAAGACACCACCCTGTCAAGACATGTAAGGTGCAAGGACATCGATCATAAATGAATGTTCAGTGCAGCCACATCAAGTCGTCAGCTGAATTATACTGTCATAAATCAGCCATGGAAATTCACATGTCCCATTATGAACATCGATAGTGTCATTTCCATGTTAGAGAGTGGACAGAACATAATAATCTTTCTTATTATTATTATTTATATCTTTATATAATATCTTTATATCTTATTATATCTTTATATCTTTCAATCTGAATCTTTTTCTTTATAATCTCGCTATTTTTAACTTCCATATATATCTTCTTTATTTAAAAATCTTAATCTTTATTTTGATGTTACTTGTATTTTTTGTCTTCATTTTTCTTTTATGTTTATTTAGATCATCGTATTTCTTTATCTGTTTTTCAAACTTTGCTTGATCCTAACAGAACCACAAGAAGTAAGACCACTGCAAAAAGGAATATAATATATTATACAGAGGAACTGGTTATACATGTAACGTAAGTTATGTTATGACTATGAATTATTCCAGTTTTGTTTGGAAGCACTTGATCACTATCAAATGAGTACATCTGAATCCGCTCAGATACTGACTGAGCTTACCGAATTAATTGCACTTGACATGATTATAAATTAGGTAAAACTTTATCTGCCTTGGCTCTTGTTAACGTTATATTGAATATAAATTATCTTTATTCTACCAACGTTAATAGTACTAGAATAACAATATTATCATGTTTATAATAGTGATATGATATAGTTGTAATTGAACATAAATGTTTTTTTTTTCTTAGACAAAAATAAACTTTGCCGATGACAGAAACCTGTGTAACTAGTGATGAGCTTACAGAAAACAGATTTATCAGTGCACAGGGGTGTAAAAAGAACAAAAAAGATGACGACACCCATAGGTTTTGTGATGTTATATTTATATCTAATGATACTATTTTGTAGGAATGTCACTTAATGTCTGATTTGCCAAAACCACATCAGGTTTCACTTTGGTTATGGTGGGTTCCATACCATGAACACTTTCATGAAGGTAATAATGATTTTTTGATCTTTCACCTTATCTCTGGGTGTCAATAGAAAGGTTGATAGAAGATAAGGTGAAAGAGGCTGCCAAAGAGCTGGCAGCTTTAATCGAACAACTAAAGGAGGAATTAAAAATTGTTCGATTGGAGCTTAAAGAAGAGAAGGTTAAAAGACGCAGACTCGCTGTTAGGACAGGTTTGTTCAGCAACACATTTTTAATCATAAATAAATTGCTTTAACTTTGAGGGAAAAAAACGTTTTAAAATAATGAATATGGTGAAATTAAGAAGTTTTACATTCGCAATGATTTCTATCAAAGATTTATTAACATAATGTCTTGAATCTTTACAGAGAATGTAAAAGCTTTCAATAGGAACTTTACTGTTGAAAAACAGTAGTGAAGTATGTGAAGCTGTTTCGCGAGGATGCCAGAAAAGCCAGACTACAAGTGTTCAAGATGTGAGCGACGTTGCGGAAACCAGACCAATCTGCGCCGCAATGAGACTGCCTGCCGAGACGACACTAACTCTAAGAAGATTACAGGATTTTTCTCAAAGGTATGAATACATTATCATTTATTAGGAATACCTTTATTAAGTATGAATTATACAGAAATAGTATAACAAAATATTACTTGTGATAATTCACATACATAATTTTCTCTAAAAATCTGTCTTCGTACTCATATTCAAACACTGTCCCACTGGGGCCAAGATAAGTCACAAAAATGAGAGGAGGTGAGTTTAAGTCCTGTGAGAAAGAAAAAGAAAGAAGAAGAGAAACAGGAACCAGTGGCAGGGGAACAACAGAGAGGAGAGAAGAGAAGAGTAATAGTGAGGGAGACCAGCAGCCACCACAGCGGAGAAGGACCCACCAGTACCATCGGGAACGGCCTCGGGCCTCCTCCCCCTCCACCTACACACTATCACAGCAGCAGGCAGGTGGAGAAGTTTTCTCTCGACAGATACGTTGACAAGCTGTCTAGGAAGGAGAAGGCTGCTAACGAAAGCATTAGGAGAGACGTGTTCGAGAATAAAGATGTGGTGCAACACGGGAGAGACCTGATGACTGTTTCGAGGGGATGGATGAAGCAAATGATGAGGGAGGCGAGAACGAAGGAGGACGTGATTGCTATCATGAAGTTCATCGAGACTCAGATAGGAGGTCAGAGAACATACCTGGCGGAGAGAATAAAGGAGGAGTGTGAAAAAAATAGTAATTAGCATGTTACAAATTGCGACTCCTACCAGTTTTGCAGACCGTTAGTTATATAGTACTTTTAATAGGGCATTTATTTTAATATATTTTATTTTACATTATTATATTTTAGTGTGACTTCTATATAAATTTCATTTATCATGTAATTACCATTGATTAATAAATTGCGGCACACGCCAGCCTCCACCGTGGGGTTTCAAAACAAACAAACAAAGTGAAAGATTGGTGAGAGAGGGAAAGATTCCACCAGGAAGAGGTCATGGTCACAACAAGTCGGACATGAGAGGCAATAAGAAGTTCCTGGGATGGTACGTACAAGAGATAAGGGTGCTGAGAGAAACGGCGGAGGACCAAATCCCGGCGGCTGTCATCATACTGCGTACTGGTTTTTCCTACGAGCCTCTTACCTCCCGTAAAGAAAGACTTCGATAGAATCAGAAGCGCGATTGCCAGTATAACGGTAAGCTACTCATCATTCCCACTTTAGACAGTGATTACATACCTGCCTGTAATGAGAATTTACAGGCTTACTGTCATAAAACCTTAATGAATTAACCAATAACACTTTATGACAGAACTTATTCTTTTAATTTTTGCTAACCAAAAATAGTTGGTTAAAACCTTTCTATCTAAAAAAACCTATTAAAATAATATTAAATGGGGTAAAAAAACCGCACTTAAAAATATCATTAATTGTAGGAGTGAAATGTATTTTCCCAAATAACTAAAAATGAACTAAATGTGGGTTACAGGTCTTTTTTATAAAACTTCAGAATATGGTGTAGGGCTAAATTCTCTTGATATTTTGTATAAAAAGTAGCAAAAATTGCTGTTTGTTTTATCGGCCCACACTAAGGGTGACTGAAGCCAGGTTTGTTTTATCGGCCCACACTAAGGGTGGCTGAGGCCAGGTTTGTTTTATCGGCCCACACTCAGCATGTATGAGGCCAGCTTTGCACTTAAATCATTGGTCCCTTGGACTGTAGAATGCAATACAATGACAAAATACGCGTTTTGAGAATGTATTCATATATCAACTCTTTGAAAAATGTATTATTGCACCAACATTTAAAAGTTTAAAGTTCTATTTCATTCAATCATTCATTTTTCATTCAATCACTCAATTAGCAAGGAATGACTGGTGAAGAACATAAAAGTTAGAAAAGTCTCTTACGTCGGCAGGTAATACCAATATTATTCACACAACAGACACTGACAACTATTTGGTAAATGTCTCTTGAGAGAAAATATATTAATTAGTTGTTATCTGTTAGTTGTCAATACTTGCAAAACACCAGCGAAATTGTGTGTAACAATAGGTTTGTGGCTTCGCACATCAAAAACGAAAATAACATAAAAAACAACCCTGTTGTTCAAATATCCAACAAGAACGTAAGAACTAAAAGATATATAATATATTTCAGCTCACCAGTCAAATTCGCATTGTTCATCTATATACCTATATTATATAATAGGTTTATAAGGTTAATAGTTATGCCGGTCTTATACATATATAATAGATCATATATATATATCTAGCCACTCCATTCAAACATTCAACTGTCTTATGTGAAATACAAGGTTAATGTAAACAAGGAGCAGGCCCTTCATACCTCCTCCACCCAAGGTCCCAGAGTAGAGGAGGAGGCCACCACCCAGGAAACCACGGTGAAGGGGACCGAAGACGAGAACACTAAATTTATTTGTGACTCTTATCGCTTTACTTATCTATTCAGAAAATATAAAAATAATATGAGCATTCAAATGCCCAGGTCAATTAATATACGACATAACATTTCGGAGGAAAACCACTTAAAAGAAGCAGTAAAGCAGTACAGTCAACCCTGGCTGCACTTTTACCCATGAGGGGATGGTTATAAATAGAACACCAATTACCAGCAAGACAGCGGAAAGACTAGAGACAGAGCTGAGAGTTTCTTGCAGGCACCAACAGAGTTGCTGGCTCAAGTTAATGGTAATTAACATAACAGGAACATAATACAAAATGACCGTTTTAAAATCCAGATTATTATTCTAGAACAGATTGTGAAATATCAATTTAATTCTAATCTTGTTGTGTGTATCATTTCAGACATCTTGCCTGCCGGGCTGTCACCTGTACGGTGTTATGTCAAAATACTTGCAGATCCGGGAGTGAAGTTACGAAAATTCATGAGGACTAGTCACTTAAAGAAAAGCCCAATTACCTATGAAAGTACATGTGGTGATGAGCTTACAGAAATCAGATTTGTCAGTGTACAGGCGTCTAGAAAGAATGAAAAAGATGACGACACCTATAGGTTTCACTTTGGTTATGGTGGGTTTCATACCATGAACACTAAGAATTGAGCCCAATACTGTCAGAAGAAAGATTTTCGAAGCGATGTTTATTATTATTAATCTGAACCCTAATCGCAATTTCATACACTCAGATTCATTCAACTGAACTTGATGACAGTGACATTTACATAAAACATGTCGCTCTTGATAAATTTATTTTACAGGGAAGCCTCCAGAAGCGTACTGAAGTATGTACTTGATTTAGATTGTAAGCATTGGGCTGAAAAGCCATTAAGATGCACCTCATGTCAAAAGGAATTCAAGACACCTACCACCCTGTCAAGACATGTAAGGTGCAAGGACATCGATCATAAATGAATGTTCAGTGCAGCCACATCAAGTCGTCAGCTGAATTATACTGTCATAAATCAGCCATGGAAATTCACATGTCCCATTATGAACATCGATAGTGTCATTTCCATGTTAGAGAGTGGACAGAACATAATAATCTTTCTTATTATTATTATTTATATCTTTATATAATATCTTTATATCTTATTATATCTTTATATCTTTCAATCTGAATCTTTTTCTTTATAATCTCGCTATTTTTAACTTCCATATCTTCTTTATTTAAAAATCTTAATCTTTATTTTGATGTTACTTGTATTTTTTGTCTTCATTTTCCTTTTATGTTTATTTAGATCATCGTATTTCTTTATCTGTTTTTCAAACTTTGCTTGATCCTAACAGAACCACAAGAAGTAAGACCACTGCAAAAAGGAATATAATATATTATACAGAGGAACTGGTTATACATAACGTAAGTTATGTTATG
The DNA here is from genome assembly GCF_026151205.1 of Bolinopsis microptera. Taxonomy (NCBI): domain Eukaryota; kingdom Metazoa; phylum Ctenophora; class Tentaculata; order Lobata; family Bolinopsidae; genus Bolinopsis; species Bolinopsis microptera. Next base: position 18,948,592 of record NC_087082.1, on the reverse strand, counting down.
TTATGACTTTATGAATTATTCCAGTTTTGTTTGGATGCACTTGATCACTATCAAATGAGTACATCTGAATCCGCTCAGATACTGACTGAGCTTACCGAATTAATTCCACTCGACGTGATTATAAATTAGGTAAAACTTTATCTGCCTTGGCTCTTGTTAACGTTATATTGAATATAAATTATTGTTATTCTACCAACGTTAATTTATTTTAGTTAAAAAACTAAAAACCTAAATTAAAACTTGATTTTGAACCTTTTTTTAATGTTATCCACAGAACGATGACAAAGAGAAAGCGGGAATCAGATAGAGAAGAGAAGCGTGATAGGCTTGATAGCGAGTTCATGCACAACATAAACGAGACGCTAGAAGAGCTGAAGCCAAAGCCAAGTCTTTCAAGTCAGCCAGCCCGGACTGAGCTGGCAGGACCAGATTCAGAGGTAGGGACAATACATGATAGTCAGCCTTGAAGTTGAATACTTTTCCCGGGCGGCGGGCCCTAGTATATATAATATAGTTAGAAGATCATTTGAATGGAATCACAGTAAATACTAATTATAAGCACCTCACAAGTCTTATTTCAGGATCCAGAGATAAAAGGGCTAATTCTCCAAATAGGGAGCGTCCTCCACTCACTACCTGTGGACGACAAAAGAGATAAAATTCGGGCACTGACTATGGAACTCTACAAGTAAGGGATTTATATTTAATGTAGATCTTTTAAATGAAACAATTGCTGTGACCTTTAAAACTTTGAAAATATCGCAGTTTCCTGCCTTCATTTAGTTGAATTTTTAAAAGTTATAAACTGGGTGGAAAGATTCGAATTTCACGCCCTAGCTAATTCATGGATGGGGGCAGTGCCGGACCTAGCAGACAACAACAGTAACGCAGCAGAGCGAACCTTGATCATAAAAAAGAATGTAGCGATGTTCATATATCTAAATGTGACGCTGAAATATTCAAGCTGTTAAAAGCTTTGTGTGCACCGGAGAATGTAGCTGACTCGAACTATCTGAGTCTGAGGAAGTTTTTGTTGGACCACCTGGCAATAGATTTAATACAAATGCTAAGATAGACTGATAATTGTTGTAAACTACTTCCACTACCAGACGTTACTGATCATTGATAGCTCTCCTGTAATGAAATTTTTATGAGTAGGATCTGTATAACGATTTGACGCACAATTACATTTCAATGTTTCTGAGTCAATGTTAGCTTCATTATATATTTTTTTGTAGTTAAGTACTTTAGATCTGTTTGTTGGAGGGTATTTGTAGAACAATGTAGGTTGCTGATATCTTTATATCTTATTATATCTTTACATCTTTCAATCTGAATCTTTTCCTTTATAATCTCGCTTTTTTTAACTACTATATCTTCTTTATTAAAAAAACCTTAATCTTTATTTTGATGTTACTTGTTTTTTTTTGTCTTCATTTTTCTTTTATGTTTATTTAGATCATTGTATTTCTGAATCTTTTTTCATCGACTCATCAATCTTTTACTACCTTTTATAGCTAAAATTTTACTTTTACCATGTCTTCTAACACACAATGATATTGTAACACAACCTAAAAAAAGAAGAAAATATAATCTTATTATTCCTGATGAATCTTCACGCTCTGAACCAGATGAAGATATTGTAACACAACCTACAAAGAGAAGAAATAATCCTATTATTCCTGATGAATCTTCACGCTCTGAACCAGATGAAGATATTGTAACACAACCTACAAAGAGAAGAAATAATCCTATTATTCCTGATGAATCTTCACGCTCTGAACCAGATGAAGATATTGTAACACAACCTACAAAGAGAAGAAAGAATCCTATTATTCCTGATGAATCTTCAAGCTCTGTACCAGATGAAGCCATTGCTAGTCAAGTTGCAGAGAGCACGAATGAAGGTGTTATCGTTCCAGCTAGTGGATCTTATTATGTGATAAGACTAGAGTCAATTTTGGTTCTTGAAAGAGTCGTTTCTGAGTCTGTTGTCAATGGAATTGTCGTGTAATTTTACAAGTCAATTGCATTGACTAGTAAATTACATTTTGAGCCTTGGGGCAAGCCAGAGTCCGAGGTGACTAAAAAGCAACTGTTAAGTATATGTCCCATGCCAGAAGTATCCCAGGGACGCCGATACAAATTAATCTTCAAAGCCGGCGACCTCCCTAGAACTGACCTGAAGTGATTCAATGTATCTTACAATGAGTTTAATTGAAATTTAAAATATTATATGTCGAGATACACGATATTAAAGTAAGAGATATAATAATAATTTTTATTTACCTGTTTCCTAGTATGATTAACCATAATTTTATAATAAACTTCATGATTAAAACTTGACATTAGTCAATAAATTATTCTGTATGTGAGTAGGATGAATATTATATCTACTAAGTCCCATTAAAAAGCAGTAGTTAATTCAGATCCCTGAATAATTTTATACTGCAATCTGTATCTCACCATTGGACTTTTTTTCAGTACGAAATACAAAGCAATGAGATTATATCAATCAGATGGAGGAAAGATCTCCCCATCCTCCTTGTATGTTAGTCCACCCTGGCCTGCACTGGCTGCACTTTTACCCATGAGGGGAAGTCATAAATAGAACACCAATCACCACAGTAGAAAGACTAGAGACAGAGCTGAGAGCTACTAGCAGACACCAACAGAGTCGCTGGCTTAAGTTATTGGTAATTAACATAACGGGAACATAATACAAATAATTGTTCAGCTTAGAATATGAACCTTATGAAGGACAGAGACCACACTAGGCGAGAAAGAAGGAGGACGTGATTGCTATCATGAAGTTCATCGAGACTCAGATAGGAGATCAGAGAACATACCTGGCGGAGAGAATAAAGGAGGAGTGTGAAAAAATAGTAATTAGCATGTTTACAAATTGCGATTCCTACCAGTTTTGCAGACCGTTAGTTATATAGTACTTTTAGTAGGGGTTTTATTTCAATATATTTTATTTTATATTATTATATTATTTTAGTGTGACTTCTATATAAATTTCATTTATCATGTAATTACCATTGATTAATAAATTGCGGCACACGTCAGCCTCCACCGTGGGGTTTCAAAACAAACAAACAAAGTGAAAGATTGGTGAGAGAGGGAAAGATGCTACCAGGAAGAGTTCATGGTCACTACAAGTCGGACATGAGAGGCAATAGGAAGTTTCTGGGATGGTACGTACAAGAGATAAGGGTGCTGAGAGAAACGGCGAAGGAGGCAGAAAGGATCCCGCCAGAGATGTTAGTATCAGGGATGCTGGGCCTGACGAGGTTGTGTACCCTCCACAATCGGTTTGCGGTCTTTAAGTAGGAGATTCATACCAAGGGGTAATGAATGGGGTAGAGTAAGTTGTATTCGTAACTAGATGTACGAAAACAATTGTGTTAGTTATATTCGTAACTAGATGTACGAAAACAATTGTGTTAGTTATATTCGTAACTAGATGTACGAAAACAATTGTGTTAGTTATGTTCGTAACTAGATGTACAAAAACAATTGTGTTAGTTATGTTCGTAACTAGATCTACGGAGATAATTGTGTTAGTTGTATTCGTAGCTAGATGTACAAATACTACGGTAATACCATTACCGCATTTTCGCGAAGCGGCGGCAAAATTCGCCCAAAGAACTAATAGGAATCTATATTTACATAATATTCTCCTCTTTCTAAAATGCCGAGTCGCCTGTGCTTCTGAGGCCATTATTGAGTCGTATGGCTCTGTAATGGAGACAATGTTCCAGAGATACACCTGCTACACTGACAATGATGACGAACGGTATCAAAGGGAGATGTTCACTAAAATGTGTGCTCCCAAAGTCCCAACCAACTTCTCATGGAGGGTATTCTTAAAAGATGCGGTGAAACAATACAACATCGACCACTCTGGCTGCACAGTTGCTCATGAGAGGAAGGTACTTAATAGAGCATCGATAACCAGCAAGACGGTGGAGAAACTGGAAACGGAGCTACTAGCAGACACCAACAGAGTCGCTGGCTTAAGTTATTGGTAATTAACATAACGGGAACATAATACAAAATAACCGTTTTAAATATATAATATTACAAATAAAAAGATCGCACCGTATACGTGCATAATCCAGATTATTCTTCTAAAACAGTTTGTGAAATGTCAATTTAATTCTGATTCATTTCAGACACCTTGCCTGCCGGACTTTTGTTAAAATACCTGCGGATCCGGAAGTGAAGTTTCGAAATTTCATGAGAACAAGTCACTAACGATAATATGTCCTGATACAAGAGATCAGACCTAATATTCTCAGTGAAAACAAAGATATAAATTTTATGCCGATCTTATACATATATATATTTATCTAACCACACCATTTAACTGTCTTATGTGAAATACATATACCAAACTCCAATACAAAAGGTTCCTGTAAACAAATCACCAGCGGCAAAGTTACTTCGTTAGAAGGAGCTGCCGTAGCTGCTGTTATCAGGAGACAAAGACAATTGGATACAATCTGAGTGAAAATCTTTCTCAGTATTGTATTGTACTAACTTATTAACTTCAGGGGTTCAGCTTTGAGCTATATGTTTAGTTTCTGTGAGTCCTATAGAAGATACATTTTATGCCGATCTTATGCATAAGGAAATATTAAAGATCTCATATATTTCAAGAGAACCATCACGGAGTAAGATTTCAACATTATTGCTCAGGTGTGTTTACGTTTAAAATAAGATCATGCGTTACTTCAATATTAATCTTTATCCCCTGTGAACTCGGATTCATGCAATCACCCCTCCAGTGTATTCATTCCAAAAACGAGTTTCTCGTTACCGTTTTTACTTTTTAGTACTACGAGTCCTGCAGGGTTTGGTGATGCTCTTTATTATCGTCCCTCTGCCTTCAGGCCCGACCCGCAAGAAAAAGAAACGGCAGAAGGGATCGTTCGGAGGTTATTATGCTAGATCTTCGTCAGAATGTAAGTGAAATCAATTACATTTGTGTGGAAATCACAGTCTCTTCACTTAAATGTTTAATGCATTATGATTTTAGCAACTAAGTACAATTGAAACAATTGACTAAGGACAAACACAAAGTTTCATGGAATTATGCTCTCATACTCGAAGCAGGTCGGACTGCTATTCTATAAAGACTTACCTGTCTCTAATGCTGTAGACTTGCAAGCCCATTATGATCCTGAAGTCCTGAGGATGACGACTGAGCATGCATCCTGGACTAGACACTATGTGATTTTAGGTTTTAAAAGGCATGCATATGTAGCGGTTTTTATTGGTTTTTATTGGTTCCTTTCGGTCAATTATTTTTGCTGTAATGTTCGCAGTGGTCACTTGGCGAAAGCCTGCAGGAATGGTACGTGGCGAAAGCCTGCAGGAATGGTACGTACCAGTTTTAAGTTAATTATAGAAGGTCAACATAACTATGAAACTATAAGTGCATAACTTATAGTGTCTGCCATTTTATGACAAAAACCTTTATGAGAACTTACAGGCTTACAGTCATAAAACCTTAATAAATTAACCAATAACACTTTATGACAGAACTTATTCTTTTAATTTTGGCTAACCAAAAATAGTTGGTTAAAACCTTTCTATCTAAAAAAACCTATTAAAATTTAATATCAAATGGGTTAAAAAAACCGCACTTAAAAATATCATTAATTGTAGGAGTGAAATGTATTTTCCCAAATAACTAAAAATGAACTAAATGTGGGTTACAGGTATTTTTTATAAAACTTCAGAATATGGTGTAGGGCTAAATTCTCTTGATATTTTGTATAAAAAGTAGCAAACATTGCTCTTGTTTTATCGGCCCACACTCAGCATGTATGAGGCCAGGTTTGTACTTAAACCATTGGTCCCTTGAACTGTAGAATGCAATACAATGACAAAACACGTGTTTTGAGAATGTATCCATATATCAACTCTTTGAAAAATGTATTATTGCACCAACATTTAAAAGTTTAAAGTTCTATTTCATTTAATCATTCATTTTTCATTCAATCACTCAATTAGCAAGCAATGAGTGGTGAAGAAGAACGACCCAAAAGTAAAAAAAGCCTATTACGTCGCCAGGTAATACCAATATTATTCACACAACAGACACTGATAACTATTTGGTAAATGTCTCTTGAGAGAAAATATATTAATTAGTTGTTATCTGTTAGTTGTCAATACTTGCAAAACACCAGCGAAATTGTGTGTATCAATAATAAAACAAAAGTTAATAAAACAAAAGTTAAATTTATTACCAATTATTCAATCAATACATATCATAAATTCTAATATTGGAAACACAATGCAAAATGGATGTCTTAAACTATAATTTCATTGTGACTAATAATCTATTGACTTTCAAAGTTGAATTTTAGTTAAGTATGAAATGCCACCACATCATAGTTAGGGTAAAATGTTATTTTTAAATTTTAAAATTGAGAAGATTGCTCTATGGCTTAAAATGTAAAATTCTAGCAAAAGATATCTTATTTTTAAATAGTTGGTTACAGTTTATGACAGTACTGGCATGACTAGTTTTATTGTGGCTGGTAAAAGGACCCAGTTGCCTGTAAGGGCTTTACCGAACCCCAGGGGACCACAATGTGATAAGATCAGGCCAGATGTTTCTATGTAGAGCAATTTATTTATTTTGGAGCTATGATTACGTGGTATAGCTGGTGGTCATGTTTAAAGGTCAGTTTATCCTTGTGTGCTAATTATCCATCCAGATGCTTAGTGATGTGGGTAAATCATGCCCTTCTACGATATATAATGTTTGACCATAAATTTGTTTTTACCACATAAACTGTGGCACTAATGTCAATTAACAATATTTACATTCATTGATATTTAAAGCGTGTTTTTTCCCCAGCACTACTACACAACAAAAACCTGTCGGCCCACCGAGGAAACACGGTCGCAGAACAAAGAGCCCAATTGTGCTCTTCTATTCTGTGATCGTGTGTATCTACTATAAACTAGCTAAATATACTAAGAAAATTTAATGGAATCATTACAGTCGTTTGATAAGTTCACGTGTCAAAGTAATGTTCATGGTGATCATATTTTTTGATCCCCGGTGGGCAAACACTCGTCCGAAAGGTCAAGGCAAACCTGTCGATGTTTCACCATACGAAGTAAGGCGATTTGAACATATACTCAGCTTACAACTCAACCCATGGGACGAGACGTCGTGAGCCTCAAAATTCTTCAAAATATACAGCACATACCTAGTTAGCAAACACTAAACACAACATACATACGATACCAAATAATGTATAATGCCATTACTAATTCGAAAGAAAATATATCTGCTATCTAATTTAAAAAATTGAAGAATAAACCTGAAGAAAGGGGAAGGAGAGGGGTTTGGGAGAGGCAGAGTAGGAAAACAACAGGATCCTGTGCCGCAGGATTTTAAAATTTGTTGTATGATGATTCGTTTTGTTTCGTCTCTTAGATTAATATATAGGTCTGATACCCTTGTCATGGTTCTTTGCAATAACACCGTGGTTTACTCATATGATTAAGTTTAGTTAATTAACCTATTTCAATGATAATTCATTTGCATCAAAGTTGTAACTGCACCATAGTTGTCTGTCATATTTAGATTGTAGTTCTAAAAAAGCTTTCTTAAGATTATTCTTGAATATACTGATAGGAGTGGAGAAGTCTATTTCACTCGTTGACTTACGGCAGTGATTCCAAATACTGGTTGATTGGTAGATGAATAGTGAGGACGGAGTGGGTGGGATGAAGTAGTTGTCTCGTCTTGGTGACCTGTTGAATAAAGAGAACATTGAGACTGGTGATTGGAACTTATTAATTTTAAACATTTCCAGTAAACAGTGCAACTTATGAAGATTGTGGACAGTCAGGAAGTTATACTCGTTACAGATTGGTTTACTGTGTTCTAGTTCAAAGAAATCTTTGCCTAACATCTGCTTGATAACTTTACCGGTCTTATCCCTAGTAATAGGCCTTACTCTGGCACATGTTTTGAACTTATTGAAGTACGCATCATTATCACCAAAGAGAATTCTTATGCATTTCTTTTGTGTTTTAAATATGGCTTCTAGTTTATTATTTGATACACCTCCCCAAACAGATATTCCATAACATAGGTGTGATTCAAAAATGGTGTGGTACAGGTCCTTATAGAGTGTTTTAGGTACACAGCGTCTGATTCCACATAGTCTACCAATCTCACATTTCAATTTACGATTTAACGCTCTCAAGTGAGCATCCCAGTTCAGTTTTTGGTCAATAATGACTCCAAGAAACTTAGTTTCCTCTACCTTTTTAATTATTATATTATTCAGTGTCAGTTCTAATTCATTAGTGTTTGAATCTGGTTCATTTCTACAGTTCGGCTTAAAGTATAGGTTTGTGGCTTCGCACATCAAAAACGAAAATAACATAAAAAACAACCCTGTTGTTCAAATATCCAACAAGAACGTAAGAACTAAAAGATATATATATATTTCAGCTCACCAGTCAAATTCGCATTGTTCATCTATATACCTATATTATATAATAGGTTTATAAGGTTAATAGTTATGCCGATCTTATACACATATAATAGATCATATAATATTATATATCTAGCCACTCCGTTCAACTGTCTTATGTGAAATACAAGGTTAATGTAAACAAGGAGCAGGCCCTTCACACCTCCTCCACCCAAGGTCCCAGAGCAGAGGAGCAGGACACCACGGTAAAGGAGACCGAAGATGAGAACACTAAATTTATTTGTGACTCCTATCGCTTTACTTATCTATTCAGAAAATGTAAAAATAATATGAGCATTCAAATGCCCAGGTCAATTAATATACGACATAACATTTCGGAGGAAAACCACTTAAAAGAATCAGTAAAGCAGTACAGTCAACCCTGGCTGCACTTTTACCCATGAGGGGATGGTTATAAATAGAACACCAATTACCAGCAAGACAGCGGAAAGACTAGAGACAGAGCTGAGAGTTTCTTGCAGACACCAACAGAATTGCTGGCTCAAGTTAATGGTAATTAACATAACAGGAACATAATACAAATGACCGTTTTAAAATCCAGATTATTATTCTAGAACAGATTGTGAAATATCAATTTAATTCTAATCTTGTTGTGTGTATCATTTTAGACATCTTGCCTGCCGGGCTGTCACCTGTACGGTGTTATGTCAAAATACTTGCAGATCCGGAAGTGAAGTTACGAAAATTCATGAGAACTAGTCACTTAAAGAAAAGCCCAATTACCTATGAAAGTACATGTGGTGATGAGCTTACAGAAAACAGATTTGTCAGTGTACAGGCGTCTAGAAAGAATGAAAAAGATGACGACACCTATAGGTTTCACTTTGGTTATGGTGGGTTTCATACCATGAACACTAAGAATTGAGCCCAATACTGTCAGAAGTAAGATTTTCGAAGCGATGTTTATTATTAATCTGAACCCTAATCGCAATTTCATACACTCAGATTCATTCAACTGAACTTGATGACAGTGACATTTACATAAAACATGTCGCTCTTGATAAATTTATTTTACAGGGAAGCCTCCAGAAACGTACTGAAGTATGTACTTGATTTAGATTGTAAGCATTGGGCTGAAAAGCCATTAAGATGCACCTCATGTCAAAAGGAATTCAAGACACCACCCTGTCAAGACATGTAAGGTGCAAGGACATCGATCATAAATGTATGTTCAGTGCAGCCACATCAAGTCGTCAGCTGAATTATACTGTCATAAATCAGCCATGGAAATTCACATGTCCCATTATGAACATCGATAGTGCCATTTCCATGTTAGAGAGTAGACAGAACATAATAATCTTTCTTATTATTATTATTTATATCTTTATATATAGTATCTTTATATCTTATTATATCTTTATATCTTTCAATCTGAATCTTTTTCTTTATAATCTCGCTATTTTTAACTTCCATATCTTCTTTATTAAAATATCTTAATCTTTATTCTGATGTTACTTGTATTTTTGTCTTCATTTTTCTTTTATGTTTATTTAGATCATCGTATTTCTTTATCTGTTTTTCAAACTTTGCTTGATCCTAACAGAACCACAAGAAGTAAGACCACTGCAAAAAGGAATATAATATATTATACAGAGGGACTGGTTATACATGTAACGTAAGTTATGTTATGAATTATTCCAGTTTTGTTTGGAAGCTCTTGATCACTATCAAATGAGTACATCTGAATCCGCTCAGATACTGACTGAGCTTACCGAATTAATTCCACTCGAACTGATTATAAATTAGGTAAAACTTTATCTGCCTTGGCTCTTGTTAACGTTATATTGAATATAAATTATTGTTATCCTACCGACGTTAATTTATTTTAGTTAAAAAACTAAAAACCTAAATTAAAACTTGATTTTGAACCTTTTTTTTTAATGTTATCCACAGAACGATGACAAAGAGAAAGCAGGAATCAGATAGAGAAGAGAAGCGTGATAGGCTTGATAGCGAGTTCATGGACAAGATAAACGAGACGCTAGAAGAGCTGAAGCCAAAGCCAAGTCTCTCAAGTCAGCCAGCCTGGACTGAGCTGGCAGGACCAGATTCAGAGGTAAGGACAATACACGTTAGTCAGCCTTGAAGTTGAATACTTTTCCCGGGCGGCGGGCCCTAGAATATATAGATAGAAGATCATTTGAATGGAATCACAGTAAATACTAATTATAAGCACCTCACAAGTCTTAATGCTCCAAATAGGGAGCATCATCAACTCACTACCTGTGGAGGACAAAAGAGATAAAATTCGGGCACTGACTATGGAGCTCTACAAGTAAGGGATTTATATTAAATGTAGATCTTTTAAATGAAACAATTGCTGTGACCTTTGAAATTTTGAAAATATCGCAGTTTCCTGCCTTCATTTAGTTGAATTTTTAAAATGTATAAACTGGGTGGAAAGATTCGAATTTCACGCCCTAACTAATTCATGGATGGGGGCAGTGCCGGACCTAGCAGACGACAACAGTAACGCAGCAGAGCGAACCTTGATCATAAAAAAGAATGTAGCGATGTTCATGTCTAAATGTGACGCTGAAATATTCAAGCTGTTAAAAGCTTTGTGTGCACCGGGGAATGTAGCTGACTCGAACTATCAGAGTCTGAGGAAGTTTTTGTTGGACCACCTGGCAATAGATTTAATACAAATGCTAAGATAGACTGATAATTGTTGTAAACTACTTCCACTACCAGACGTTACTGATCATTGATAGCTCTCCTGTAATGACATGTTTATGAGTAGGATCTGTATAACGATTTGTCGCACAATTACATTTCAATGTTTCTGAGTCAATGTTAGCTTTATTATATAGTTTTTTGTAGTTAAGTACTTTAGATCTGATTGTTAAGTACTTTAGATCTGATAGAGGGTATTTGTAGGACAATGTAGGTCGCTGATATCTTTATATCTTATTATATCTTTACATCTTTCATTCTGAATCTTTTTCTTTATAATCTCGCTATTTTTAACTTCCATTATATCTTCTTTATTAAAAAATCTTTATTTTGATGTTACTTGTTTTTTTTGTCTTCATTTTTCTTTTATGTTTATTTAGATCATCGTATTTCTGAATCTTTTTTCATTGACTCATCAATCTTTTACTACCTTTTATAGCTACAATTTTACTTTTACAATGTCTTCTAACACACAATGATATTGTAACACAACCTACAAAAAGAAGAAATAATCCTATTATTCCTGATGAATCTTCACGCTCTGAACCAGATGAAGATATTGTAACACAATCTACAAAGAGAAGAAATAATCCTATTATTCCTGATGTATCTTCACGCTCTGAACCAGATGAAGCCATTGCTAGTCAAGTTGCAGAGAGCACGAATGAAGGTGTTATCGTTCCAGCTAGTGGATCTTATCATGTGATAAGACTATGTCAATGGAATTGTCGTGCAATTTTACAAGTCAATTGCATTGACTAGTAAATTACATTTTGAGCCTTGGGGGAAGCCAGAGTCCGAGGTGACTAAAAAGCAGCTGTTAAGTATATGTCCCATGCCAGAAGTATCCCAGGGACGCCGATACAAATTAATCTTCAAAGCCGGCGACCTCCTTTGAACTGACCTGAAGTGATTCAATGTATCTTACATTGAGTTTAATTGAAATTTAAAATAGTATATGTCTTTTACTGTTTTTAAAAACCAATGAAAAAATCTTGAACTCTGCAGATTGAGATTTGGCTTTTTGATTGGCATATTCTGCCTATATTAAAGCAAAATCTGTATGCTTGCGAAAGTCGGTACCCCACACAGCGTATATTGTCGGCAAATGTCGGCATATGTCGACATATGTCGACATTTGGCGACATTAGAGCATTAGAGGGGACATGATGATTGATGCCTCACTAACCAATCGGCTTAATTGGTTAGAGTAAGGGTTGGGGTTACAGTTAGGGTTAGTATTGCATTGTACTAACTTATTAACTTCAGGGGTTCAGCTTTGAGCTATATGTTTAGTTTCTGTGAGTCCTATAGAAGATACATTATTGGCGACGAGGTGAAAAGATGGCACACGTGGGTATGAGAGTATTTGCTGAGGGACAGAATTATGAGGAATGGGTCGAAGATCTCGAGTTCTACATTATGGGGATGGGGCTGGGAGAGACAGATGATACTAGGAAGTTGGGGCTATTTATCACTTGCGGGGGAGCCAAGGTGAAAGAAGTCTACATGCTAAATAAGAGTGAGACAAAAGCTAAAAAGGAGGATGGAACAACTGATGTTTCAGAATACCAACATGCAAGAAACGTGGTAGATAAAAAGATGAAGGTGAGCAAGAATGCAACTTGATGCTATAAAAATGATAAAGACCATTAATGCATTTCCATTGTCAAAAAACATTTCTTGTAAAGATTGGCAGAGATTATTCGCGCAAAATGGGCTTCAGTTGACTCAGAGCCAGGTTAACAACGTCTTTAAGCGGAAGCGTGCCAAACGTAGACCACTAACCGCTGAAAAGTATATCGCACTAAAGGAGGCTATGAAGGACCCAAAACGGAATCTCCTGCTCAGGAAAACGGTCACAAGGATGGAGTGCCAGGTGGCTCACGATGAGGCACTGGGCGTACCAACTCCATATTCGTTGGCGTTACCGACTGAGGACCCTGTGGAGGTTTTACCAGAACCATCAATCAGAATAAAAGAGCACCTCATACCAGTATGTGCCTGGGTTGAAGTCAACGGCAGTAAACAAGAGATTGAATTTTTCAAAGCTTTTTGTAAAAAAGTGGACATATCTGTGCATAAAGAAAAAAAACAGTCAATGATAGAGAATTACCTCAATCAGAAGAGGAATGTACTAGGAGATAGAGCCAGCAAGTCTATCAAGATGCTCGTACACAGAAAAAGAGGAACACGTCCAACCAAGAGAGTACGCTATTTGTGCTTGTATTCCACGAAAACTACTACCGATAGAGAAAAAGACTTCGAAAGACTACGGGTTCAAATCGCTGAAAAGATAGTAAGGCACTATTTATATTTATCAATAACCTACCCTTATTTTACAGGGAAGCCTCCAGAAGCGTACTAAAGTATGTACTTGATTTAGATTGTAAGCATTGGGCTGAAAAGCCATTAAGATGCACCTCATGTCAAAAGGAATTCAAGACACCTACCACTCTGTCAAGACATGTAAGGTGCAAGGACATCGATCATAAATGAATGTTCAGTGCAGCCACATCAAGTCGTCAGCTGAATTATACTGTCATAAATCAGCCATGGAAATTCACATGTCCCATTATGAACATCGATAGTGTCATTTCCATGTTAGAGAGTGGACAGAACATAATAATCTTTCTTATTATTATTATTTATATCTTTATATAATATCTTTATATCTTATTGTTAACGTTATATTGAATATAAATTATCGTTATTCTACCAACGTTAATAGTACTAGAATAACAATATTATCATGTTTATAATAGTGATATGATATTGTTGTAATTGAACATAAATGTTTTTTTTTTCTTAGACAAAAATAAACTTTGCAGATAATAGAAACCTGTGTAACTGGTGATGAGCTTACAGAAAACAGATTTATCAGTGCACAGGCGTGTAAAAAGAACGAAAAAGATTGTAGGAATGTCACTTAATGTCTGATTTGCCAAAACCACATCAGGTTTCACTTTGGTTATGGTGGGTTCCATACCATGAACACTTTCATGAAGGTAATATAAATTTTTTGATCTTTCACCTTATCTCTGGGTGTCAATAGAAAGGTTGATAGAAGATAAGGTGAAAGAGGCTGCCAAAGAGCAGGCAGCTTTAATCGAACAACTAAAGGAGGAATTAAAAATTGTTCGATTGGAGCTTAAAGAAGAGAAGGTTAAAAGACGCAGACTCGCTGTTAGGACAGGTTTGTTCAGCAACACACTTTTAATCATAAATAAATTGCTTTAACTTTGAGGGAAAAAAAAAACGTTTTAAAATAATGAATATGGTGAAATTAAGAAGTTTTACATTCGCAATGATTTCTATCAAAGATTTATTAACATAATGTCAATCTTTACAGAGAATGTAAAAGCTTTCAATAGGAACTCTACTGTTGAAAAACAGTAGTGAAGTATGTGAAGCTGTTTCGCGAGGATCCCAGAAAAGCCAGACTACAAGTGTTCAAGATGTGAGCGACGTTGCGGAAACCAGACCAATCTGCGCCGCAATGAGACTGCCTGCCGAGACGACACAAACTCTAAGAAGATTACAGGATTTTTCTCAAAGGTATGAATACATTATCATTTATTAGGAATACCTTTATTAAGTATGAATTATACAGAAATAGTATAACAAAATATTACTTGTGATAATTCACATACATAATTTTCTCTAAAAATCTGTCTTCGTACTCATATTCAAACACTGTCCCACTGGGGCCAAGATAAGTCACCAAAATGAGAGAAGGTAAATTTAAGTCCTGTGAGAGAGAAAAAGAAAGAAGAAGAGAAACAGGAACCAGTGGCAGGGGAACAACAGAGAGGAGTGAAGAGAAGAGTAATAGTGAGGGAGACCAGAGAGCAGCAGCCACCACAGCGGAGAAGGACCCACCAGTACCATCGGGAACGGCCTCGGGCCTCCTCCTCCTCCACCTACCCACTATCACAGCAGCAGGCAGGTGGAGAAGTTTTCTCTCGACAGATACGTTGACAAGCTGTCTAGGAAGGAGAAGGCTGCTAACGAAAGCATTAGGAGAGACGTGTTCGAGAATAAAGATGTGGTGCAACACGGGAGAGACCTGATGACTGTTTCGAGGGGATGGATGAAGCAAATGATGAGGGAGGCGAGAACGAAGGAGGACGTGATTGCTATCCTGAAGTTTATCGAGACTCAGATAGGAGGTCAGAGAACATACCTGGCGGAGAGAATAAAGGAGGAGTGTGAAAGATTGGTGAGAGAGGAAAAGATTCCACCAGGAAGAGTTCATGGTCACTACAAGTCGGACATGAGAGGCAATAGGATTATAGGAAGTTCCTGGGATGGTACGTACAAGAGATAAGGGTGCTGAGAGAAACGGCGGAGGACCAAATCCCGGCGGCTGTCATCATACTGCGTACTGGTTTTTCCTACGAGCCTCTTACCTCCCGTAGAGAAAGACTTCGATAGAATCAGAAGCGCGATTGCCAGTATAACGGTAAGCTACTCATCATTCCCACTTTAGACAGTGATTACATACCTGCCTGTAATGAGAACTTACAGGCTTACTGTCATAAAACTTAATGAATTAACCAATAACACTTTATGACAGAACTTATTCTTTTAAGTTTTGCTAACCAAAAATAGTTGGTTAAAACCTTTCTATCTAAAAAACCTATTAAAATAATATTAAATGGGGTAAAAAAACCGCACTTAAAAATATCATTAATTGTAGGAGTGAAATGTATTTTCCCAAATAACTAAAAATGAACTTAATGTGGGTTACAGGTCTTTTTTATAAAACTTCAGAATATGGTGTAGGGCTAAATTCTCTTGATATTTTGTATAAAAAGTAGCAAAAATTGCTGTTTGTTTTATCGGCCCACACTAAGGGTGACTGAAGCCAGGTTTGTTTTATCGGCCCACACTAAGGGTGGCTGAGGCCAGGTTTGTTTTATCGGCCCACACTCAGCATGTATGAGGCCAGCTTTGCACTTAAATCATTGGTCCCTTGGACTGTAGAATGCAATACAATGACAAAATACGCGTTTTGAGAATGTATTCATACATCAACTCTTTGAAAAATGTATTATTTCACGAACATTTAAAAGTTTAAAGTTCTATTTCATTCAATCATTCATTTTTCATTCAATCACTCAATTAGCAAGGAATGACTGGTGAAGAACATAAAAGTAAGAAAAGTCTCTTACGTCGGCAGGTAATACCAATATTATTCACACAACAGACACTGACAACTATTTGGTAAATGTCTCTTGAGAGTAAATATATTAATTAGTTGTTATCTGTTAGTTGTCAATACTTGCAAAACACCAGCGAAATTGTGTGTATCAATAGGTTTGTGGCTTCGCACATCAAAAACGAAAATAACATAAAAAACAGCCCTGTTGTTCAAATATCCAACAAGAACGTAATTTATAAGATATATATATTTCAGCTCACCAGTCAAATTCGCATTGTTCATCTATATACCTATATTATATAATAGGTTTATAAGGTTAATAGTTATGCCGATCTTATACATATATAATAGATCATATATCTATCTAGCCACTCCATTCAAACATTCAACTGTCTTATGTGAAATACAAGGTTAATGTAAACAAGGAGCAGGCCCTTCAAACCTCCTCCACCCAAGGTCCCAGAGCAGAGGAGGAGGCCACCACCCGACCCAGGACAACACGGTGAAGGGGACTGAAGAGGAGAACACTAAATTTATTTGTGACTCTTATCGCTTTACTTATCTATTCAGAAAATGTAAAAATAATATGAGCATTCAAATGCCCAGGTCAATTTCATATGCCGCATATTAATATACGACATAATATTTCGGAGGAAAACCACTTAAAAGATGCAGTAAAGCAGTATAGTCCACCCTGGCTGCACTTTTACCCTTGAGGGGATGGTTATAAATAGAACACCAATTACCAGCAAGACAGCGGAAAGACTAGAGACAGAGCTGAGAGTTTCTTGCAGGCACCAACAGAGTTGCTGGCTCAAGTTAATGGTAATTAACATAACAGGAACATAATACAAAATGACCGTTTTAAAATCCAGATTATTATTCTAGAACAGATTGTGAAATATCAATTTAATTCTAATCTTGTTGTGTGTATCATTTCAGACATCTTGCCTGCCGGGCTGTCACCTGTACGGTGTTATGTCAAAATACTTGCAGATCCGGAAGTGAAGTTACGAAAATTCATGAGAACTAGTCACTTAAAGAAAAGCCCAATTACCTATGAAAGTACATGTGGTGATGAGCTTACAGAAAACAGATTTGTCATGGTATGGGCGTCTAGAAAGAATGAAAAAGATGACGACACCTATAGGTTTCACTTTGGTTATGGTGGGTTTCATACCATGAACACTAAGAATTGAGCCCAATACTGTCAGAAGAAAGATTTTCGAAGCGATGTTTATTATTAATCTGAATCCTTATCGCAATTTCATACACTCAGATTCATTCAACTGAACTTGATGACAGTGACATTTACATAAAACATGTCGCTCTTGATCAATTTATTTTAAAGGGAAGCCTCCAGAAGCGTACTGAAGTATGTACTTGATTTAGATTGTAAGCATTGGGCTGAAAAGCCATTAAGATGCACCTCATGTCAAAAGGAATTCAAGACACCTACCACCCTGTCAAGACATGTAAGGTGCAAGGACATCGATCATAAATGAATGTTCAGTGCAGCCACATCAAGTCGTCAGCTGAATTATACTGTCATAAATCAGTGTTATATATTGATATATGATTTTATATTGTTAACTAATCATATTAATAGCCTTTAGGTTATAGGAATTGATCGTTTCAATTGTTCATCACTGATAAGAACCCCGGTACACAACAATGACACAACCCTAACCCAACAATCAGCATGGAAATTCACATGTCCCATTATGAACATCGATAGTGTCATTTCCATGTTAGAGAGTGGACAGAACATAATAATCTTTCTTATTATTACTATTTATATCTTTATATAATATCTTTATATCTTATTATATCTTTATATCTTTCAATCTGAATCTTTTTCTTTATAATCTCGCTATTTTTAACTTCCATATATATCTTCTTTATTTGAAAATCTTAATCTTTATTTTGATGTTACTTGTATTTTTTGTCTTCATTTTTCTTTTATGTTTATTTAGATCATCGTATTTCTTTATCTGTTTTTCAAACTTTGCTTGATCCTCACAGAACCACAAGAAGTAAGACCACTGCAAAAAGGAATATAATATATTATACAGAGGAACTGGTTATGCATGTAACATAAGTTATGTTATGACTATGAATTATTCCAGTTTTGTTTAGAAGCACTTGATCACTATCAAATGAGTACATCTGAAGTTTTCTCTCGACAGATACGTTGACAAGCTGTCTAGGAAGGAGAAGGCTGCTAACGAAAGCATTAGGAGAGACGTGTTCGAGAATAAAGATGTGGTGCAACACGGGAGAGACCTGATGACTGTTTCGAGGGGATGGATGAAGCAAATGATGAGGGAGGCGAGAACGAAGGAGGACGTGATTGCTATCATGAAGTTCATCGAGACTCAGATAGGAGGTCAGAGAACATACCTGGCGGAGAGAATAAAGGAGGAGTGTGAAAGATTGGTGAGAGAGGAAAAGATTCCACCAGGAAGAGGTCATGGTCACTACAAGTCGGACATGAGAGGCAATAAGAAGTTCCTGGGATGGTACGTACAAGAGATAAGGGTGCTGAGAGAAACGGCGGAGGAGGCAGAGAGGATCCCGCCAGAGATGTTAGTATCAGGGATGCTTGGCCTGACGAGGTTGTGCACTCTCCACAATCGGTTTGCGGTCTTTAAGTAAGAGATTCATACCTAGGGGTAATGAATGGGGTAGAGTAAGTTGTATTCGTAACTAGATGTAAGAAAACAATTGTGTTAGTTATATTCGTAACTAGATGTACGAAAACAATTGTGTTAGTTATGTTCGTAACTAGATGTACGAAAATAATTGTGTTAGTTATATTCGTAACTAGATGTACGAAAAAAATTGTGTTAGTTATGTTCGTAACTAGATGTACGAAAATAATTGTGTTAATTAGTTATATATTCGTAACTAGATGTACGAAAACAATTGTTAGTTATGTTCGTAACTAGATGTACGAAAATAATTGTGTTAATTAGTTATATATTCGTAACTAGATGTACGAAAACAATTTTGTTAGTTATATTCGTAACTAGATGTACGAAAACAATTGTGTTAGTTATGTTCGTAACTAGATGTACGAAAACAATTGTGTTAGTTATATTCGTAACTAGATGTACGAAAACAATTGTGTTAGTTATGTTCGTAACTAGATGTACGAAAATAATTGTGTTAATTAGTTATATATTCGTAACTAGATGTACGAAAACAATTGTTAGTTATGTTCGTAACTAGATGTACGAAAATAATTGTGTTAATTAGTTATATATTCGTAACTAGATGTACGAAAACAATTGTGTTAGTTATATTCGTAACTAGATGTACAAAAACAATTGTGTTAGTTATGTTCGTAACTAGATGTACGAAAACAATTGTGTTAGTTATGTTCGTAACTAGATCTACGGAGATAATTGTGTTAGTTGTATTCGTAGCTAGATGTACAAATACTACGGTAATACCATTACCGCATTTTCGCGAAGCGGCGGCAAAATTCGCCCAAAGAACTAATACGAATCTATATTTATATAATATTCTCCTCTTTCTAAAATGCCGAGTCGCCTGTGCTTCTGCAGCCATTATTGAGTCGTATGGCTCTGTAATGGAGACAATGTTCCAGAGATACACCTGCTACACTGACAATGATGACGGACGGTATCAGCGAGAGACGTTCACTAAAATGTGTGCTCCCAAAGTCCCAACCAACATCTCATGGAGGGTATTCTTAAAAGATGCAGTGAAACAATACAACATCGACCACCCTGGCTGCACATTTGCTCATGAGGGGAAAGTACTTAATAGAGCACCGATAACCAGCAAGACGGGGTGGAGAGACTGGAAACGGAGCTACTAGCAGACACCAACTGAGTCGCTGGCTTAAGTTATTGGTAATTAACATAACGGGAACGTAATACAAAATAACCGTTTTAAAAATCATATTACAAAAGATCGCACCATATACGTGCATAATCCAGATTATTATTCTAAAACAGTTTGTGAAATGTCAATTTAATTCTAGTTCATTTCAGACATCTTGCCTGCCGGACTTTTGTTAAAATACCTGCAGATCCGGAAGTGAAGTTTCGAAAATTCATGAGAACAAGTCACTTAAGATATGTCCTGATACAAGATCTCAGACCTAATATTCTCAGTGAAAACAAAGATATAAATTTTATGCCGATATTATACATACATATTTATCTAACCACACCATTTAACTGTCTTAAGTGAAATACATATCCCAAACTCCAATACAAAAGGTTCCTGTAAACAAATCACCAGCGGCGAAGTTACCTCGTAAGAGGGAGCTGCAGTAGCTGCTGTTATCAGGGGACAAAGATAATTGGATACAATCTGAGTGAAAATCTTTCTCAGTTATAGACATCAATTTTATGCCGATCTTATGCATAAGGAAATATTAAAGATCTCATATATTTTACTGATGTGAGTGTAATGAGCATGATTTATTTATTTGTAACTATTTCTAATATAACTGACGCAAATTGTTATAAGTAAACAAGAATAACTATTGCTTATTGTGAATTGCTAGTTTATTTCTTTGACTACAGAAATTAATAACTGTAAATAATTTCGCGCTGATATTTTGTATTTTAACAACGAAACATCAATCCGAAAACTGCGAGAGTCTGGCACACAAAAGATTAATTAAAGAATAGCTATGCTGTTAGCAAATGTTGCGTACAACAGCAACTTGACAACCACTAGAATGTCAGCAGCAATCAAATCAATAGATACAACAACAGCAATATCAGAACAGTCCTCAACAACACCAACAAACTCAGGAGAGTCATCCTCATGGTATGATGTGTAAGATGAAGACTTCTTATATAGATTTAATGTTTCCTTAGTAATGGATGTTCAAGAGAAACGATATGTTTTATATGGACTCTATGAACTAATATTGAGTTATTTTCATGTTGTTTCTTATATTGATTTGATGTTTCCTTAAAAATGGAAGTTCATGCACCTGCGGAAACCCCTAAACGTTATGTCTACGTGAAGGGGACTATAAAGTTTTTAAGGAGTAAATCTACACGACAGGGAAAGCCCATGCTCATGTTCGCCATTGTCGGCGAGCATACGGAAGTATGCACGTACTTTCCATTGGAGGGGAAGAGCTCTTCACACCTTCACCGTAAGTGGATATTATTTTGTTTTAAATATATGATTCACAAATGATTTTTATAGTAGTGATTAATCCTTAAATAAAAATAGGAAACTTTAATGAATAAACAAATCTTCATCTTAGTTAGAAAAACCTACTGAGAGAGAAAAACATGTTTTCTCATGAATAAAAAAAAATGTTATTTCAGAATGGAGATCAGTTGGAGGGCATATAGCGGCAACATCTAGTGGGTACAACACTTTAAAAGTGTTCTAAGTCCAGAAACTATCACCCCCCTCAAAGAAAAAGCGACCAGTTTCCAAACCGGGGACGAGCAAGGGGAAAACCAGGGGTGAGTAACCTATTGTTTTCTGGACTAGTTTTTATCATGACTTTCATTGCATATACACTATACAGTATGTATATTAATATACATAAGTAGTTTTATCATATTGACTTTTATTTAGAATGAGTTGATTTCATTATAATTCAACTAAGATATACCTATTTCAAATAATAATCTAAAACCCCGTTACATATTTCAGGACATAAATATAAGTAATTAATAGTCTTCTAGTAATAATTTCTTGTGTTTTATTAGTTTATTAGAGTAGTAGTAGTAGTAGAAAATCTTTCAAAGTACGAAATATCTCTTTAAAAGAGCATCCTAGGCACCTTATAGATATCAAAACGCATAAAAAAGAAAACAAAACATCAACCATCTTCTAACTTCTTCCACTCCTCCCTATCTAAAGCTAAAAATCTAAGGTCTTCGAAATCAGTCAAATTCTTAAGTCTAATATCAAGATTTCTACTAGTCAAGTCTTTTCTAATAACATCTAATAAGTTTAAACATGGTCTACCCCGTCTCCCTTCCATAAAAATATCAGAATTTATAGCAAATAACATAGAGGTGTATGCTGGTGAGTCTTCCTGTCCTCTTAAGATATGTCCTAACATTCTCCATCGAAACTTAGAGACTCTCACAGACAAGGGAGTGACATAACAACGAGCATAGAGTGCCTCATTAGAAATAACCCCAGTAGGCCATCTGATGTTGAGGATTCTTCGGAGGTGTTTGCGATGAGCAATGTCAAGTTCATTCAACGAAGCTAGTGGTGCAGCCCAGGAGTTGCAGTTGTAGAGTAGAATGGAGACTACTTGTGCCTCGTAGATTTTGATCTTCCTTTGGACTGAAATCTTGCTCTTCATCCAAACTTTCTGAAATTTACTAAAGGCAACATTACCAAGAAATATTCGATTCTTGATATCCTTAACAGTGCACATCAACGATCCTAAAGTTTTGTTAGAGCGCCACTCTTCATCACCTCTATACACTTTTCCAACAATCACCTTGCGTTTAACAGTGGGTTTAGGATCTGCTAAATAAAAATGGACAAATTCAGTCTTGGAAGGATTGATATGAAGGTCCCACTGCTGGAATATATCTTTAGCGATAGGAAGCATTTCTTTGAGTGGAGCAAGTTCAGTGTTATTAAAGTCAATATCATCAGAGTATCCTGTTTCGAGTGGCATGAATTCTTCTGAGATAGGAGGATTAGGGATTGGATGATTCACTGGGTAAGGTGTTGATGATACTTGGGAGAGTATAGATCTGAGGTGAATAAGTGCAGCGGCTTCAACAACAGTAAATAGATTACCTGATAGTGCATCTCCTTGAAATGCTCCAGTTGTGCTTTGGAACTCAATTGATACAGTATTATTGACTTTTACTTTCAACACTGTGTTTGATAGTAGGAGCCGTACCATCCTAATTTCATCACTAGTACAGCCAGCATCTTCAAGAACATTGAGTAGTATTGTTTATTAGAACAATAAATTACAGGCTATTTCACACCTGGCCCACAGGGAGCCCGTTCCGGGGAAAGTGAGTTCGGGGAAGGCCCAGAATCATCAGCAACACTGCATCGGTGTTCAGCTCCACCGCAGCTCAATGTGGTACCTTTCAGCATTCTAAATTCAATAGGTGTGTGCACATTCGACCTCTATTCACCCTCGGATCAGCCCGGGGAGGGGTCTGCCCGGGGAGTTCCCGGGCTATTGCTGTGGTGATTGTTTTTGCGATTTATTTTATTGTGTTAGAAATTGGTATTGTTTTGTGGGAGGTCGGAGGCATATAAGAGATGTATGACCCCAACAGTGTCCTACATCCACCCTGCGTATTTTACTGCTGTATAACCGCATTATCACTACCTGCTAGGCTGATACTCAATATGGTGGTTTTTATCTCTTTCGGTGTTTCATATAAACAAGCAACCTAAAGTGACAGATTAACTAACAAGAGGATAATAGACTTTAATAGGATTTTATTTAATGAGTGTGTACTGTGTATTCAGGAGGTTTAGTGGAAATGCTTTTGCAAGAGCCATTAAACATCAGAACCGTAGACGTGGTACAGGTAGTATCTTTGACATTTGAGACAGCTAGAGCTGCACTGCTTCTTTTTATATAATATATATTGTCATTTATAAAGTTAATTTCAATCCTTTTTAATAGGTAAGCATTGTTGCCGTGTTTGAGACGGTGTGGGAAATCTTGGGGACAAGGTATATAGAAAACTGCAACGAAGATAGCTTCGACGCAGCACTTTAAGGGGATTTATCAGACGAAGAACTGATAACAGATAGATTCGCAAACAAGGATAGATTTGCTAACATGAGGACAGCTGCACTGAAAGAAGGAAAATTTGAAAACTTCTTGAAGAGCCTGGAGAAGAAGATGGTAACCAAGTCATAATATGGTTTATATATTCAAATATTATATAAATCTTTAAATTTTTAACAGTTGTCATTTATTAGTTTCAATCCTTTTTAATAGAATTGAGAGAAATCTTGGGGACAAGGTTTCTCTCAGGCATTGTTTTTAATAGGTAAACATTGTTGCAGTGTTTGAGACGGTGTGGGAAATCTTTGGGACAAGGTATAGAGAGAACTGCAGCGACGATAGCTTCGAAACAGCACTTCACGTGGATGTATCAGACGAATAACTGATAACGGATAGATCGCCAACAAGGACGAATTCCAGAACTTAATCATGTAAGCTTGTTTGGTGAGTAAATCTGCTAACGTGAGGACAGCACTGATAGAAGGAAAATTTGAAACCTTCTTGAAGAGCCTGGAGAAGAAGATGGTAACCAAGTCATAATATGGTTTATATTTAAATATATGGCCCCCCATATATTCAAATATTATATAAATCTTTGAATTTTTAACAGTTGTCATTTATTAATTTCAATCCTTTTTAATAAAAATTCAAATTGCAACCTCTGTTCAACTTGCCGGCTCCTACCACAAAACATCGCATCTGTAAACCTTGTTTCACTATAGTTTTAATCTTAACTCATCTAATCAAAACCACGATTCTCGCATCACATAGCTCGCGTTAATCAATGAATATCACGTAGGTTTTTTCACACCTGGCCCACAGGGAGCCCGTTCCGGGGAAAGTGAGTTCGGGGAAGGCCCAGAATCATCAGCAACACTGCATCGGTGATGAGGGAGTCACGGCATTCTATGGTTGTATGGTGTTATTATATAGGCGATGAGGCAACCCCTGGCAACCAGGCAGAGTCTGTACTGTTTTTTGTGGCCAGCTGCAGGTACTCTCTTCTTCCTGCCATTTTTACAGCTTGTGTGACAATAAGCTCTAGGTTGCTGGTTGAGGGTAAAGTCTTGAGGTAGTTTGACCGGCCCTGGTATTTTATCATTGGTGAATGACACCATGTTTTTGTGATAGGCCTTATCGCCTATATAACACCATACAACCATAATATAGTAGTTATATTCGTGCTGATTTGGCTGCAAAAAATATATATTCTGCACAGTTGTCACGTGGTAAAAAAGAGCGCCTCTGATTGGTCATTAAAGCAGTGTCACGTGATTTATATTCGTTTTTGTGAATCTGGTTGGCTAGTCTGTACTGTTACAGCTACAGTGGATGCGTGCAGGGACAGACGCTTGAGGAAATGAGCAGAAACCAAGCTAAACTTATTTTTACCTTTATTAGATATCTTTCTTATTATTATTATTTATATCTTTATATAATATCTTTATATCTTATTACATCTTTATATCTTTCGATCTGAATCTTTTTCTTTATTATCTCGCTATTTTTAACCTCCATATCTTCTTTATCAAAATATCTTAATCTTTATTTTGATGTTACTTCATTTTTCTTTTATGTTTATTTAGATCATCGTATTTCTTTATCTGTTTTTCAAACTTTGCTTGATCCTGACAGAACCACAAGAAGTAAGACCACTGCAAAAAGGAATATAATTATATATTATACAGAGGAACTGGTTATACATGTAACGTAAGTTATGTTATGACTATGAATTATTCCAGTTTTGTTTGGAAGCACTTGATCACTATCAAATGAGTACATCTGAATCCGCTCAGATACTGACTGAGCTTACCAAAATAGTTCCATGCAACCTGATTATAAATTAGGTAAAACTTTATCTGCCTTGACTATTGTTAACGTTATATTGAATATAAATTATCGTTATTCTACCAACGTTAATAGTACTAGAATAACAATATTATCATGTTTATAATAGTGAAATAATTTAGTTGTAATTGAACAGAAATGTTTTTTTTTTCTTAGACAAAAATAAACTTTGCATATGATAGAAACTTGTGTAACTGGTGATGAGCTTACAGAAAACAGATTTATCAGTGCACAGGCGTCTAGAAAGAACGAAAAAGATGGTGAAACCCATAGGTTTCACTTTGGTTATGGTGGGTTCCATATCATGAACACTTTCATGAAGGTAATAATAATACTTTAATTTTGTATTACACAAATTTTGGTAATACCCCAGGTTCTCGGCGGATTCACTTTATTTTAATTTATTTAATCATTGTTGTACTTGTAGTGGGACACGTGACGGTACGTGTCATTTGTTTAATTATTTGTATGGTATTGTTTCAAGTTGTCAATTATGTAATGATAAAGACATGATCATCCACCAGGGAAGCGCTAATGTTTGGTCAGTAGGGGACATCGTTTTGACGAACCCATTCAAGGATGGTATCATTTATGATGCCAATGTCATCTCGGTAGTGAAGGTAAGATACATTTTGGATTATCATTAACACGTCATGTCGTCATGACTGCTGCAACTACCACACGTATCAAGCTCCATATTTCTAATTCGTGGACTGCTAAAATCCTTAAGACGTGATAAAATTAAAATGATTAAATATTTAGAACAGCCTATGTTACACTATTAATCAGACAAATTATTCCAGACTTTTATTCAGAACGAGTTGAATTTATTATAATTCAACTATGGTATACCTATCTCAAATAATACCCTTAATCGTAGTTATATATTTCAGGACCTAATCCAGTTCCTGGATTTGGAATTTTAGGAATCTTTGTGGCACAAGTCTAGTGTTAAGTGTACAGTTGTTCTTGACGATCATTTTGAACTATTTTCACCGCCTGCTATATATACAAGCTTAAATTAAATATTTATTTATTAAGCTATTGTATAATTGATTTATAATATAATAATATTCCAGGATGATAATAAACCTGAGTTTTGGTTTTTAGTTTAAACCTGTGTATTATTGAAAGACAAACAGCAAAATGGCGACGAGGACGAAAAACAGAACACCATCCTTATAGTCATAGATGACTTAGTCCCATCTTATTGCGTATTATCACCTGATGACAGCGAATTTACTGTAAGTAAATCAACCTGGTTCAGATTTGTATATAAGCAGTGATGAAATTGTCAAATCAATAGAAACGAAGTGTGTCCAAGCAACAGTGTTGTAGTATTATATTATATTGATT
Organism: Bolinopsis microptera; assembly: GCF_026151205.1. Classification (NCBI taxonomy): domain Eukaryota; kingdom Metazoa; phylum Ctenophora; class Tentaculata; order Lobata; family Bolinopsidae; genus Bolinopsis; species Bolinopsis microptera. The sequence continues at coordinate 18,921,258 of NC_087082.1, read as the reverse complement.
CTTCATATGTACTAACCTATTCAATCCCTTGTACTAACCTATTCAAGCGGGCTTATCTGCCCGCTCTGTTTTGCAATATAGATGGGTTTGCTAGTAATTTTGACAGCTTTTTAATAGAACATAAGACCCTCCCGTGTAATTTTGATGTCATTGGATTGGCTGAGACCAACATCGATCCAAGCCAACAAGGCTTATACCAAATCCCCTCCTATACAACATTTTGTCAAGTACCATTCCCTGATAAGAAAAAAGGAACAGGAGTATCCTTATATGTCTCTGATCGCCTGAATGCTGTAGTAATCGAAAATCTATCTCACTGTACAAAAGATATTGAGTGCTTATTTGTTGAAATTACTCTTAGCTCGGGTGATAAACTGACATATGGGGTTGCTTATCGTCCTCCAAATGGCTGTAGTGAGACCTTTTGTCAAACTCTTGAGGATATATCTAAGCAGTTGGCTGGTAAAAAGTTCCATATTCTTGGCGATTTTAACTCTAACCTCCTCAATGTACAAACCTCCAGCCAGCTATTTGAGGACACGTTACTTCGTAACAATATGTATCCTACTATATCACTTGCTACCCACTTCCGTCCTAACTGTAAAAACTCATGTATTGACAATATCCTCACATCAGAGATAGATCATGTACTTCTCTCCGGTGTATTGAATGATAGGATTGGTGACCATGCCTTTATATTCACCTTCACGTCAATTCCTACCGAAAACAGTACTGAAAAACTTAAACATGTTCGCTACTATGATTATTCAAGTTCCAAACTCACTAATTTTGTTAATGAACTCGAGGTGAAGGTGAATGACTTGACTCCCTCGGTAAACTTCAATGAGTTCTTGGACTGCTTCAATGAAACACTTGATAAACACTGTAAGCTTGATGTACCAAAAGTTACCAAAAGGACTCCCAAACTCAACCCGTGGATTACCGATGGAATCATTGTCTCAGTTGAAAGAAAACATGAACTCTGTAGAGACTGGTCAAGCACTGTAACAAATAGAAACCCTGAGGGTAATGTACTGCTCTATAAAGTCTTCAGTGACTACCGAAGAATGCTTAAAAGTATTATCAAGGTCGCCAAACGATCGTACTACTGCAATGAAATCCATAAAAATATAGAAAACAGCAAAAAAACGTGGCAGATAATCAATGAGCTCAGGGGCAAGAAAAAGAAGCAAACTAAGCCTCCCTTTATCATAAACAACGAACGAATCATGAATCGTAGAGTCATAGCCAATGGATTCAACTCTTACTTTGTTTCTATTGCCCCTAAGCTCAATGAAACACTTAGTAGCAGTGAGGCCTCTGGTTTACCAATTCTCCCTATAAAAACATTCTATGATTTCCTTGGAAAGACTAATGAAAAATCGATTATGTTAGAAGACTGTACACCTTATGAGATAACGGAAATAATAAAAGGATTTGAAAATGGAAAAGCAAGTGATATTCCTGTTAGTGTAATCAAAAGATCATCTCACGTAATTACACCGATCCTTAGTCGATACATCAACATCTTAATGTCTAATGGCACGTTCCCCGACGTTCTAAAGACTGGTAGAATAACTCCTGTATTTAAGAAGGGAAACCCTGAAGAGATAGAAAACTACCGCCCAATCTCTACTCTCTCTATATTTGGTAAAATCTTTGAAAAGATCATTTACTCAAGAATATATTCGTTTGCTAGCTCACAGGGTATAATATCTAAAACACAATTTGGCTTCAGGCAGTCACACTCTACTTCACATGCAGTTAATCACTCAGTAAACCTTATAACTGAATCTCTAAAACTTAAGCATCATGTCTTAGGCATATTCATAGACCTTAGCAAAGCTTTTGATACAATAGATCATGGTACATTACTTGTCAAATTACAGGGCTATGGGATACGTGGGGTGGCAAATGATCTTATAAAAAGTTACTTAACAAATAGATCACAATATACTGAAGTTGTTGGTGAGAAATCTGACGCCTTGAAAATACAGTTTGGAGTCCCTCAGGGTTCGATTCTTGGACCTCTCTTATTTCTCCTATATATTAATGATATCGCCAACAGCTCCAGTTTGGGATCATTTGTCACCTTCGCTGATGACACCAATATATTTGTGACTGGGAAATCTAAAAAGGAGGCATATATGCGTGGTAATTCTCTTTTAGCTAGTTTATATTCCTACATGCGAGCAAACAAACTCCATGTCAACTTGTCTAAATGCTGTTTCATTCACTTTAAACCAGCATCGTCCTCCCAGACTGACAATAATTCTGAATATACTCTAACCATTGATAACTTTCCAATAAAACAAGTTGCATCTGCTAAGTTTCTGGGAGTCGTCATCGATGAAAAGCTAACCTGGGAAGAACATATAAAATCACTTAGGCGTTCTCTCAGCCATGCAACATCAACTCTCTGCCGCCTACGCTGCTCCCTCCCAGATTTGTTTGGGGTGGGGCAGCCAAAACTCGTATAAGTTCTGTATTCAAAGCACAAAAATATTGTCTCAGGGTACTGTTTGGCGACAGGGAGGCATACCTAGATAAATTTAAGACCTGTGCTCGTGCTCGACCGTTTGGCAACCAAAATCTGAACAAAAAATTTTTCTTGAAAGAGCACACGAAACCTTTGTTCAAGGAACACGGAATACTTGCCGTCCAAAACCTGTACACTTACCATTGTTTCCTTGAGCTCTATAAAATCATGAAATTCCGTGCTCCGATTTCCCTCCATGAAAATTTCACCTGCTCAAGTAGGAAACCCACCCTTATACTAAGCCAAGCAGACCCCCCTGACAACTTCAATAGCAGAACGACTCGTATTTGGAACGTAATTGTGCCTAAGCTTGGTATACGTGACTACTGTCTAAGTGTGGCCTGCCTGAAGTCTAGGATGAAGCAATCACTGCTCGTCAACCAGCATAACCATGCTGATCTTGATTGGACAAACAAAGATTTCGAATGCTCTAATCTAAATTTTGACATTAAGTCTACCCTAGGGTCCACACATCCAAAATGATTATCTTGAAATTGAAAATTAGCTGGGTGTGCATTTTCCTTTGTCTTACTAACGTGTGTGAGCGCAGTGTAGTGAGAAAGTGTTTTTAACAGATTTATTATTAGACTTAGGATTATGATTTTTAATATATTACATTGATATAAGATTTATTTTTGATAGGTACTTAATAAAGTTGATGAATTTCCTTCCCTATTAAAATTTTAAACCCATTTAGTGAAAATTGATAAACGAAGATCTAGATATTGATACATATTATAACCAACATTGCTTATATTCTGCCTTGTAAACAAACAGCAAATCTTCTTAATGCCTTCTTCCTGTCCTAAAACTAAAACTTCATCCTATTAAAGTAAAGGCCAGTTGTTACCACAAGCTATTATACCGTCCCTCTCAAAAACATGCCTCAGCCTCCATCAAAAACAATTTTAGTTTTCAGTCCTTCTAGTTTCCAAAAATCTACCGAGCTAGTGTTCTGGTGTGCACAAAAGCCCCTAAGCCCGTGCATTCCTTGCCCCGCTAGCTGCCAGTCCTTGACAAACTTCCAATAGCAAAGATCAACTAGTCATTTACAAATTGAGCACTATACAATTTTAATTGTTTTAAATATTTGACTTTGTAAAATGAGCTAAAACATTGATTTATTAGTTTCATTGATTTATTAGTTTCATTGAATGAAACAAGAAATTTTCAATGAAACAAGAAATTGTTTGATAACCCCTCTTTATAATTTGATCTAGTCTGTAAGAAACGGCTACTTGTTTTATTACCTACACGAGTAATCATTACAATCCCTTTCCCTTAAAATGTGCATCGCATGATCAGTAATACCAACTGCAAATCATGCCAAGCCCAAATTGCACTATTATCTACTTGCAAACGATAATAACTAACCTAATTAACACCCAAACCCTTTTTCTAGCCCCTGGCCCTTGTAAGAACACACAATGATAGGACGAGTGATCCAGAGCAAACCAAGCAGCACACTCAACTTCTACAGGAATCTGGAACCTCTTGACTTAGACAGCCTCGACCCACAGGAGAGGTGCACCTGTTACGTGGAAATAACCCCTCTCATAGCCGAGATATCATACGCAGTTGCCACAAAAGAGGATTTATGTTATTGTAGAGTATCAACCGGTACGTATTCCTTTAAACTATATATTTACAATGATCTATATACTACTATATATTTACAATGGATAATTGGAACTTGATATAACTATTTGAGTTTATATTATTGGTGTAATAAATCCTATTTATTACAGGTTCTGTTTCTATTTCAAACCCAGCGAGTTTCTCTTGTAAACAACTCAAGTCCTGTGAACACACATATTAACAGAAACGGCTACTTGTTTTATTACCTACACAAGAATCATTACATGGTGTCAGAAGTAAACATTAATCAAGTTTAAAGGTTACCAGTATTATTATATGAGCTCAGTAACAATCACGATCAGTCCCTATACAGAGTCCCTGTATAGAGTTGGAAACTTCATTGTGGAGTGGTTAGAGAGGGTAGACGAGGGTAGTCCGCTAAGGATTCAAGCACACAGCTAAACACAGTAACGTTAGATCAGAATCTACGTGGTTTTACGAGGATGTTGGAATGCAGCTCAAATAAGATTTTAAAGCTACAGATCTTGTTAGAAGCTTCAAGACAGAATGGTGAAGACGTTAACAACATAAGAATAGCAGTGACTATGAGGTACAATGTAGCCGCATCATTATTATATTATAGTTATATTTATAATATGATTCAATTTGTATTTTTATATCTTTGAATCTAAATCTTTTTCTTTTTTATTTCGTTATTTCTAACTTTCATATTATCTCCTTTTTTATTTTATCTTAATCTTTATTTTTATCTAACTTGTGTTTTGTCTTCATTTCTCTTTTATCTTTATTTAAATCATTGTGTTTCTTGACCTGCTTTTTAAAACTCTGCTTTATCCTTATTATTTCTGAATATTTTTAGCGGGTTGAAACCGAAGGGTTGATTAACTTCTCTCAATGTTCAATGGGAGAAACAACTGCAAAAAAGTAAAAAATTACAACGATATTGTGTAGTATGAATACATAGTTAAACCGTTAGACCACATTTAGAGCAGAAGATATCTTCAGGATTAAAAATATATATAATATCATATCTCTTATCATAGCAAGAATGCCAAAAAACCCTGACCGGTATTACTGCTCTCTTTGTGGATCAAGAGGGAAAACTGGGAATGGTTTCACGAAAAGCAACAGGAAAAGCCACACGAGGTTCCACCAGTAAGTCGTCACTATCATAAAGTTGATAAGCTTTATTTATGATTGTCTTCATATTAGATAATAATGTACTACCAAAGAATTCTGCGAGATTAAACCAAAAATCTCTTCAGGAAGAGAGATCCATCCAAGACAGATATATGGATAGAGACACACTATCTGAAGTTGGACACAATAGGTGCGTCGTCCCGCCCTATTAATTTTTACATGCAGTCGGCTGCTGCCCCTCCAACTACTCCTGCCCCTCCACCCGTCCCTATAGGGGCTATGGCCACCCCTCCAATTGCCCCTCCAGTTGCCCCTCCAGCTCCAATCGCTGCTGCCTCCACCGACCTCCGGGCTCCTGCTGCTGCCGCCCATCCTGCCTCCTGCACCTCCACCACCTCCATAACCAGGAGACTGGAAATGTAGGAAAATGCTATAAGTGCAGTTCGTCAAAGTCAAACTAACTTTAAATTCATGGCTCACTACCCAGAATAAAGGTATCTATTAAGTTAATTATATGTTCACAATCCTTCTTAATTAAAGGATGAGTGACAAGGTAAATGAAGAATTCTTCAAGTCAATAATGATAACAGACAAGAAGAGGAAATGTGAGAAACCTGCAGGGGCACCTGCGACCACGGCACCCCCACCAAGAAGACTGCGAACACGGCAGCCCCCACCAAGAAGACTGCGAACACGGCAGCCCCCACCAAGAAGACTGCGACCACGGCACCCCCACCAAGAAGACTGTGAACACGGCAGCCCCCACCAAGAAGACTGCGAACACGGCAGCCCCCACCAAGAAGACTGCGAACACGGCAGCCCCCACCAAGAAGCGTGCAACCACGCTCAATCAGCAGGATAAAGCTGAAGTGACACAAATTGTTACCCTATAGAGGACTATAAATATTATATACAGCCCCCTCCCTATTTTAATAGCCCGTCCTCCCCGAGCACCGCACCGTATTCATCACCGAACAACCAACGAGAGGCGTGAGCTTCCGACTTCCAGAGCCTGCCAGTGTCACCCCAACCCCACCTGAATACCTAACACCGCCTACAACCATTTCGCTTATAGACCTAACCCCATCTACTACCAAACCTGAGTCAGTCCAGAAGTCCAGAGTTACATCTCATGACATTGGATCTCGAAATACTGGACCAAAGCAGCCCAGGGGGATTGAGTTCCCTTGGAATGAGGAGATGAGGGATGCGAAGAAAACTGCCAGATTCAAAGAAGATTGGTACTTTTCCCATCCCTGGATAGCATACAGCCTAGTTCAGGACAGAGTGTACTGTTTATGATACCTATTAATAAGCTTATGAATTATTATTCAAATTACTCTATTAAAAAGTTAATCCCACGTTGATAATTAACAAGGCATTTAAAGTAATGTAAACAGAATTTTATCCCAGCTAATAATTATTTTACTGGTTGTACTAAGCAGGAGTAGACGTCTGAAGAGGTAACTTGTCAGATACAAGGAGGAAGAAAAACATATCCTCCTGACTCTCTCTCCGGCGGTCCTGACTGATTTAAAAACAGTTGTAATAACTATTAACCTTTTATAATGTTTATAGGTAGAATGATATACACCGTTCCTTGAATTTAAAGTTCAGTAATTTAAAGTTAAAGTATAAAACAGTTAAAAGTAAACTTCGGACTATTAACTTATGTGAGAAAATATTTCTTGGGGATTCTGAGGAATATTGAGATGTTAATTGTAATTCTATATCATGTAGTATGTACCCAAATTAAAGAGTAGAAGGTCTTATTATATAGATTATTTTTATTTTAATCCTTAGAAGTATAGACATTAAACGTTCGGAGATAAATTGTATTATAATCATACTCTGCATTAATTGTTAATTACGTTATCGGACTTAATTATTACAGACATATTTTCATGGACATCATTTTCAAGGTCTTACTTTATAATTCACTTATATTCAGAATGAAAGGAATCGTTTCGGGGGTTGTGTTTTTTGTAGGAGTGAGCACAGAGAAAAAAAAAACAAAAAATAGCCCCCAATACAGCGAGGTCTATCTGTCTAAAACAACAATGATTGAAGAAGGAGGGGAGGTGCAGATATATCGGTTACAAATAATCTACGAATCTTAAGCAAATAGAGACTGCTTGCACAATTTCCATACTTCATTTTGTACAACAATTTCAAGATTACCGTTACGCTTACATTGAACATTTTACTTTATAATTCACTTATATTCAGAAAATGAAAGGTATAGTATCAAGAGTGCTTTTTTACGCGTATTTATTGAAAGCTACCTCATCGATCGAAGAAGGAGGGGAGGTACAGATTTATCGGTAGTGGGCCTCACAACCCATCCCAAATCTGGAGGTAATGCTCCTTATGCTGATACCAATAATTTAAGAAGTTCAGGTAAATTTATATATAAATGTCATATATTATCTTTGTAATAATTATTAACCTTTTATAATGTTCATAGGTAGAATGATACATTCCTTGAATTTAAAGTTCTCAACTTATTACCGGAGTTGCTATCAATCAGAACCGAAAGTCGAGTATAAACAGTTAATAGTAAAGATCCCTATAGTAGAGGCTGTTACGGGCAAATATCACGCTTTTTTGCTCGAGCCCTGGGACTTCTTTTAGGGTTCTTATATGATAGAATGCAGTGTACTGAACACTCTGACGGTATCGGGAACCTTCTAGAGCCTTCAGAAGCTGTGTTGTGAGCACTTTACTGCCAAAACTTCGGACATAATACAATACGGAGATCCGATGGCGTATGATATAATTGCTATGGTCGGTAACCCTGGTAATCATTGGTATACGGTCATCATCGACAACAGAACTCGACAGGTATGCTTTATTCAAAATATTATATAAAATCAATTTAAACTGAGAAGCTTTTGCGATTGGTCTGATCAGGCACGTAGCCAGGGGGGTAGCTATCACCAAAAAATTTACTAGAATTATTTCTAACTCAAATAGCTCTAGTAAATTTTCCGACCTTTCCTCCCCCATCTCAATTATCAAGAGCCGTATCAAAAAGCTGTTACTGGAAACCCAGCAATTGACAACACCTGGGCGTGAAATTGAGTGGCTCCCCCTAAATAGCTGGGGCATTGAACCAGCTTAGTTGATCAGCATCCCATCCCTTGCATACAATTAATTACAAAAGCGCTAATTATACCTGTTTCAAAAGCATCCTGTCTGGAAGTTCCCTGACTGCCGTGTGAATCTTTGGATCTATTTTTGGATCTATTTTTATATTGATATGATTTTTATATCCATCGCATAATTTCCATGTCCGCCTGAACAAACCTGGCACCATCAAATCTTACCTCTAGAAACCCCAGAACAAATCAAGCCTAGTCTGAATTCAAAACTAGTTGACCAGCTACGTACAGTTTCCTGGACAACTGGAACCTTTTTGGGCCATGCACAAGCCAATAGCATGTATGGTCCTGCAGTGGGGTCTCCTTGTCCTTGTATCTGTGTTTTGATCCGTCTTTTCTTAAAATTTTCAATTTGTGTCACTTAGACTCACCTATTAAATGTTAATCGACACCACTGGTCCTAGTTAGATTTAGCCAAGGCACGACTACTCAAACGTAACAGTTAAATAGGTGTGACATACTATTATATTCTTATAATTATATCATATGAATTGATTGCACTGCTAATAAATAAAATACTTTGTTTTACTAAAAATACTTTGTTTTACTAATATAACGGCACCAAAATAGAGCCATAATGATCAAAACCACTTCCTAATACTAAACAACTTTCAAAGTGTAGATACTCTATCTAGATTAAAGAGCTAATTCAAAACTGATGCTTTATCTCAACTCCTATATCTTCAGTGAGATCCAGAAGGGGGAGTGTTCCCAAAAAATAAAACCAAAACCTTAACCACCCGTACCTCCAAGAACAGTAACACCACAACCTCTCATTTCAAAACAACACGAGAGTTAGTTTACTTTTTAATTTATTATCATTCTCTATTTAATCATTCTCTTATCTCATTTCAAAACAACACGAGAGTAAGTTTACTTTTTAATTTATTATCATTCTCTATTTAATCATTCTCTTATCTCATTTCAAAACACCACGAGAGTAAGTTTACTTTTTAATTTATTATCATTCTCTATTTAATCATTCTCTCATCTCATTTCAAAACAACACGAGAGTTAGTTTTTAATTTATTATCATTCTCCATTTAATCATTCTCTTATCTCATTTCAAAACTGTACAGACAAACCGAATAGAATCCACGGCGGAATACACTTTGTTCTAGAAACTATTGTACCTTAGAATTTGAAGTTCTACCGTTGTTTTGAAATGTCTCCTAGTGTCATCTATATTGTTAAAACTGTGTTATGTATTTAGACTGAGTTTTGCTCTATGAACTAGTATTGAACTATTTTCATGTTGTTTCTTATATTAATTCGATTTTTACTTTAGCCATGGAATCGACAAGCCAAGAAAAGAGATATACGTACGTTAAGGGGAAATCAAGTTCCTTCGCAATAAGTCAACTAACAACGGCAAACCAATGCAAATGTTTGCCGTTGTAGGCGAGCACACTGAGTTGTGTTTCCTGATGAAGAAGACCGATTTGTGATAAGTCTTAGTGGATATTATATTTTTTAAATACATGATTCACAAATGACTTTATTTATAATAATAATTAATCCGTAAATAAAGATAAGAAACTTCAATAAATAAACAAATCTTCATCTTAGTCAGAAAAATGTTATCTATGTTGTATCCTACTGAGAGAAAAGAACATGTTTTCTCATGAATAAAAAAATGAAGGCATTGCCGTACAAAAGGATCAAATTTTAACGTTTTTTTTTAAATATTTCAGTTCAAAACAGTTATAGTGTAAAGTAGGAGATTGAAAATCTGACATCTGCTCGTAAAATTACTATTAGTGACAAATTCACCATATGAAATTTTTGTGACACAAATTTTCAATTTGCAATTTATTTTTGTGTAATAGAAAATAATATCAAACAGGTCAATAGTAAGATAAATATGAAGACTCTTGAAAAGATTGTAAACGGCAAATCTTACACAAATGTTGTTGGGTTAAGCATCATCACACCAGTAGTACAACAGTCAACCCCAGCAAAACACCGAAAAAGAGTGAGTCTATTTTTAAAGAAATCAATATATTTCTACAGTTTATACTTTTGAACATATAATTTGTGTGTACATCTAACCGTAACCGAACCCTCGATTTCTCATATTTAAGGTAATATTGATTAATCACCAGGGTTCAGGGGCCACGCAGGCAAAATCAAGATCTAAGATGTAGATGTATTTCTAACCTTAAATCTACATGTTTTGACAAGCATGCACCACCGTGTAAATTCAAAAATCTTCACATGTCATTGCTGCATTACACAGTGATTTTAATTTGTTAAGTTACCTCGTATGTCAATTTAAAAATTTTCCAGATAGTTAAACGACCTACCACTACAAAAAATCCAGGTAAAAACAAAACCCCTCCATTTTTAGATTTGGAAGACCTTCTTAGAAATGGTACATATTTAGTTTTTATTAAAATTTCAAAACATTGTAATTGAATGCTATACAAATAGAAACTTGATCAGTGTATAAAAATATACCTACGAGCTAGCTCACTCTATAGTTTAATGTTTAAGAATAATTAGAAATGGTTTAAATTTTGGAATTGGTTCATCTAATATGAAAAATGTTCATTTCAGATGCAGACGAGGACACAGTCTCATTTCAAAACAACACGAGAGTAAGTTTACTTTTTAATTTATTATCATTCTCTATTTAATCATTCTCTTATCTTATTTCAAAACAACACGAGAGTTAGTTTACTTTTTAATTTATTATCATTCTCTATTTAATCATTCTATCATCTCATTTCAAAACAACACGAGAGTTAGTTTTTAATTTATTATCATTCTCCATTTAATCATTCTCTTATCTCATTTCAAAACTGTACAGACAAACCGAATAGAATCCACGGCGGAATACACTTTGTTCGAGAAACTATTGTACCTTAGATTTTGAAGTTCTACCGTTGTTTTGAAATGTCTCCTAGTGTCATCTATATTGTTAAAACTGTGTTATGTATTTAGACTGAGTTTTGCTCTATGAACTAGTATTGAACTATTTTCAAGTTGTTTCTTATATTAATTCGATGTTTACTTTAGCCATGGAATCTACAAGCGAAAAGAGATATACCTATGTAAAAGGGGTCATCAAGTTCCTCCGCAACAAGTCCACCAACGACGGCAAACCGATGCAAATGTTTGCCGTTGTAGGCGAGCACACTGAGGTGTGTTTCCTGATGAAGAAGACCGATTCATGGTAAATCTTAGATATTATATTTTTTAAATACATGATTCACAAATGACTTTAATAATAATTAATCCGTAAATAAAGATAAGAAACTTTAATGAATAAACAAATCTTCATCTTAGTCAGAAAAATGTTATTTATGTTGTATCGTACTGAGAGAAAAGAACATGTTTTCTATGAATAAAAAAATGAAGGCATTGCCGCCACTACGAATGGGTATGTAACCCTGAAAGTATTTGAAAAGCAGCCTGTCACTGCCCCGGCTATAAAAAAGAAAAGACTGAAAAAAAGACTAGTGTTTACTTTCACAACACGAAAGGGTAAATTGTTGTTCAGATTTTATTTGTTTTTTAAAAAGGTATTTCAATATATCTAGATCTTGAATTTAACAATACATTTTTGTCACTTGCAGGTATGATAATCATTTCTAATAAAGAGCTTGGCAGCAAGTCTAAGAATAAAAGACGTTGATGTTTTGGGGCCAACAGCTGAGAAGTATACACAAATGTCGACATCCCTGTTTGTTATCCATGACTCTATGAGCCATCTAATCGGAAGTTTGGATAACCTATGCGCTAGTCTCCTTCAACGAGGTGAGGTTGGATTCACTTGGGTTCGACAAGAGTTTCCCAATGAGGAGAAATTTAAGTGTGCTTTAAGAAAACTTGGTTACAACGTTTATGATATGATAATATGTCACTGCTCAAGAGTTTTCTCACGACTAAAGACTCTCTAAAGGAATAAGAACGACTTAGAAGGGACTTGATACAAATATGAGACAATTGTGATATTAATGTGTATTATGAACAATTTGATAAACATTTCATTCAATAAGTGTATTTCAATAGATCCAAGAAATGAGACTCAATTAAACTCAATATAACAAGGTATACCCTACGATTACATTGATGGATTCTCAAGATTCGAAGAGAAGATACCTGATAGGAGTAAATTCTATAACAAACTCAATGAAAGCGATCTTTCAGAAGACGAATATCAGCGTCTATTGAAAACTTGCAAAGTTTCTGGAATTGAAACATTGGGGGAACTACACGATCTTTATCTTAAAATAGACGTACTCATTCTCTGCTGTGTCTTTGAAGATTACCGTCGGCTTGGTATGAAAATGTTTCGCTTAGACCCTGCGCACTATATTAGGTATGTACTATAGACAAGAAAGCTGCAGATCTTTAACACTCAAATTTCTACCACTTCAGTACTTACATAACATATGATATAAACTTATTACAGTAACTGTAATTTCAATTTAACTTTATTTTTAGTAGCCCTAGCTATTCCTTTGATGCAATGCTCCATACAACAAACGTGGAGTTAGAACTGCTGCAAACTTCAGAAATGTACAGTTTCTTTGAGAGAGGTATATGAAATTACATAAACATTGAATTTTAAAATTCCTATGCTTAAATCTATCAGCTAAAATTTCAAAACCATTTTCTTTTGAAACACATATCATTTTTATCAGGAATGAGAGGCGGCTGCAGCTCTTTATTCAAGAGGCTGGCAACAGCACACAACGAGACTGCAAACTTCAATTACGACCCAAGATGCAAAAAGTCCAGCATATTTTTATATTTTACACAGTGAGTTAATCTTGATTATTAGATTTTGAAAATACAATTATTATTTATTTCTTACAAGACATCCCTTCATAATCAATATTTTTTAGGATTGTAATAACTTGTATGGTGCCTGTATGATGATGAAGCTCCCACACTCACAATTTCGCTGGCTGACAGAGAATGAACTAGAAAACTTTAATGTGCAAGACTTCGATGCTACTGGAGATTATGGGGTGGTATGGGAGGTATTACAATGAAATTTTCATTTTTAACAAATGATACAATTAGCTTGTTTCTTAATCGTAAATTAAAAGAGTTTTGTATGATTCTTAAAATCTATAAACTTTAGGTTGAAATTATATATCCTGATCACCTCTATGAAGCCCATCGGGATTTCCCCTTAGTATAGCTCCGAAAAAAAGAGATATCACCAAAGAAATGAGTGATGAAATACGAAAGTTTCTGGAAAATAACGATATGAAGTTCACCACTCAAAATCGGTTGACTCAAACTTTCCTACCGAAGGAACGTTACGTTGGTCATATAACATAGTTGTTACAAAAATTAGATGTGTAAACTCTAAGTCTAAAGGAAAACAAAAAGCTACAAGGAAAAAAGGATCGTCAAGATTGAAGTGGATGAAAACTAAAGAGGCGGTCGTAGTACCTAAAAGGGAGACAAAGAAACCAAAAAAATCATATTAAATAAACCAATAAAGAAAAGGAAAAGGCAATCGACCACAGAAAAATCTCCTAAAATAGGACTGACTAATGTCCGTATGCTCCAAATTCCCTTTTAAATACGACCTTGGCTTTAAATATAAAGCTGGTCTCCCCTTTACAGCGGGGCTTTAAAATTTTTCGTATGCTCCAAAAATTTAAAGGTCGCCTTTAAATCTAAATACGAGGTCATCTTTATCGATAAAGGGGACCTGAACTTTAGCTACTTTGCCGGTATGCTCCAAAATTTGAAGACGAGCTGCTCTTAAAAAACGATCATCTCCATATTTGGAGTGAGAATTGACCAAATAAGGCAGACCCAGTTTTACTTCCTGTTCACACCTTCCGGGACATCCGTCACACTTCCTCTCACTCAGGTATGGTTTACTGCAGCTTTTCTTTGATTTTTCAGCCTGACTGTGTAGGCATGTTGACTCAGTAATTCCTCCGTGTTCCTTTATAACATCCCTCTAAATTGTAATTAATTCTATCAGCCGATAAATTCGTCGTCACCGCCATCCCCACCCAGAAAAGATTCCTTGCTTTAACTTCAGCACTACGTCTAGTGAGCGGGTGCATCATACTGTCGCACCAATCATAAGATAGTTTGATAAATGAACTTGCTCCTCTCAGGTTGTGCAATACTTAGATCAAATTTTCGGATACATGCCTCTGTAGGCTCTATCGTTAACTTGTACTGTGGTTTATATTGTTAGCTTTGTACTGTATTCTCCACTGCTACCTTTGTACTGTGGTCTCTATTGCTATATGATATATGTGGTCTCTATTTCCAGCTTATTACTGTATTACTGAAGTCTAACTTTTTACTCATGTCTCGATCGCTTGCTTTTTACTGTCGTTTTAGACAGGGCAAGCTCTGTACGGTAGTTTAGTAAATGTATTGATCGTTATTTCTGCCACTTCATTCGAATTAATTAAACCATTTTGTCAGTCGTGAATCGAGTCAGAGCAATGGAAGACGCATTAGATGTGCTTGAGAACGTTGAACCAAATGAATATGTCAGAAGACCTATGAAAGATCGAATGAACCCATTGAGTCAGTATGATGATACAGAGTTCTACATTCGTTTTCGGCTTAAGAAGGATGGACTCCAGTACATTTTCAGTTTAGTGGAGAATCAACTTAAAGAGTGTAGAGGCCGTGGACGGTTCCCGTCAGTTCCACCAATCATGCAACTTGCTGTGACTCTGCGTTACTATGCTACTGGTGGATTTCAATCGACAACAGGGGATCTCTTTGGACTTCACCAATCGACAGTTAGCCGACTGATAAAGATTACATCCGAAATCATAGCTTCACTTGCACAGGATACCATCAAGACTCCAAGCTCTGAAGAGTCTCTTAAAAGCAATATTTTCTTCCTGGAATATAGTAGTCTCCCTGGTGTCACCGGTATAGTCGATGGGACTCACATTTGGATTCAATCTCCAGGGGGAAAAACTGCTGAGCTTTACCGGAACAGAAAGGGATGGTTCAGTCTTAACGTTCAGGTGGTGTGCAATGAGAAGCACAAATTCCTAAATGTGGTGGCACGATGGCCTGGTTCAGTTCACGACTCCAGGATATGGAAGAATAGCAAGATCTGTAGAGATCTGGAGGAGGGCAGACTGCAAGGAGTCCTTTTAGGTGATTCTGCATACCCTCTGTCGAAACAACTGCTGGTTCCATTCGACTATCCATGTTCGACTGCTCAACATGGGCGGTTCAACCGCGCTTTGTGCAGATGTCGGGTCTTTATCGAGCAGACCATCGGAATATGGAAGCGACGCTTCCCAGTGCTGTCGTACAAAGTTAGAAAGAGTCCAGAGAATGCGGCAGTGGTAATTGTAGCTACGGCTGTGTTGCACAACTTGTGCACTGATTTGAATCAGCCTGTGCCAGGAGACGACCCTATTAATGAAGCTGAACTAAACCTAAACAACTTGTATGACGATGAGCCATTCACTCCTGACGAAGATTTCGTTTTCACTGGCAAAGAAATTAGGGATGCTTTGGTCGAAAGATTCTAGTGCAACTATCGGCCACAACAGATTTGAACTCTACAAGCTATTACCTTATTTTTGCTTGTTGATTAATTTTTGCAAGTAGTATTATTGTAGAGTGCATGTGTTCTGGATGGCAACTACCTTTCACATTTCATAGAGGTATTGAATCATATTGCGGAGCCGTACTGTAAAATAGGAAATCATGACTTCATTTACATTTAGAAATTATGACAAATCATGCCACGACGTATTAAATTATTAAATATTCTTTCGTTCATGTTTGACTTTGTGGCTATTACCTATTTCTTTCTCAAATTTATTTCTTGTAAAATATCTTGTAGTTATTCGTTATAACATAATTCTATCTCGATTTAACATATTTTGCATACCAGCTAGTGGCTACTCATACTTCACTTGTGTTGTTATATCTTAAAATTTCTCCGTTTTTCAAACAATTAACATATTTTGTCTTAGGGAGATCAAACTAATATGAAGAATGAAAAAGATCAGGTGGAACCCACAACGTGCAAGAAAGAACCAAGTGAATCTGATGGTAACTGTAAGAAAAAGGGGAAAAATTGGTCTAAATCAGAAGAAGGGATATCAATGGACCTGATAGCGGACAAGCGGGATATTATAGAATCAAAAGCCACTAATCGCACATTTAAAAACTTAAATCTGAAAAATCAAGCGTGGAAAGAGATTTTTGCATTATAGAACAATAACTTGGGTGTTAATCACCGCAGTATTGAGCAGCTCAAGAGCAAATGGGACAATCTGAAAACTTCTGCCAAGAAAAGGAGTGATGCACTGAAACGGCATCTAAATCAGACTGGAGCAGCCCCCAATCCTAAACTGAATCTGAGCCCGAATGAAGAAAAGATACTGGGAATCATGATGGGGGCCTTTGATCCAATCAAGAACGAATACGACAGCGATAACGCAATTGAGGAGAAGGAAACTAAAGTGGAGATGACTGGTTGTGTGAGCCCTGTTGCCACTGTGATTGATTTGGAAGAGGACTCCCGGCCAGAGGGTCAGCTGGAAGAGACAGATGACATGGAGACGGCAACAAGGAAGCGTGACGTTGACGTGATGAAGACACCAGGTAACAGTGGGACTGCCGCCTCTAAAATACCCAAGACTCAGGCACAGACTGGAAACCAGCTAAGAATGGACTATATGGAGCTACAGAAGACGCTGCTGCTAGAACGGCACCAGAGATATATGCAGCTGATGGACACTTTGGAAACCTGTGCTAGGGAAACCTCCAGGTTGCGTGAAGAGAGACCAGAGCACAGCCAGCTGCATGATTTGGAGACAAACACTCAGCTGGCAGACCTCATCACCCAAAGTTTTGGGGTCATATCTGAGGACAACTGAATTTATACTAGTACCTGATAATATATGCAAATGATATGTACAGTTATACACAACTGCAATTTCTACCTACAATTTTTTTGACAATTTTATATACAATTTTTATTTACAAGATTTTACTGCACAATACGACAGTTTTATTCCTTTGTTTGACAAATATGGCCTTCGGTATGACAAAAACTTGAGCATCGCATTTTGTAAATTATCAGGCACAGTTCTAGTGCCATTTAAAGACGACCTTGTCGTTTAAAGTACATTGGGACCCTACTTTAAATTTTCTTCGTTTAAAGTCCAACTTTAAGGGTGACCTGGCCTTTATAATTTTGGAGCATACCGGTTTAAAGTCAGCTTTACAAGGTGCCCTTTAAATTTAAAAAAATGGCGTAAAAATTTGGTTTGCATGCGAAATTATACAAAACACAACTTTAAAGCTCAGCTGGGCTTTATATGGGCTTTAAAGTCGACTTTACCGTTTGGAGCATACGGACATAAGACTTTTAGACTCGAAGAAGCACTGGAAGTTGCTACTCAAGCTTCATCTACCGACGTTGCTGATATCGATGTTGTGTACTTGAAGACTGCGACCACGGCAGCCCCCACCAAGAAGCGTGCAACCACGCTCAGTGAGCAGGATAAAGCTGAAGTGACACAAATTGTTACCCTGGCCTATAGAGGACTATAAATATTATATATAAATGTAATAATTTAAAGTTAAAGTATAAAACAGTTAATAGTAAACTAAGGACTATTAACTTATGTGAGAAAATATTTCTTGGGGATTCTGAAGATGTAATTAATTTTATATCCATTCTATGATTCTTATTATATGTGAAACAGTCACCTCAGCAAAAGCCGGCTCAGTGAGCAGGATAAGGCAGAAGTGACACAAATTGTTACCCTATAGAGGACTATAAATGTTATATTATCGTAATTAATTAAATAATTAACCTTTTATAATGTTCATAGGTAGAATGTTATTCACCGTTCTTTGAATTTAAAGTTCAGTAATTTAAAGTTAAAGTATAAAACAGTTAAAAGTAAAGTTAGGACTTTTAACTTATGTGAGAAAATATTTCTTGGGGATTCTAAAGATGGGAGGGAGATTTGATGAATATAGAGATTTTGATTGTAATTCTATATCATGTACCCAAATTAAAGAGTATAAGGTCCTATATAGATTATTTGTATTTTTATCTTTAGAAGTATAGACATTAGACGTTCGGAGATAAATTGTATTATAATCAATAATCATACTCTGCATTAATTGTTAATTACCTTATCGGACTTAATTATCACGGACATTATTATTCACAGACATTATTTTCATGGGTCCATCATTTTCACGCTAAGGTCTCTTACCTAAACTTAGAAAAACAACTAAGATTTCCGTTACATTTACATTGGACATTTTACTTTATAATTTACTTAATTTCATAACATGAAAGGTATAGCATCGGAGGTTGTGTTCTACGTAGGGGTCAGCAAGGAAAAGAAGACAAAGAACTGTAGCCAATATAACGAGGTATATCTCTCGAAAACAGTTATATCTTCAATGTAATAATTTTTAACCTTTTATAATGTTCATAGGTAGAATGATATTCACCGTTCCTTGAATTGAAAGTTCTCAACTTATTACCGGAGTTCAAATGCTATCAATCAGAACCGAAAGTCGAGTATAAAACAGTTAATATTAAAGATCCCTAAAGTGGCAAAAGTAGTTTTGCTGCTATTAATCCTAGCTGTTCACGGGAACAAGTTGTAAACTTGACAGGTAAGTAACTTTTCTCTACACTTCAGATTTGTCTTAAACTGTCACGTTATACTACTTTGTTTTACTATTACACCTTTCAATATGTCCAAACGAGGAATATCTTCTAAGGTTCAGCAACCATTAAGAGAGTTAGTTTACTTTTTATTCACCTTTTTTATCATTCGACATTGTATGAACCTCACTGTTAATTTATCCACATGATTTTATTATCACGAACTTTAAGAAACCTTCTTGAAACACTGCACCAGCTAGAGAAAATATATCGATGCTGTTCCGTGGCTCCCTAAATCCACAACAGATCTTGTTCAAGTCATAGTCTGTGACTCAGATAATGAACACTGTATGCTCCAGACCTGCAAGGATTGCAAGGATCTCCAACTATTTGATAAGCTAAAAGCAAGACCTGGACGCTCTAACACGCATGTTAGAGTACGAACAGTGGGAAAAGCCAGATGGAGAAAGATTGAAAAGAAGAACGCATTCCGGAACAGTTTTTTCTGTCCTTGACCTACGCCGGTATATACCTTCTAGTCAATCTCTTGCTACTCCAAGTCCGTTCGTGCTAGTTATATAATATATATGAAATATATTTTTGTTTGCTTTAATTGATACTAAATAAAATTGTTGTTTTCTTGAAATTGTTGTTTTCTTGCAGGGACAGACGCTTGAGGAAATGAGCAGAAACCAAGCTAAACTTATTTTTACCTTTATTAGATATCTTTCTTATTATTATTATGTATATCTTTATATAATATCTTTTTATCTTATTATATCTTTATATCTTTCAATCTGAATCTTTTTCTTTATAATTTCGCTATTTTTAACTTCCATATATATATCTTCTTTATTAAAAAAATCTTAATTTTTAAGTTGATGTTGTACTTGTTTTTTTGTCTTCATTTTTCTTTTATGTTTATTTAGATCATCGTATTTCTTAATCTTTTTTAAGATTTAAATCACATCCTGGAGCCAGATGTCGCCCACACTCGTGGAAAGACACTAATACCACTACTTAAGAAAACAAAGGTTATCAGGGCAAGGACACAAGTGTAAATGAACTAAAAGACGGTCTGCGAGAAGGAGTGGAACTTGGCAAGATCAAGGTCTTCAAACATTGTAAATTAGGGCTATCGTCCAGTTCAAGAGATCCTCCAGCTGATGATGAAAGCTCTGAGAGTGACGATGCAGACAATAATTTCATGCGGATAAAGCCACAGCGGTCCTAAAGGCAAGTGCAAACCTAGTTGCTGACATCATCAACAAGATTCCGGCTTTTCAACATTCAAGACAAGGAGCACCGGTCGTAAGATTCCCAATCGGTCGTAAGATTCCCAATCGGTGCTTACATTGGCAGTAAAAGGCCAAGTAGTGGGATATCATTTGCTGCTATTGCTGCTATGGCCCTAGCTACTGCTACCTCCGCCCGCGCCCCTGCTACCACCGCCCCTGCTTAGCAGGAAGACAAGTCAACACGATAACTTGCAAGATTGTGCAAACGGTTGTGGGTAAACTCTGATCTAGTATTAGAAAACTTACGGTTAAAGGCTCTTCCCATCTGTAAGAAATGTTCTAACAGGGGACACAAGTAAGAGATATTTACCCTCTATAGCACACATTTTGCTATTGCACACATTTTCCGACACTTGTAAAAATTTCACGGATTTTCGACACTTGTAAAACTTTTCACGGATTTTCGACACTTGTAAAAATTTAAGCTTTTAGGGATTATTCGGCAATCCTTTTTGCAATGACACTTTGTGTACTTGACTCCCAGTTTTGAGATTCATGCAAATCGAGCATGTTGAAAAGGTGTAGGATAAAATGGCGGTCAAAATGGCCGTAACGATTATTTGATAGATCCTAAAATGACTCGTCAAGATCCAGTTAATTTTTGCGGTTAAAATGGTCGTAACGATTATTTGATAGATCCTAAAATGACTCGTCCAGATCCAGTTAATTTTTGCGGTCAAAATGGTCGTAACGATTATTTGATAGATCCTAAAATGACTCGTCCAGATCCAGTTAATTTTGAAATAAATCATGGCTGGAATTTACAATGAAACTTTGTGGAACAGGACTGGCTCCAGATGTTTAACTTTGTCAAGATATTCCATTGTTTAGTCCAAAACCTTCGAGATAAAAGTGGTCAGAAAGCTATATTTTATTTTTCTTACTTAACGTTACAGTTCGTTTTTATTTCCGAGGATTTAGAGCGAGGTGTCAGTTCACCTGCTGTTCTATTCACACGATGGTTCGATCTTTTTTTTCTGTGCTATTTTTTTTGTTACTTTAACGTAGGATTTGGAGCGAGGTGTCAGTACACCTGCCGTTGTAAAAATTCCTTGAGCGCGGTAAGTGTTACTTTAATCAAATCCAACCTTTGTTCCAACAGATGATATTAAGAAGAGACGCTCACAATTAATTCATTTTTTGTTCATGTCCCACCTACCGATACATACCAACACCCTGAGCTAGTATTAATTGTTTTAAGCTTTTTATACGTAAAAATTTCGAGCATTTTTAACACTAGCATTTTCCGATACTTGTAAAAATTTCAAGAATCTATAATAGAGAAAACAGTCAGCCCTAACTAATATTGAGTTATTTTCATGTTTCTTATATTGATTTAATGTTTTTCAACTAGCTCATTGTCTATCGCATGGGAGCTAAATTCTTAGAAGTTTAAATTTATCACAGATCATACTAATCCAGGTGCACAATAAACTCATTGTTCAACTAGCTCATTGTCTAACGCACGGGAGCTAAATTCTTCACTTCTACTACCACACCCTGCCCCTACCATTGCTTTTTATTAATTTTTTTCACATTAAAATCTCACTCAGAAATGATTGTAGAAGGTGTAGTAACCTTCATTGGGAGTATGTGTAAGGGGAGAGTTAAAATCGTTATAAAAAAGAAAGATAACGAGGAGACTGACTATCTTATATGGGCATCGATTGTTCCCGATGAGCTAAAGGTTTGTAGTTTGCCATACAAAAGGATCAAATTTTAACGTTTTTTTAAAAATATTTCAGTTCAAAACAGTTATAGTGTAAAGTAGGAGATTGAAAATCTGACATCTGCTCGTAAAATTACTATTAGTGACAAATTCACCATATGAAATTTTTGTGACACAAATTTTCAATTTGCAATTTATTTTTGTGTAATAGAAAATAATATCAAACAGGTCAATAGTAAGATAAATATGAAGACTCTTGAAAAGATTGTAAATGGTAAGTCATACACAAATGTTGTTGGGTTAAGCATCATCACATCAGCAGTTACAGTACAACACTCAACCCCAGCAAAACACCGAAAAAGAGTAAGTCTATTTTTAAAGAAATCAATATATTAGTCACGAGACACAAAAAGATCAAATAGGACCGGGTCCTATGCTAAGGAAGAGAATCCACGGCGGAATAGTACATAATAGACGTAAGTATTATATATATAGTAAGCATTGTACATAATAGACGTAAGCGGGCAGGAGAATTTACAACTACTGTCATAGCAAGATGGAAAAAAACCACCTCCAAACTCTACTTCAACATTGGCAGTAATAGTCCAAGTAGTGGGATATCATTTGCTGCTATTGCTGCTATCATGGCCCCATGCCAGCTACTGCTACCTCCCTGCTGCCGCCCCTATTGCTCCTGCAGTCCCTGTTAGCCCCCAGCTGAGTCAAGAAGCGCAAGATGGAGAAGAAGAGTCAGAAAAGAGTAAAGATGAAGAGACGGAAAGAAGTAGTTCGTGGAAGAGGAAGGTTACGGATAAGTTGGAAGTTCTTTTAAAAGAAGGACCAATAAACGTAACCTTAGACGAAATGAGGAGAATGAATAAACAGGTGAGAGACTCTCTCATAGCAGACAACATATCCACGGAAGAGAGGAAGAAATGGGATGTGCTGTGGGAGTTTCTGGGATTGTTCGTAACGATTGTGGATCCGTGGGGAGCAATGCTAACTTGGGACGCCTGCTCTGGGCAGGATAGATCTATAGATATAAAGAAAATTTCTTTATGATCTTGAATCCAGGAAGGTCATTTAATAGCAGCAGGACAGAAGACTCTTGCTACAGCGGATTGAAGAGTGTGATCCCAATGAAGTACGGAATAAGCAGAGGACACATAGAGAACTACAAACAGAATAGGCTTAACGGAATTCCGTTAAAACCTAAGCCCGGAAATGTAGAGCAATTGATGCAGAGTGGATCTAAGAACAAGGAAGTCGTACAAGTGACGCGGGGATTCGAGGAGAAAGGGAGCGTCGACAGAACAGCAGGGGGAATTGCTCACTGGGAGAGAGAACAGCAGGAAGATGACAGAAAAGACGAAGAAAACAGAAGAAGAAGAGATAGAGATGCACGTGAAGAAGCGGAGAGACGAAGAAGAAGAAACTTGGCGGAAAGAAGAGAAATGGTCCAGCAGAGATTGGCAGAGGAAGGAAATAGACATCGCAGGCAACAAGAATGGAAAGCGCAGCCAGAAAGACATTATTATAATGCACGAGACAGACGGAGGGGAACTGAAAGATGGCACGGAGACAACAGAAGAGATGGAGATGCGCGTGAAAGAGAAGAAGCAACGGAGAGACAGAGTTTGAGAAGCCTGGAAAAAAGAAAAGAAGAGCAGTGGAAGAGCAGTGGAAGAAGAGGAAAGACAGCGCAGGCAAGAAGAACAGAGGCTAGCAGAAAGAAGGAGAATTGAAAGAAAAGAAGAAGAAAGAAGAGCAGTGGAAGAAGAGGACAGACAGCGCAGGCAATACGAACAGAGAGAAGCAGAAAGAAGAAGAATTGAAGTACAAGAAGAGAAGAGAAGAGCAGAAGAAATGAAGAGGATCAAAGAAGAAGAGGAATGTAGGAGGGAAGAACTAAGAGTAGAAATGATGAGGAAACAGCAGGAAGTCATGCGAAAAGAAACTGAAGAATGATGCAAGGAAAGACAGAAAGAAAACATCAGGATTCAATTATCTAAGATTCCTAGGCAAATTGGAGAACGGGGACTATACTTAGGGGATTTGCCTGAAAGTATAGATGGTTGGAGCAAGCATATCGGAGCAAGGAGCACGATAAGACCGGAGCCAGTGTTTATGGGGAGGCTGAAAGAGGCAAAGATCGAGGGAGCGGAGATGGACTTCGATGCGGCTACCTTGCCCGAGGGAATTCCCTCTAAGGCAAGGCAGCAAGTATCAGAAATAATCAGTACGGAGTTGGGAATATTTGTTGGAGACAAAGAGGATTTCATCAGAGTCTTGAATAGACTAGCACTGAGAGTGGAATTGACAGCCAAAGATGTGTGCTACGGGATAACTGAAGAGGAAAGAGCAGCGGTGGAATGGAAACGCGACGATAACAACAGGAAGGAGAGGCTCAGTGAGCAGGACAAAGCTGAAGTGACACAAATTATTACCTTATAGAGACTATAAATATTATATATTTGTAATAATTATTAACCTTTTTATTATTATTTATAATGTTCATAGGTAGAATGATATTCACCGTTCCTTGAATTTAAAGTTCTCAACTTATTACCAGAGTTTAACTGCTATTAATCAGAACTCAAAGTCGAGTATAAAACAGTTAATAGTAAACTTAGGACTATTAATTTAATGTGTGATAATATGTGTAATCAAAATATTGACTAGTAGAACTACAAGAACCGATCCCTAAGATCCCTAGAGTGGCAAAAGTAACTTTCACCGAAACATTTACAACAATTATATTATATAATATATATTTGTAGTTTGACAACTTAAATATAGACCCACCTATAATAGAGCCATAATGATCAAATTGTATACACTAACCCTAATTAGGAGTGTTAATTCATCATTAACATTTTGCTAATTTGGGGAGACCATACTATTACACTGAGGCTAACCCTAGATAACAATTATATAGTGTACACTTTAACTTGAACACTGCTGCACCTGCGGAAACCCCTAAACGTTATGTCTACGTGAAGGGGACTATAAAGTTTTTAAGGAGTAAATCTACACAACAGGGAAAGCCCATGCTCATGTTCGCCATTGTTGGCGAGCATACGGACGTATGCACGTACTTTCCGTCAGAGGGGGTAGAGCTCTTCACCGTAAGTGGATATTATTTTGTTTTAAATATATGATTCACAAATGATTTTTATAGTAGTGATTAATCCTTAAATAAACTGTTACACTGAGTGTTACAGTGCTGACACAAAAAGCGGAGATCCCTGCAAAAAGTGCACCGCTCCGGTTAACCAAGGGTTGCCAGAGGAGGTGTTATTGAAAGTAAGTTATATCTTTATATATTGTTATGGTTGTTACTAACTATCGTAGCATGGAGCTTTAGCTGACTTTTATCAGAAAGGTGAGTGTACATCTATTTCATTGGTGACTGAAGTAAACTACGATCTACACACCAGAAGAGTGAAGAGTGGATCGTAAATGTGATTTTCCGATGCAGGACAAGCTTCATGCAGTAAAGAAATTAAGAAACAACTGCAAATATTTAACAACGCGTGTTCTCATGTTATGTGAACCAGCAAAAATAACAGGAGAGAACAGACTAAAGTTTTCTGCAACATGGGAAACTATTGTACGACTTTGGAACGACTGTGCACAGTTTAAGGCAGCAACATCTATGTCGGCAGTGGCCTTGACAGACAAAATGGACCCATCAGCTGTCACAGACATCATGTACTGCTACTCGCTTTTCTATGAGAATGGCTATGATGGCATGGGACTGCTCCTTGAGATGATCACAATGATGTTTGCTTCCTCTGACTCGATCTACACACCAGAAGAGTAATGAGTGGAGACGGCTATGGAAGAACAAATTAAGTCAGTGCAGGCCAGTTTGATTTTTTTGTTGAAGCACAACAAATAAATGCCTGAGAAGATCACATATCTTTTCATTATAATAATTTGAGAATGCCTATTAATAAGCTTATAAATATGAACTATTATTCAAATTGCTCTACTTAAAAGTTGATCCCACGTTGATTATTAACGCAGGATTTAATGTAATGTTACACAGATTGTTATCCTCTAATAATTATTTCTCAGGTTGTACTAAGTATCTTTAACAAACCCTACTTCAACATTCTAAGAGAAACGGTCACTTCAGCAACTGCAGAAATAGCCGGCTCAGTGAGCAGGATAAAGCTGAAGTGACACAAATTGTTACTTTATAAAGGACTATAAATGTTATATATTTGTAATAATTAGTAACCTTTTATAATGTTCATAGGTAGAATGTTATTCACCGTTCTTTCAATTTAAAGTTCAGTAATTCAAAGTTAAAGTATAAAACAGTTAAACGTAAAGTTAGGACTATTAACTTATGTGAGAAAATATTTCTTGGGGATTCTGAAGATGGGAGGGAGATATGAGGAATATTGAGATTGTAATTGTAATTCTAATTCATGTACCCTAATTAAAGAGTAGAAGGTCTTATATAGATTATTTTTATTTTTATCTTTAGAAGTATAGACATTAGACGTTCGGAGATAAATTGTATTATAATCATACTCTGCATTAATTGTTAATTACCTTATCGGAATTAATTATCACGGACATATTTTCAAGGTCTTACTTTTTAATTCACTCATATTCAGAACATGAAAGGAATCGTTTCGGGGGTTGTGTTTTTTGTAGGAGTGAGCACGGAGAAAAAAACAAAAAACGGCCATCAGTACAGTGAGGTCTATCTGTCTAAAACAACAATGTTTGAAGAAGGAGGGGAGGTGCAGATATATCGGTTACAAATAATCTACTAATCTTAAGCAAATAGAGACTGCTTACACAATTTCCATACTTTTCAAGTACACAATTTCAAGATTACCGTTACGCTTACATTGAACATTTTACTTAATAATTCACTTATATTCAGAATATGAAAGGTATAGTATCAGGAGTGCTTTTTTACGTGGGGGTAAGCACAGTCAAGAAAACCAAGAATAGGCATGAGTATAGTGAAGTAAATGTTATATTATCTTTGTAATAATTATTAACCTTTTATAATGTTCATAGGTAGAATGATATATTCCTTGAATTTAAAGTTCTCAACTTATTACCGGAGTTCAAATGCTATCAATCAGAACCGAAAGTCGAGTATAAAACAGTTAATAGTAAAGATCCCTAAAGTGGTAAAAGTAGTTTTGCTGCTATTAATCAGAATTCACCTGGCTGTTTGCGAAAAGAACAAGTTGTAAACTTGACAGGTAAGTAACATTTTCTTCTTATAAACTTTTCATGCAGCTGCAAACATCTTGCAACATTATGTGAACATATTATACGGTTACTATAAATGAGGAGGACCTATTATATGGTTACCATAAATTCTTGAACAGGCTCTAACTCATCACTTCAGCTTTATCCCCTACTATACAGTCAACTTGTTTTACTACCGTACAATATGTCCAAAAGACCAAGTTCCGACCTAGTATATCCAGCAAGAGAGTTTGTTTAATTTCTCATTGATCTTTTATTATGTCTCGACATTGTATGAACCTCACTGTTAATTGTCCACATGATTTTATTATCACGAACTTTAAGAAACCTTCTTTTTTTCCAGGAGATGCCTTGAACAAAAAGATGCGTGTAAGCGTAAATTTATAAAGAATTTGAAAGAAAGCGGAAAGGGGTGGCCTTGCTGGTGCCTGTAAGTATTCACGCACTTTTACAACGTTTTATCTAAGGTATTAATTTAAATACTCCTAATACAGCTAGCATTCCGCCAAATGAAGTAATACTGAACTTATTGATCTATGTTTTTAAATCTGGTAACATAAAAACCATTTCAGTGAGCGGACCACCGACACTGGAGAGCAAACTTTGAAGATACCGAGAAGAACAGTAACACCACAACCTCTCATTTCAAAACAACACGAGAGTTAGTTTACTTTTTAATTTATTATCATTTTCTATTTAATCATTCTCTTATCTCATTTCAAAACAACACGAGAGTTAGTTTTTAATTTATTATCATTTTCTATTTAAGACCTGCTGCAAGCTAGACCTGCTGCAAGCTAGACCTGCCGCAAGCTAGACCCGTCGCAAGCTAGACAAGCTGCAAGCTAGACCTGCCGCAAGCTAGACCTGCCCCGCAAGCTAGACAAACCGGACAAACCTGGTTTTTTTTGTTTGATTTACTAATTACTTACTAATACTTTACCAAATTCTTGTTTTACTTATCTAATGTTCAATGAAACAAGAAATTTCAATGAAACAAGAAATTCTACTTCGAGCTGATAATGATAATAATTAAGTGATAAAGATATTTATGCTATAATTCAATTAATTAACTATCGTGATACCAATTCTATAATGTTTCTTTCCCCTTCTAGTTACAACATGGGTCAATGTACTTGAAATAAAAATAATACATTTATAAAGTATATTTAATAAAGATATAAAAATAAGAATCTGAAAGTTACGAGAAAGCTCTGCTAAAACACTGGTAGCCTGACTATCACGTTGTGTAGTACAAAGAGCTCGCACCAGACGGGTGATTAAAAAAACACTGATTTTAGATCGTTCAGGATGTCCCCCTACAACAAGGCCTGGAAGTGCAGGTGTGGAGCTATAATGCCCAGGCTGACATACTTACACTGCGACAAATGCAATGCTCCAAAGGAGGAAGGCGAGTCAATGCTGAGTAATGCTTTATCTCAACTCCTATATCTTCAGTGAGATCCAGAATAAGGGGGGACTGGGGAGTCATCCCAAACGTTAATACCTCAACCTCCAAAAACAGTAACACCACAACCTCTCATTTCAAAACAACACGAGAGTTAGTTTACTTTTTAATTTATTATCATTCTCTATTTAATCATTCTCTTATCTCATTTCAAAACAACACGAGAGTTAGTTTACTTTTTAATTTATTATCATTCTCTATTTAATCATTCTCTCATCTCATTTTAAAACTTAACAGACAAACCGAAGAGAATCCACGGCGGGATAGTACATAATAGACGTAATTAGATTAGAAACTAGCAATATTTGATGTGTTACAAATTATAAATTAATTAATTGTGTTTTTAATCTATAAATTACACACTACTCCTATTTTTATTTTAAACTTCCATTATGGATTTCGTTCATTAGGCCGCACTGCCATAGCAAGATGGAAAATGTCATCATTGACCCTTTCAAATATACAGGTGATGAAATATTTCTCATTGATGAAGAGAGAAACATTTGGATTAGGGGTTTATATTTTGACTGTGTCAAATCTTTTGAATATCCCATGTCACTCGCTGATGACATCCTACTCAAATGTGTTACACATTATCTACATGAAGTTACCTTTGGTGCATCTGCTGCCTCTTTCATAACATTACAGTGTACATTTTAAACTTGAATAACTTTAAATTTGTTAACATTTTCTCTCGATTTCGTCAGTGTAAGTATATCTGAAACTTTTAAACATGCTGTGCTTTTATCTAACCAGGTCATCTTCATTTAGCCAGTAGAACAAAATGATCCGTGGGGGAAAAGTTTCCAAGAGATAAAAACGGTCACGTCAGAAAAAGCCGGCTCAGTGAGCAGGATAAAGCTGAGGTAACACAAATTGTTACCTTATAGAGGATTATATATGTTTTATATTTGTAATAACTATTATTATTAATATATATTTTTTTTTCTTCAGGAGATGCCTTGAACAAAAAGATGCGTGCAAACGCAAGTTTATTAAACATCTCAAGAAGACAGGCAAAGGATGGCCATGTTGGTGTCCGTAAGTATTTACACACTTTTACAACGTTTTATCTAAGGTATTAATTTGAATATTCCTAATACAGCTAGCTTTCCGCCAAATGAAGTAATACTTAACTTATCGATCAATTTTTTCAAATCTGGTAACATAAAAACCATTTCAGCGAGCGGACCATCGAAACATCTGCAGAACCGTTACTGAAAATTTTTTTAGTAGGTGCGCAGAGCACAAAGAAAGCTGCAAGCGAAAACATATTAAACAGCTAAAGGAGTCGGGTCGAGGCTGGCCATGTTGGTGTCCGTAAGTATTTACACACTTTTACAACTTTTTATCTAAGGAATTAATTTGAATACTTTTAAAACAACTAGCTCTCCGTCAAATGAAGTAATACTTAACTCATTGATCTATGTTTTTAAACTTAGATTTGTATTACTTCATTTGACGGAGAGTTAGTTGTAAAAAAACCATTCAGTGAGCGGACCACCGACACTGGAGAACCAACTTTGAAGATACCGAGAATCCCGTAAGTAGCTATCACCAAAAAATGTACTACAATTATTTCTAACTCAAATATAACGGCACCAAAATATAGCCATAATGATCAAATAATAATTTGTTCAGGGTCACCTATTGAGCAATGTAACAAGGTGAGACTATTTAGAACTCTAAAATGATACCGACCACTTCCTAATACTAAACAACTTTCAAAGTGTAGGTACTCTATCTAGATTAAAGAGCTTATTCAAAACTGAGTCTTTATCTCAACTCCTATATCTTCAGTGAGATCCAGAAGGGAGAGTGTTCCCAAACAATAAAACCAAAACCTTAACCACCCGTACCTCCAAGAACAGTAACACCACAACCTCTCATTTCAAAACAACACCAGAGTTAGTTTACTTTTTAATTTATTATCATTCTCTATTTAATCATTCTCTTATCTCATTTCAAAACTTAACAGACAAACCGAAGATGATCCACGGCGGGATAGTACATAATAGACGTAAGCGGGCTACGTTGTTATGTATATAAAGATCCATTTCGTTATTCATGGATTGATCCCGAAAGTTCTAGAATATCCTAATAATAAAGCTGGCCTTCCCATAACATTTTCATGCTGTGCCATGAAGCTCTACACTCAAAAGACTCATGTGTACTATAAATAATTAGCTTACCAAAAAGAATTGATAGAACAGGCCCTCATAACCCGTAATATCTAAACAGGGTCGGAAAGAAGGAAGAACATGCTACATCTGCGGGGCACGTAATCATTTCGCCGCAAAATGTTTTAATTACTATAAGGGTATAAAGGACTTTCCTATAAAATTAATACTTATAATAATGACATAATATGTCAAGCGCTCAGCAAGAAAACAGGGATCTAGACAAGACTTAGACAGTCATCACAACGGTACAAGTACAACGGAAGAACTTGTACTTGTCTGCTTACCAAAGAAAGTGAACAGTATTACAACAACAAAAGCACACTAAGACGTGACTTATCTGTACAAAACAGAAAGCAATCACAGCTCGGACCACTTCCAAGAACAGACCAGAATCTGGTCAGACTTCAGTTAGCTTAGGGGTTGCCAGAGGAGGTGTTATTGAAAGTAAGTTATATCTTTATATATATTGTTATTAACTGTTACTAACTATCGTAGCATGGAGCTTTAGCTGACTTTTATCAGAAAGGTGAGTGTACATCTATTTCATTGGTGACTGAAGTAAACTACGATCTACGCACCAGAAGAGTGAAGAGTGGATCGTAAATGTGATTTTCCGATGCAGGACAAGCTTCATGCAGTAAAGAAATTAAGAAACAACTGCAAATATTTAACAACGCGTGTTCTCATGTTATGTGAACCAGTAAAAATAACAGGAGAGAACAGACTAAAGTTTTCTGCAACATGGGAAACTATTGTACGACTTAGGAACGACTGTGCACAGTTTAAGGCAGCAACATCTATGTCGGCAGTGGCCTTGACAGACAAAATGGACCCATCAGCTGTCACAGACATCATGTACTGCTACTCGCTTTTCTTTGAGAATGGCTATGATGGCATGGGACTGCTCCTTGAAATGATCACAATGATGTTTGCTTCCTCTGACTCGATCTACGCACCAGAAGAGTAAAGAGTGGAGACGGCTATGGAAGAACATATGAAGTCAGTGCAGGCCAGTTTGATTTTTTTGTTGAAGCACAACAAATAAATGTCTGAGAAGATCACATATCTTTTCATTATAATAATTTGAGAATGCCTATTAATAAGCTTATGAATATGAACTATTATTCAAATTACTCTACTTAAAAGTTGATCCCACGTTGATTATTAACGCAGGATTTAATGTAATGTTACACAGATTGTTATCCTCTAATAATTATTTCTCAGGTTGTACTAAGTATCTTTAACAAACCCTACTTCAACATTCTAAGAGAAACGGTCACTTCAGCAATAGCCGGCTCAGTGAGCAGGTTAAGGCTGAAGTGACACAAATTGTTACCTTATAGAGGACTATAAATGTTATATATTTGTAATAATTAGTAACCTTTTATATAATGTTCATAGGTAGAATGATATACACCGTTCCTTGAATTTAAAGTTCTCAACTTATTACCGGAGTTTAACTGCTATTAATCAGAACTCAAAGTCGAGTATAAAATCTAAATGATGTTATATTGGTTTATATTATCCTTATTTATCCTTATTTATATTTGAACATCATTAAGGTTAATAACAATTAGAGTGAGTTGCGCGAGTTGTGGATAATTATCATTTTAAAGCTATTGAGAGATAATAAATAGAGTTATTATTCTATTGACGTTTTCCAGTTAATCATTATTATAATGAATCGTGTTTTTTATGAGAGTTAGTAACGAAAAAAAGTGGAAGAACGGTAAACAATATAACGAGGTTTATCTCTCAAAAACAGTGCTGGCCGAGGAAGGAAGTAGATAATATCTACATATCTACCTCTGGTGGAGCTCCCAACCCACTCCAGATTTAGAGGTATTTTCCGGAATTGTTTACTACGTCGGGATCAGCACGGTCAAGAAGTCGAAAAACGGGCATGGGTTTAGTGAGGTCTACCTTTCAAGGTCCACTTCAGTCGAGGAGGGAGGGGAGGTGGAAATATACCGGTGGTGGTCATCACAGCCCATCCCGAATCTGGAGGTAATGCTTCTTATGCTGATATCAATAATTTTAGAAGTTCAGATGAATTCGCTAAACTTTTTCAAAGTTGCAGGATGTCTTGATTAAAACAGGGGGAAACTTAATTACACTTATAGATAATTTAATCACTCATGTTTTGCATTTTTCAGCTAAACACCCCATGTAGAGCAGTGGTCATCAAAAGAGATGTTGTAAAGTAGTATCGTTAGGTTCTCGATATATTAACTTTGTTTACAGCGGCATATGTAATATTAGGAGAGTTCTGGATATTATTCACGAGTTTCATTTGTTTAACTTCAAATTTGTTACTTGAATAATATTTTTTTTAGATTTATGTTTTAATTTTGTATTCCCCTTTCACCTTCTAAACCTCCCTTTATCCGCTTGTCTAACCTTCTATCACTTTTCTAGTTACTAGCATGTCATCATCAAGGGACCTGATGAAGGCCGTTACTGCCATCAGCAGTGCGTATACCGACGACCTGAAAGAGTTAGAAGAACTCAAGAAACGCCCCAGGCGGGCAGAAAGAAGAATAAGAGACCTAACAGTGGAATTGGAGTACTTGGCGGATCAACAGGCGGCAAGAATGGACACCCAACCGGCGCCCCCGCCCTATTTCCACAGCCCCACCTCGCCCAGCACAGAGCCATACAGCAGCCCTCATTAGCTCGGGAGGCCACTTTGTATTGCTTTTCCATTTAATTAATTATCCATTTTAATATACTCGTTTCATTTATACCTTACGGTACGCCCTGCCGTTTGTGCTTCGTGACTAGAGCTTGACTAGCATACACTAAATACCAAGAAACTCCGTTTTCTATAAGACAACTACATGGAGTTATCCGGGTTGATGGCGGTGTCCCGACCACCTTCAACCTCCAAAGCACCAGCCTCCAAAGCACCAACCCCACCTGCACCAACCCCACCAACCCCAACTCAACCAACTCTAAAACCCCCACGATCTACCTCTGGTGGAGCTCCCAACCCACTCCAGATTTAGAGGTATTTTCCGGAATTGTTTACTACGTCGGGATCAGCACGGTGAAGAAGTCGAAAAACGGGCATGGGTTTAGTGAGGTCTACCTTTCAAGGTCCAGTCGAGGAGGGAGGGGAGGTGGAAATATACCGGTGGTGGGAATCACAGCCCATCCCAAATCTGGAGGTAATGCTTCTTATGCTGATATCAATAATTTTAGAAGTTCAGGTAAATTTGCTGTACTTTTTCAAAGTTGCAAGATGTCTTGATTAAACAGAGGGAAACTTAATTAAACTTATAGATAATTAAATCAACCTGAAATTGACAAAAATTGTCTAATAAACTATTCGAAAAAGAGACACCGCCTAACGATGTGAGCACAGTGTATATCAGCAGCATGTTTAGACATCTGGATGAAAAACTGTTGAGCTACTCGTCTCAGAGGACCAAAGTCATTATTCAGAAATAGCCGGCTCAGTGAGCAGAATAAGGCTGAAGTGACACAAATTGTTACCTTATAGAGGACTATAAATACCTTATAGTTATAGTATACTATAAATGTAAACAGTATTGACATCCAACGGAGGGGAGGTAGATGCGCATGCAAGTGTAACGGAAACTGACATAATTAAGAGGACCAGACACAGCACAGGAGCGTAGTCACGAGACATAAGTGATGAGGAATCAAAATAAATTAAGATTACTGGCACAAAAAGATCAAATAGGACCGGGTCCTATGCTAAGGAAGAGAATCCACGGCGGAATAGTACATAATAGACGTAAGTATATAATGATCAAATAATAATTTGTTCAGGGTCACCTCAGCACCCGACGTGGCCGACGATTTAGACGAGCTCGATGAGCTCTTGAGTAATGTGTCAAGGTAATGTGTCAAGGTGAGACTATTTAGAACTCTAAAATGATACCGACCACTTCCAAATACTAAACAACTTTCAAAGTGTAGGTACTCTATCTAGATTAAAGAGATAATTCAAAACTGAGGCTTTATCTCAACTCCTATATCTTCAGCGAGATCCAGAACCAACCAAAACCTTACCACCCGTAAGTTTTCATACCGTTTAATATTAAATTTTTACAAGGTAAACACCTTAACATATATTTTTTTAAATAGAAAATTAGCGTATAGAGTATCAACATTACACAAAACAATTTCATGATAAACAATTGTCTACCTCATCATGTTTCCGTATTATTAAGGAATAAAATTAATGTAAACCGTATACATCTTACAAATATTTATGGAAACGCTTAGCAAGCAGTCTCTTGGGTATCTTAGACTTTTTCACCAAATCTAAAACAGTCTTATAACCCTTAGGTGGTATTTTTCGCCCATCTACTAATCCATAAACTACCTCATCAAAGTAAATTTCGGGATAGTTCCTTGGACCGTGGGATAGAGTTCTATGTTGGTAAAAAATCATTTTATATAGCAGAATAAGGCTGAAGTGACACAAATTGTTACCTTATAGTTTAGGACTATAAATACCTTATAGGGGGGGGGGGGGGTCCAAGGGGAACTTTGGGGAGTTTTGGGGAACTTTTTTTGGGGAACTTCAGGAAACCTGGGGGACTTTCCCAAAGTTCCCCAAAAAATTATCAATGAAACAAATAATTTTGGGGAATTTTGGGGAACTTTTTTTTGGGGAACTTTAGATAGTTCCCCAAAATTCCCCAAAGTTCCCCAAAAAAATTATCATGCCAAAAAAATTATCATGCTGCAAGTATCAACAAGTATAAGTAAGTTAAGATTATACCTTATAATAACATACATGTTAACATTAATGGGTATTAATGTATATTAGAGAAATTTTGAATAATTTTGAATAATTTTGAATAATTTTGAATAATTTTGAATAATTTTGAATAATTTTGAATAATTTTGAATAATTTTGAATAATTTTGAATAATTTTGAATAATTTTGGGGGATTTTGGGGAACTTTGGGGAGTTTCGGGGAACTTTTTTTGGGGAACTTCAGAAATCTTGGGGGACTTTCCCAAAGTTCCCCAAAGTTCCCCTTGGACCCCCCCCCCCCCCCCCCCCCCCCCCTTATAGCTATAGAGGACTATAAATGTAAACGGTATTAACATCCAACGGAGGAAAGGTAGATGCAGGTGTAACGGAAACTGACATAAATAAGAGGACCAGACTCAGGAGCGTAGTCACGAGACATTAAAATGATGAGAAATCAAAATAAATTAAGATTCCTGACACAAAAAGATCAAATAGGACCGGGTCCTATGCTAAGGAAGAGAATCCACGGCGGAATAGTACATAATAGACGTAAGTATATATAGTAAGCATTGTACATAAAAGACGTAAGCGGGCAGGAGAATTTACAACTACTGTCATAGCAAGATGGAAAAAAACCACCTCCAAACCCTACTTCAACATTGGCAGTAAAAGGCCAAGTAGTGGGATATCATTTGAGAAACGGTCACCTTAGAGATATATAATACGGTCTATTTCAAATAATAATCTTAAACCCCGTTACATATTTCAGGACATCAACCAATTCCTCGATATCGATTTCTAATTCCAAACTACCGTCACTACAAACCCTTCCGCTGTTGCACCCTGAAACCTAAATGAAGCCCTTTATATTGTATAACATAAAGTTAGGTCACTCCAGATTTAGAGGTAATGCTTCTTATGCATTATTCAGAAATAGCCGGCTCAGTGAGCAGGATAAGGCTGAAGTGACACAAATTGTTACTTTATAGAGGACTATAAATATTATATATTTGAAATAATTAGTAACCTTTTATAATGTTATTAGGTAGAACCTCCGAACCACCAACCCTAACCTCAAAGTCAATCCCTCGCAAACCTAAGACCCTGAAAAGGGCACCTGCGCCTGCCAGTTATAGTTTTTCCCCTATTTGTTATTTAAAAGCAAAATCGGGTTTAGGGACCTACATGGGATGAGGCAACGGAAAAGTCAGTAAAAACGGAAATACATATCAAAATCAGCATTAACAACCGATAGTGGTGAAGTTCCATTCAATCAATATGAAGCCCCTCCCGGATTGCTACATTGCCATGTTACGCAAATAAATGCAGCGCTAACGAAATATTTGCCATCTTAGCAATCTTGCCATCTTATTTTCAAATAGAAATGTTCGTTGCAATATGTTTATTGCAGCTTTGCAACTTGAGCGAAGCAAAGAGCAAAGTACAAGAAAACACAGCATGCAAGCAACTCATTTTGGTGACTTTACCTCATGTAACTACTAACTTTGCACGAGAAATCGATTTAAGTTGGTTTTACAGCCCAATAACGCTTCCTTATTCCTGAAAATTCTTATGTTACTCAAACAAAGAACTCTGGTCCTAATGCTCTCAGGTCCTGACTCTCTCTCTCTCTCAGGTCCTGACTATCTCTCTCTGATCCTGACTATCTCTCTCTCTCTCTCTCTCTCTCTCTCTCTCTCTCTGGTCGGTTCTGGCTCAACAACCGATGGTGGTGAAGTTCCATTCAATCAATATGAGGTACATGAGCACCATTTTGATAGAATGAAAACCTCATTACACTGTACAGTCTTATTAAATATCATAAACTCAAGATAGTTTTTTATTTCAATAGGATAGGAAGATTGAGAAGTTGTATAATTTCAACTCTGCCCAATACTTGGCATACTGCCCAATACTTATTAGAACTGAAGAAAGGAGCACTATGCTGTACAAAAAGCCCACACGAGATTAATTAGATGTGCTCAACGAGGAGCAAAATATGGAAGAGTTGAAAGAGCTCCAAGACAGATCCCTAATAGCTCAGACAGTATAGCTGAGATTTTTCAAAACAGATATTTTTCCCCTTGTCCTAAAACGATAAACATTCATATTAATATCTCCAAAATTAATATCTAGAACGTGTACTGATAGAAGAGTCTGAATTACAGAACGAGCAGTAACGCCACCACAGGTAACATCACAATCAACTGAGCTAGAAGAATCACCGATTTTTGAAGGCTCCCGGATCCTGTTATTTTGGACCCGGAGCTATACAAATACGTCAACAACGTTGCCTGTGAAATAATGTGCGAGTTGAACCAAAGAAAGACAGATAAAGAACCAGGGGAGTTCCTGTGAAATAATGTGGGAGTTGAACCAAAGAAAGACAGATAAAGAGCCAGGGGAGTTCCTGTGAAATAATGTGGGAGTTGAACCAAAGAAAGACAGCTAAAGAGCCAGGGGAGTTCCTGTGAAATAATGTGGGAGTTGAACCAAAGAAAGACAGATAAAGAGCCAGGGGAGTTCCTGTGAAATAATGTGGGAGTTGAACCAAAGAAAGACAGATAAAGAGCCAGGGGAGTTCCTGTGAAATAATGTGCGAGTTGAACCTAAGAAAGACAGATAAAGAGCCAGGGGAGTTCTTGTGAAATAATGTGCGAGTTGAACCAAAGAAAGACAGATAAAGAGCCAGGGGAGTTCCTGTGAAATAATGTGGGAGTTGAACCAAAGAAAGACAGATAAAGAGCCAGGGGAGTTCCTGTGAAATAATGTGGGAGTTGAACCAAAGAAAGACAGATAAAGAGCCAGGGGAGTTCTTGTGAAATAATGTGCGAGTTGAACCAAAGAAAGACAGATAAAGAGCCAGGGGAGTTCTTGTGAAATAATGTGCGAGTTGAACCAAAGAAAGACAGATAAAGAGCCAGGGGAGTTCTTGTGAAATAATGTGCGAGTTGAACCAAAGAAAGGCAGATAAAGAGCCAGGGGAGTTCCTGTGAAATAATGTGCGAGTTGAACCAAAGAAAGACAGATAAAGAGCCAGGGGAGTTCCTGTGAAATAATGTGCGAGTTGAACCTAAGAAAGACAGATAAAGAGCCAGGGGAGTTCCTGTGAAATAATGTGCGAGCTGAACTAAAGAAAGACAGATAAAGAGCCAGGGGAGTTCCTGTGAAATAATGTGCGAGTTGAACCAAAGAAAGACAGATAAAGAGCCAGGGGAGTTCCTGTGAAATAATGTGCGAGTTGAACTAAAGAAAGACAGATAAAGAGCCAGGGGAGTTCCTGTGAAATAATGTGCGAGTTGAACCAAAGAAAGACAGATAAAGAGCCAGGGGAGTTCCTGTGAAATAATGTGCGAGTTGAACCAAAGAAAGACAGATAAAGAGCCAGGGGAGTTCCTGTGAAATAATGTGCGAGTTGAACTAAAGAAAGGCAGATAAAGAGCCAGGGGAGTTCCTGTGAAATAATGTGCGAGTTGAACCAAAGAAAGACAGATAAAGAGCCAGGGGAGTTCCTGTGAAATAATGTGCGAGTTGAACTAAAGAAAGACAGATAAAGAGCCAGGGGAGTTCCTGTGAAATAATGTGCGAGTTGAACTAAAGAAAGACAGATAAAGAGCCAGGGGAGTTCGTTTTGATGCGGGACAGGGTCCTGAAATTGCTAAACTTGCTATATTCGGGGCCAATTATTTAGCCTGCACAAGTTGTGAACTTAAGGAAAGACGAACGGACAGAACGAGAGCTTTGTACTAATTCGTAACAGGGACCTGAAGTCTGAACATGCAAACTTCGCAGCTTTGTAATAATTCGTAACATGCAAACTTTGCAGCATTGCTATTAGGGGCCCATTTCACATTCGGGGCCCACTTCTGCACTTCACATGCATATTTGCAGCACATTTCATTTCACCTTGAAGATAGCATGAGTATGACACTTATTGCTCGTCAAACAGTTAAGCGCTTTACAAAATCATACGAGAAGGACAAAGCGGAAAACTTGAAAATAATGACAGCCCAATATCTAATACTCAATTCATTTCAACTTGTTAGTGTCTCGTCACAGGTCACTGTAACTTCAGTGTAGAATATAAAAACAGTGATCCTTTTCATGTAAATAAGAAGGAGGGGAATTGAATTTAGCGCCATATGTTATTTCTACAAAAAGTACACCAGGACCGCGCGTGCTTTTGGAACACGAGGAGAAATTATTTCCGTTACATTATTGTACTAAATAATTTTCGCGTGTTCCAAAAACATACTATTCAGGGAGGACCAAAGACAAAAAGGGGGCCATGATGTTTGTTTGGGGACCGGTTTTAGGTACACTGGCCAATATTGATGTTTTTATGTAATTACCGTTATATTTATGTAATTATATTTAATAAAAAATAAATATTTGTTTTATTAAATATTTGTTTTATTAATATAAGTAAAAATGAGAGTTGAAAATTATGATGTAGGAAAATTAAAGGTGATAGGAGGGGGATGTAACTTTGTTAGAGATATTCACAATGTAACTACAGCTGGCTATGTACACGATCATCTCTAAGAGAAACCTGAGATGCTATAAAGTGGGGTTGTAGCCAGCTTCAAGATTGTTGAAGAGAGGGCAAACAAGCTTGCCGAAAAGGCAGAAATTAAAAAAGACATGTCTTACCTATAAATGGAGTCAAACACTCTTCGGAAGGGATTGGGAGAAAAGAGAAAGCGGGTTGAATACCTCGAAGGAAAACTTCAGACCGCAAAAAGATCAGCTTGACATATAATCAAATCGGGGGTTTTTACAGTCAATTTGACACAACAATCTGTTTAAATATTAATTTATTCATGATGATATTAATTTTTTTTCCAAAAACATACTATTCAGGGAGGACCAAAGACAAAAAGGGGGCCAGGATGTTTGTTTGGAGACCGGTTTTTGGTACACCGGCCAATATTAATGTTTTTATGTAATTTTATTAATATAAGTGAAAATGAGAGTTTAAAATTATGATGTAGGAAAATTAAAGGTGATAGGAGGGGGATGTAACTTTGTTAGAGATATTCACAATGTAACTACAGCTGGCTATGTACACGATCATCTCTAAGAGAAACCTGAGATGCTATAAAGTGGGGTTGTAGCCAGCTTCAAGATTGTTGAAGAGACAAGCTTGCCGAAAAGGCAGAGATTAAAAAAGACATGTCTTACCTATTATAAATGGAGTCAAACACTCTTCGGAAGGGATTGGGAAAAAAGAGAAAGCGGGTTGAATACCTCGAAGGAAAACTTCAGACCGCAAAAAGATCAGCTTGACATAATCACATCGAGAGTTTTTACAGTCAATTTGGCACAACAATCTATTTAAATATTAATATATTCATGATGATATTAATCTTTTTATGACACATCTGACATCATTCATATTAATAAACCTGTTTGAGTTTTAATTATGAGTTCAAAGTTTCATGTAGTATCATTTCAAATGATCACTGTTCTCGAATTTATGTAATTATATTTGATATAAGTGAAAATGAGAATTTAAAATTATGATGTAGGAAAATTAAAAGTGATAGGAGGGGGATGTAACTTTGTTAGAGATATTCACAATGTAACTACAGCTGGCTAGGTAAGGTACACGAGATGATCGTGTATTTAATCGACATTGAAGTGTGAAAAAGTTAATTGAAAATGCCTCATCACTAGTTTACAGGCCCTCACTTTACATCTCGTAAACTTTACAGCCCCTCTAATTACAGCCCCTCCCTTTACATCTCGTAAACTTTACAGCCCCTCACTTTACGGGCCCTCACTTTACATCTCGTAAAAAAGGCAGAGATTAAAAAAGACATGTCTTACCTAATGGAGTCAAACACTCTTCAGAAGGGATTGGGAGAAAAGAGAAAGCGGGTTGAATACCTCGAAGGAAAACTTCAGACCGCAAAAAGGTCAGCTTGACATAATCAAATCGAGAGTTTTTACAGTCGATTTGACACAATAATCTATTTAAATATTAATTTATTCATGATGATATTCATTTTTTTTTCTCCAAAAACATACTATTGAGGGAGGACCAAAGACAAAAAGGGGCCAGGATGTTTGTTTAGGGACTGGTTTTTGGTACACCTGCCAATATTGATGTTTTTATGTAATTTTATTTATGAAATTATATTTAATAAAAAATAAATATTTGTTTTATCAAATATTTGTTTAAAACAAATATATAAGTGAAAATGAGAGTTTAAAATTATGATGTAGGAAAATTAAAGGTGATAGGAGGGGGATGTAACTTTGTTAGAGATATTCACAATGTAGCTACAGCTGGCTAGGTAGGTACACGATCATCTCTAAGAGAAACCTAGAGATGATCGTGTACTTAATCGAACATCACCAAGCAAGAGCCGGCAAGAGCCAGATTCTAAAGCATCTGAAAGCAGCAAGGATGAGGCTGGACATCACGGCAAGGGGGGTCTGGAACACCGTGGACAAGACGTTTTTCGACGTTCGAGTCTTTCATGACGGGAATAAAAGCAACAGTGGGCCCATTGACAAAGTGTTTCAGAAACACGAGGCTGAAAAGAAACGAACATATAACAGCCGGGTCCTGGAAGTGGAGAAAAGCACATTTACACCCCTCGTTTTCTCCACTAGCGGAAGCATGGGGAAAGAGGCTGAAGCTTTCCATAAGAGAATCGCAACACTCATATCAAACAAAAGGGGAACACCCTATAGTGATACGATTTCTCACATACGCCGAAAACTCCGCTTCTCAATCCTCCGCACAACCCTCGCCGCCATCCGAGGACACAGAGGAAGAGCAGTCCAATGGTGCGACGACACGAACAGCGACATCAACCTCATACCAGGATGGACTAGTAATATGTGTTGATATTATGTTTATATTTTCAAATTGTATATTGTATTCTATAATAATTTTACACTTTGACCGTTGGGAGCGGTACCTTCAAAAAAAACTTAATCGACATTGAAGTGTGAAAAAGTTAATTGAAAATGCCTCATCACTAGTTTACAGGCCCTCACTTTACATCTCGTAAACTTTACAGCCCCTCTAATTACAGGCCCTCACTTTACATCTCGTAAACTTTACAGCCCCTCCAATTACTGTTCGACAAGAACTGCTCTACAGAGTACAAACGTGGCCGTAATGTTGTTTTTAGCAACTTAATGTTGTTTTTAGCAACTTAATGTTGTTTTTAGCAACTTAATGTTGTTTTTAGCAACTTAATGTTGTTTTTAGCAACTTAATGTTGTTTTTAGCAACTTAATGTTGTTTTTAGCAACTTAATGTTGTTTTTAGCAACTTAATGTTGTTTTTAGCAACTTAATGTTGGAGAAGAACACTCGATGATAATGTTAAGTTGCTTTATATCACTAACTATGTATTTCCCAGGGCTTTGCTGTATAAGCGTATGACTTGATACGATTCTTTACTACCTATCATATAACAACGGTGTAGTTACTGGTACCAATACACAAGGTTAACAGATAACACAATCTTGCCATTATCTCGAGTGGGATTGCTGGAAATTAGCTAATTAGATAGGATCGTCCTCGTCAAATTTAGGGAACCAATTAAGTTAGTAGCAGTGGAACGCATAGTTAAATAGTTATTTAATCTCACGAGATAATAAGCATAAATTAGGCTACTATGAGTTGATAGCTACTTCTGGTATTAGAGTTTAAATACT
The DNA here is from genome assembly GCF_026151205.1 of Bolinopsis microptera. NCBI lineage: Eukaryota > Metazoa > Ctenophora > Tentaculata > Lobata > Bolinopsidae > Bolinopsis > Bolinopsis microptera. Next base: position 18,877,910 of record NC_087082.1, on the reverse strand, counting down.
GAATATTGATATAATTTATACCTGATTAATAATACATTACCGCACAAATAATCAAGGTTAGATAATACACTCATATTGTCTTCATGTTATAAAAGTAAATGCATAGATTATCATTAATTTAACCATTCCGGCATTCCTGGAAATAAGTTGATGTGTGAATACTATAAAATATGATATGGAAGTGGTGAGGCAGTTTAAAAGTTTAAAGAAGAGGTGATGTTGGTTAATAAGGTGACAGCTTTCTCCTATCACCTGGAGGAACTATAAACAGGTTCTGCTTAATCTCGGTATGCCATATAAGAACTGCAACGAATCGCCCCTGAACGACGCATTCAAACAGTCGAAGGAGAAGCTACGGCCGCCATCCAGGCTGCTGATTGCCTCAATGAAGGCTGGATTAGCACTGGATAAGATTGTAAAGAAGAGCTACAGGCCGGTAAAAACAGCTCCTAACAAACCTATTATGGTTGTACTTACTGTGAATGTCCCGAAAAAAACAGTACAAACCTCCCACATGGGAGCATTTTTTATATGCGCGTAAATGTTTATTTTTAGTTGTAAGTTTCACTAGTGAAGTGTATTACGTGTAATGTTTTAATGTTGTGTGGAGTCGGACACGTGGGGTTAGCACTTGGGATTTTAGGGTTAGTGTTAGTCACGTGAGGGTTTATACGTGCATTCTTATTTAGGTCGGGTCCTTTTATGACCTATTTTCTCTATCAACCAGGACAAATACATCACCGCACAAATCATCAAGGTTAGATAATAGACTCATGTTATAAAACTAAATGCATAAATTAAGCCAGGAAAGGGATATGGGAACTACAAATCAGAGTTGAGAGGAAATATTAAGTTCCTGGGGTGGTACATGCTTATATGGTAGAGATTAATGAGCTGATGGAGACGGCGGAGGAGGCGGAGAGAATAACACCGGAGATATAGTATCAGGGATGCTAGGATCTTAGGATATCGGTCTCAGGTCTGATGGCTACACCTCTATACATCATTGAGTTTCGACCGTACAACGTGTAAGTTTGGTTAAGCGGCCTTTCTTATCTGGATGTCTTGGAGGGCGGAAACATCATGGGAGAAATCGGGGACCAGTTGTTACGTTCTGGGTATATTAGTAGGGGCGTGGCCAATGGGTTACCATTGATTCACACCGGACGAGTCTGTGTTGGGTTATTAAGATCTGGGTTGATCTCTTCATTACATTCAAAACATCCTTGCCTAACTCAAGTTTTGAACAAGTTTATGAGCCCATTTTCAATGGCAGAAAGTCTACAATATAAATCTACAAATGAGGAACTACAAATCAGAGTTGAGAGGAAATATTAAGTTCCTGGGGTGGTATTTGGGAAGATTAACAAGCTGATGGAGACGGCGGAGATAATACCACCGGAGATGTTAGTATCAGGGATGCTGGGGTAACGACTGTGCTCTCTACACGCTCGTTTTTAGGATAGTGAGGAGTAGAGATGTTTATTGAACATAATATTGGACCTAGAATCCTTATTAAGCTAAGAAATGAGGACAACCATTAGTATATTTTATAAACACTAGTTGTTATTGTAAAACTATTTAATTTAAAACATTTATGGGGTTACTCCTAAAAGTAGATAATAACTCAATAATTATCAATGGTGTATTATGTGTAAGACATTACTAATCTTACAGAGAGGAGTGGATGATAATTTGGTAAGCTGGTTGTAGCAGTTTTAACGTAGTCATATTTTAGTTAGAATATCTTAGTTAGTAATAAGTTCGTACCAAAGCGTACTGAGCATTTTAGTTAGTTAGTTTGTACCTGAGCGTACAGAACATGTTAGTTAGTAGAAGGTTCGTACCTAAGCGTACTGAGCATTTTAGTAGAGTGTGTTCGTACCTAAGCGTACTGAACATTAGATAGAGTAGTGGGCTAATACCTGGGAGTACCAAGTAGATTGACGGAGATCGAACACCTGGTGGAACGTGCGGGAGATGGAACAACAGAAAGTGGAGAGGGCAGGAGACGACACGTCATCTTCATCAGTCAGATTATAAAATCAGAAACAGGAGGGACAGTTAGGAGAAACAATTTAGGACAGACTGGAGGGTAGCAAGTGGGTTTTTATATTTGAAAGTTTTTTGTGTGACGTGTAGTGTAACACGTGTGATACACTGGCAAAAAGGATCATATTATCCCAAAAAACCAACCAAGGAAATTTAAACCACAAACATCTGATGTCACTGATCGAGAAGCTCTCAAAGGATCCATATCTGTACATCGGACAAAACTGTGTTCCTCACAAGCTCATCGTCAACGGTATATTTAAAAAAAAAAAATGATAAACTAATTGCCTCAAAAATAGTATCAAAAATAATATCCAAGGCAAGGGCAAGCATTAACAAAGTATATCGTAGCCTAATTCCAACCCCAATAATTCCAGAATCCGGAGGAATATCAATTGGGTACGCACATGTGGACTATCCAAGTCCTTTGAATTGCAGAGCACCACAGTTGATAATGGGTGCAGCTGCAGATAACTTCAACAGGGAGATCAAGACCCAGGGTTGGGGTAAAGCAAAGAGGCTGGATATATTCCATTTAATGGCGGTAATCCAGGGGATACTCCACTGAATTTATCTTTGATCAAACCTTCAGTTCCCCTTGAACACCTCACAGGTAGCTGATACTATTAAGTCTGTACTAGTTATCTATTTGTCATTTTCCGTAGCAATATTAAGATGTTCCCAATAAACGACATGGCATTTCAATTGTCAATGGCAAGAGGTTACCGTAATTCTAGTTCTACGACAGTATTTGGTGCGTAATTTCGTCTAATCACATTGTGTTAGGTTTAGTACGAACAACATTTTATTCTTGTCATGAATTAAATTGAATAAACACAAATTTTATTTACTTCAGAAGCACACCTGAGACCTTCTGCAGCGGAGTGTAAAAAGGTGCAAGTGCAATTTGTGGAATGGTCTATGCTTATTATAGTCGACAATGACCCTACGTTTGACTTTGCAAAAGAGTGGCTTAATCCCCACATAGATCACAACCTAAGGCCAAGGGGAAGTATGGATTTAGCCTCTGTGATCGCTACTTTGAGTGTAGTGAATGAGAACCAGATATCTACATCTGGCACAATCAACATTTTAAAAGAGGCAGCTAATTACTGTAACCACAGAGGGGTCAGTCTTTTACACTTTATCGCTTTCAATGGTTAGTACATTTCGCATTCTAAAATTTAGAATGCGACAGACTTAAATACATAGCAGTACGAACTGAAGTTTTAAAATTATTTAATAAGTTTATTTTGTGTGACGTGTGGTGTAACACGTGGATTTATTTGATATTACGTGATGTGATCACGGGGTATTTGTAATATATTTGTTTGTTACAAGCATTTTATATGCGCGTAATTGTTTATTGTAATTGGAAGTTTTACACGTGTAGTGTACCTCTTTTATTGTGTATGGAGTTGGACACGTTAAGTTAGCTGATACCTCAAATAGATCAGATTCCCGTTACGGTGAAGAGAGAAGCCTCAAAGTACAAACTACAAACACTCCAATGTCCCATGATGCAGGAACTTCTTCTCAACAGACTCCCGGGCTGCCAGGTAGCGGCACGCCCACCGCTACCGCAGACTCTAAGGGCTACCTGGCAGACCCCCTTGACACAGGTACACGATAGGAGCACTCAAAAAACTACTGAACCATGTTTTAATGACCTTACCTAGCCTAATTTACGATCTGCAATAATTATTAATTATTATTAATAGAGAGGGTTTTTATCAAATAACGGAGTAGTTTGCTGTTTATTAGTCTCATGATTGAAATACTGATATCTGGATATTATCCGGTTGGAAGAGACAAGGACAAGTGAAACAAGGAAGTTAGGAGTAAGGGCAAATTTTCGGCGTCAACGCCATCTTCAGGCTAAAATTGTTATAAATGTTAGTATATAATAAATGCTTCTATACTAGTTAAAATGCTAAATTAAAATTACACACACTGAATACAGGTTACATCAAATGGTATTGTACATTACATTGAAAATAGTGATGTACACACGTTTTACACTCTGTCCAAGTACATAATATCTACTGAACAGCAGGGTCGTGTGCTATTTGTTTAAATTTGTCTTTGAATATGTTGTAAAAGAAATCCCTTAAGCTTCTCGCACTCTTCTTTGTTATTGATACTAGGTTTAAATAAATTAATGTAGTAAGCTTCTGTCACTTTACGTTTAATGGTGCTATATAAGTTAATTTCTAAAATATCGAAGGAAATATCTGGTTCTATGTTATCGTGAAACTCTGAATAATGAGCAGCCAACGCATTATCAGGATAGGTTAAAGGCCTGTTGACTGCTCTTCGATGCTCTGAAAATCTATCGTGTGCTGTTCTACTCGTTTCCCCTATATATAGCTCTTGACATAATTTACACGTAACTTTGTATATGACACATTTTGGTTTGCAGTCGTGATTTGTTGTGATGAGTGGACATATGATACAGTTTGGTATGGTGCAGTGTGGTTTGTCGTGTGGTCGTGATTCAAACATAAGATCTCTGAGAGTTTCTTACCTGGTGTGAATATGAATTTGACCGGTAAGTTGTGTGAGAGGGCAAATTGAGTGACTTCTTTGGAAAATGGCTCGTTGATGAATGGTAGAGTGCATGTTACGTGGTCGGTATCTTGTATGTTTGATGATGAAGGGTTATGACGTGTTGTAGGTGAGAGAGGGTGAAGTCGTCCTGTTTTGTTTATACGTCGTGGGTCTTGGTAACCGTTGTTGACCAACAAGTTGTCTACTATCTTCATGGACTCTTCTTTATACTCTGGTGTTGATGAGCAAAAAGCAGCCGTTTTGTAGAAGTTCTTGATGGTTGCTACTTTAGTTCCCTCATTGTGGTGGCTGTTGGCGTGCAGTGTGATATTCTTTTTCTGCTTCTTTCTGTAGAATTTGTGGTGTAGTGTTCCCTGTTCGTCGATCTTTATCTGGGTGTCGAGGAATGGGGTGAAATCCTGACGGCTTTCCGGATAGTCAATTTCCCATTTGAGCAACTGGTCTGGGTCCTCGTTTGAGATGGACTCCACTATCCTCAGAGCTTCTTCTTTGGAGCTGGCTAGACTCCCGGCATCATCCACGTATCTCCGGTAGAATGAGACGTGTAAATCAGTGTAAATCCATCTTCTCTCGAACATATATACTCGTACTATCGCTCCTATTGGTGATGGTTGGCACCCCATGAAGAGACCAATTTTCTGGAGGTAGAGTCTTGAGTGATATGTAAAGTATGAGTTGGTGAAGACGAATTCAAGGATCTTGTGGATGTGCGTGAGTGTTAGACCCCAGGTGTCGAGGTCTTCCCAATGTTCTTCGGTGAGTGTAATGAGGTCTTGAATGCAGCCACTGATGTTGATGTTTGTGTACAGTGCTGTGACGTCAGCTGTGAAGAATGAGAGACCTGAGAGTTGTTGATGTGACATGTTTTGAAGCTCTTCTAGGTGAGTGTGTATATTGCTCAGGTGAGATGGAACATGATTAAGCAGAGGAGATAGAATAGATTTAACAATCCAAGCAAGCTTCTCAGAAGGGGAATTTATACAAGACACAATTGGACGTATTTTACAATTAGAATTCTAATTGTAAAATACGTCCAATTGTGTGACGTCACAGCACTGTACACAAAACATCAACATCAGTGGCTGCATTCAAGACCTCATTACACTCACCGAAGAACATTGGGAAGACCTCGACACCTGGGGTCTAACACTCACGCACATCCACAAGATCCTTGAATTCGTCTTCACCAACTCATACTTTACATATCACTCAAGACTCTACCTCCAGAAAATTGGTCTCTTCATGGGGTGCCAACCATCACCAATAGGAGCGATAGTACGAGTATATATGTTCGAGAGAAGATCGATTTACACTGATTTACACGTCTCATTCTACCGGAGATACGTGGATGATGCCGGGAGTCTAGCCAGCTCCAAAGAAGAAGCTCTGAGGATAGTGGAGTCCATCTCAAACGAGGACCCAGACCAGTTGCTCAAATGGGAAATTGACTATCCGGAAAGCCGTCAGGATTTCACCCCATTCCTCGACACCCAGATAAAGATCGACGAACAGGGAACACTACACCACAAATTCTACAGAAAGAAGCAGAAAAAGAATATCACACTGCACGCCAACAGCCACCACAATGAGGGAACTAAAGTAGCAACCATCAAGAACTTCTACAAAACGGCTGCTTTTTGCTCATCAACACCAGAGTATAAAGAAGAGTCCATGAAGATAGTAGACAACTTGTTGGTCAACAACGGTTACCAAGACCCACGACGTATAAACAAAACAGGACGACTTCACCCTCTCTCACCTACAACACGTCATAACCCTTCATCATCAAACATACAAGATACCGACCACGTAACATGCACTCTACCATTCATCAACGAGCCATTTTCCAAAGAAGTCACTCAATTTGCCCTCTCACACAACTTACCGGTCAAATTCATATTCACACCAGGTAAGAAACTCTCAGAGATCTTATGTTCATCACGACCACACGACAAACCACACTGCACCATACCAAACTGTATCATATGTCCACTCATCACAACAAATCACGACTGCAAACCAAAATGTGTCATATACAAAGTTACGTGTAAATTATGTCAAGAGCTATATATAGGGGAAACGAGTAGAACAGCACACGATAGATTTTCAGAGCATCGAAGAGCAGTCAACAGGCCTTTAACCTATCCTGATAATGCGTTGGCTGCTCATTATTCAGAGTTTCACGATAACATAGAACCAGATATTTCCTTCGATATTTTAGAAATTAACTTATATAGCACCATTAAACGTAAAGTGACAGAAGCTTACTACATTAATTTATTTAAACCTAGTATCAATAACAAAGAAGAGTGCGAGAAGCTTAAGGGATTTCTTTTACAACATATTCAAAGACAAATTTAAACAAATAGCACACGACCCTGCTGTTCAGTAGATATTATGTACTTGGACAGAGTGTAAAACGTGTGTACATCACTATTTTCAATGTAATGTACAATACCATTTGATGTAACCTGTATTCAGTGTGTGTAATTTTAATTTAGCATTTTAACTAGTATAGAAGCATTTATTATATACTAACATTTATAACAATTTTAGCCTGAAGATGGCGTTGACGCCGAAAATTTGCCCTTACTCCTAACTTCCTTGTTTCACTTGTCCTTGTCTCTTCCAACCGGATAATATCCAGATATCAGAGGGTTTTTAGCCCTGTTTAGATCAAACAGCTGTTTTTGGAATTGTACATCTTTAAATTAATCTGAGCACAAAATATTTTATTTTTCGCAGTGGTGAATCGGGAACTACAGGCAGCACCACGAAAAATGGGACCACACCTCAGATCGCTCACAAATCAACTCCCTCGGAATCATCAACCCCGACGCTAGGAACAAGCTGACGGTGAGGTTAGAAGCATCAAATGGGAAAATGTGAGATCTAACACTGAGCATCTTTAAAAAAGTCTCATTACTTTTATAATAAGTAAAGTGGATTACTCCAGAAGACAGTTAACGGATGCAAGTGTTAAAATTCTAACGTTTTATTAATTAAATGGTTTAGTATTAAAATGTAACCATTTACTATTACAAAACTCTGTGAGTTTAAGTTTTACTCCAAGAGGAGATTACTCCCAGAGCAGATTTATATGATTTACGAAATTTATAATTAAAGAGTTTCAATAAAAACACCCCCAGGAAATAGGGCCCTACTTGGAGCTATACAAGTGTTCCTGAAATAGATAGTCTCGAGGAGGAAGAAGAAGGACTCCGAACAGCCGATAAAGCCCTAGTCGATACATGAATGACGTTAAGGCCCTGTCATTAGTAGCAATGTTTAACTGCTACTGCTACAGCACAATGTTTGTGCTTTACCTGTGTACCTCTACCTGTAATACACAAGGGTATCCAACCCAGTGAGAACTCTTCCGGTCGGTAAACTTTTCTCTTTTGTTTCAAACTGATTCTTTAAGAATGACGTGACAAGCCCCCCCCCCCCCCCCCCCCCCCCCCCAGCTGGTGTTTTAACGCTACTAACCTTATCCTTCCCCAACAGCAATATGACGAACCCACCAATGTCGGAACTAAACCATCAATCGATCATACCGTCACCACGATTTCACGAGGCAGCAAGGCAACTAATGACGTGTCATTAGTACACCTCTCCACACAGAAAGAATATAATGCATTGTTGTATTATAGTATGTATTATTAAGGTATTAGTGACGATGCAGTAGTGAAGATGAAGAAACATTTTATATCTCGCGTCCAATTAGAATTAGAATTATTAGAATTGGAATTAAATTTACATAGCATTTAACAAAATAAGAATAGTATCAAATTAGAGGGAATATACCTGAACCCCCTGGGAAGATACAGATGAAGAGAAACAGATGTGTTTGAAGAATGACATTCTAGAAAAGGGACAATCTGAAAACTGATCTAAGATAACAGATTGTTTCGTCATAATATTTAAAGAGACGTCTCAGTTCACTGAACCAAAAACGTGTTTCATTAATTACAACGTACTCACCGTACCCAGCCGAAACATTTTAAGTTTTAATTTAGACACCAATATTATTCACTCATTTCAAAGAGTCACACAAGATAGATTTAAAATAGACTGATTGCAATGGAAGAGCCGACGGTGGAGAGAATAGAAACGGAGGAATCGAAGGAACCTGTCGAGAAACCAAAACGCCCTAATATTTGTTATATATATTGAACATTGATTGCTATCATAATTTGTTATTAACGATTTGTTCTTCCCTAGCCTCTATGATTACGTGTTAACAGATTGTTTTATTTCTACGCTCACGCTACAACAATATTAGGAGATCGGCTGAGGCTATGGTCCGCCGAAACAAGTTACATTTTAATTGATTTATTCACTTAATTTGCTATTTGATGTGTATTTCTATTTGACATTCTATATATTTTAGTAGGGAATATTTGCTCATTATAACTCACCACTTGTTTAGAGGTGTTGTTATAGTAGTACGTATTTCTCCAAGTCAATGACAATAAATCTACTCAAAACAATAAATCTACTCAACAGATCTCGCGTAAGGCCGAGCGTATCACATTTGCCTAGTTTCATTTCGTATCTGTACTTTGACTGTCGAGAGCCGTGATGCTCCTCCAAACTAACAAAATCTACTCAAAACAATAAATCTACTCAAAACACAACTCGTTCCTCTGCAGGTCCTACCCATCAACTATTTTATCTTAAAAAGATAGAGTTCTTAAACATCTTCTTGACTCTAGATTTTGACATCAAACACAGTTCGTTCTTTAGTCTTGTGATACATAGTTCGCTCTTCAGTTTGCTAATTTGATTCTAATTCAAGTTGCATGCTAACTTATCATAAATAGCAGGGGCTCGTATTATACAATAATATTTAAACGTTTTTACCCCAACTTGGGAGTCTAAAGCACTATGGAACCGGGACAACTGAACACCGAGACAAATGTTGAACAACATTCTTAAAACTCACTGACACATACCAACACCCTGAGCTAGTATTAATTGTTTTAAGCTTTTTATACGTAAAAAATTCGAGCATTTTTGACACTAGCATTTTCCGATACTTTCAAGAATCTATAATAGAGAAAACAGTCAGCCCTAACTAATATTGAGTTATTTTCATGTTTCTTATATTGATTTAATGTTTTCTTAGATGACCTGGTTATTAATGTTTTAAACTATCTGCTTTTTATTAATTTTTTCACATTAAAATCTCACTCAGCAATGATTGTAGAAGGTGTACTAACCTTCATTGGGAGTTCGTGTAAGGGGAGAGTTAAAATCGTTGTAAAAACGAAAGATAACAAGGAGACTGACTATCTTATATGGTCATCGATTGTCCCCGATGAGCTAAAGGTTTGTAGTTTGCCATACAAAAGGATCAAATTTTAACGATTTTTTTTAATATTTCAGTTCAAAACAGTTATAGTGTAAAGTAGGAGATTGAAAATCTGACATCTGCTCGTAAAATTACTATTAGTGACAAATTCACCATATGAAATTTTTGTGACACAAATTTTCAATTTGCAATTTATTTTTGTGTAATAGAAAATAATATCAAACAGATAAATAGTAAGATAAATATGAAGACTCTTGAAAAGATTGTAAACGGCAAGTCATACACAAATGTGTACTTTGACTGTCGAGAGCCGTGATGCTCCTCCAAACTAACAAAATCTACTCAAAACAATAAATCTACTCAAAACACAACTCGTTCCTCTGCAGGTCCTACCCATCAACTATTTTATCTTAAAAAGATAGAGTTCTTAAACATCTTCTTGACTCTAGATTTTGACATCAAACACAGTTCGTTCTTTAGTCTTGTGATACATAGTTCGCTCTTCAGTTTGCTAATTTGATTCTAATTCAAGTTGCATGCTAACTTATCATAAATAGCAGGGGCTCGTATTATACAATAATATTTAAACGTTTTTAACCCAACTTGAGAGTCTAAATTTTGAACTCTAAAATTCATATTTCTTATCTAATTTTTTAAATTTTATGTTTAGTAAGCACTATGGAACCGGGACAACTGAACACTGAGACAACAGTGGAAGTAGCGGGGCGCATCAAATACTTAAAGACAAAAATGACAAGCGGGGCAAAGCTTGTCCAGAATTTCGCCTTGACAGGCTGCAACGACGTTCAAATACTTTCGCATTTTCCCGCTGACGAACTGCTCAAGGTAAATATTTAAAAATTTAAATAAATCATATAGAATTAAAGAATTTTAAAAACTTGATTATAAATCTTGGTTTTGTATTTGTTTCAGTAAATAAGTAGGTTTCAGGAGGGTAAACTCTATTATTATTCAATTGATGTTAATTATTATCTGAAAGATTTTAAATTCACATCAACTCTAGAAGGGATTGACGAGTGTTTTAGATTAAATGATATCGTTTTCAGAATGGGGATGAATTAGAAGGGGTGGCTACCAAAAAGGGAAGCTATCTAACTCTAAGAGTGTGGGAGGTTACTGCTACAGACACTCTCCCTCCCCCAAAAAGGAAGACAGCCGCCTCTCGGCCGGCTACAAGTGTAAGCAGAGGCAAGACCTTACCCGTGAGTGGCTTTTTTTTCCTTATTTCTAATTGGAGCCGAAGTCAGGGGTGGTTACTGAGAATTAACCGAGACTAGAACCTGGAGTTTATTAGCTGGGATTAGAAAGGGTCGGGGGTTGTGATTTTGGCTAGGGTCGAAACCTGATTGAGGTTGGGGCCTCCAGTCGACCACTGAGTATAGTACAGAAACAATTTAAAGTGTTTTAATGTTGATATATTTTCAGAATCAGGCGCCGAGCGAGCCGTCAACTTCAAGTTCAACAAAGAAGTCAAATAGGAAATTACCCACGGTGAGTAGCTTCATTTTTCTTATTCTTTTAACCAAGCACAACTTTGAATCTCACTTGAACTACAATGTATCATAGTTCAGAATTATCCTATCCTAAGTATAAAGAAATTCAAGAAATTAAGTAAGAAAAAAATGAATAAATATTTGTTTTAGCTTCAGTATCCCAAAACATTATAATCAACAAGATGTTTTTCTCACAATCAATTTAACTTGATATATTTTTCAGGATCTGGCATCTCTACTGGATTTGGAGTTTGATTAACGACCCCCCCTGATCTGATTTCATTAACGATAGTGACGACGCTATTATTTTTTTTTTAATTTTAAAAAATGTATTAGACCAGCAATTAACATTTTATACCACACATTTTATACCACGATTTAACTGACATCCAAATACTATCACATTTCCCAACAGATGAACAAGATATGTTTAAGGTAGGCATTCAAAAATTTAAATAAATCATATAGAATTAAAGAATTTTAAAAACTTGATTATAAATCTTGGTTTTGTATTTGTTTCAGTAAATAAGTAGGTTACCCAATGTTATGAATCGTTGTGACAAGGTAAACGCAAGATTGAAAGCTAAACCAAAACCAAAACCCAGGTAGTCATCCTGAATAGTATATCGGTTAATCATACAATAAATTACTAGAATATATAACATCCCGTTCAACTAAAAAGTGTTAAAAACAATATAGATTTAATAATTTAACTGAATTCGTAAAAAAATGTGATATAAATCAATCGTACAAAATTTAAAATGTTTGAAAACGTGGTCAAAATGAAATCTACAAAAATGTTAAGTGAACTCACGTGAAAATGTTGAAACGTGTTGCGCTCGCTACACGATTTAAAACTTAGCGCATTCCGTTTAAAACAAAAAATAACGTGTTTCTCTTCAAAACATAAACGTGACAGGGAATATTTATAACTTTATGTTTGATCTGGATAATTTAACTGGATTAATGTGTGGTTAGATTTACACATTCAAAATAAAACAACTGTCATAAAATGTGATAATGAAACGTGTTTTATGTTCCTCCCAGTTTGCGGTAACTTAGCCTGTCTGGTGGTTTACTATCACGTGCAAAGTTTGCTGGCAGAAGCAAATTTGGTTCTTGCAATTCATGCTTTCTAACAATGTTAGGTTTCATAGTGCTACGGTTAATTTCTATGGCAAGCTCACGTGGTTTAAGTACAGGTTGTGCAGTGATTATAGGTTCAATGGCTGCCTTATGGTCAGGCTCGGCGGGTAGATTTGGATTATTACCAACTATAATCGAAGTTTCCGGCTCTGTACTCTCAGGTAAGCTAGCTGTTTTCTCTAAATCACCATCAGTAGCTGTAGAACTCTGCTCATCTCTTATCTCCAGCTCAACTCTCGGTGTATCCGGATCTGTTTGTTGCAACGGTTCTGACACCACAGATCTCTTGATTACCTGGTCCAAATGCTTGCGGTAGACTCCATCAGGTGTCTTGATCAGTAGCACTTTGGTACCTTCCTTACCCTCGATAACACCGTTTCTCCAGCACTTCTTGTTCTCATCATAGAACGATATAGTGTCATCAATCTTCAGATCACGAAGTCTCGATTCAGCAATCGTGTTCTGATCGTTTAAAGCAACTTTGGCAAACTTACTACTCGAACTCGGGTGTAGAAAACTCAAGGCGTTTCTCGTCCGTCGTTTCATCATCGCAACTGCAGGCTCTACTCCGGTAGTGGTGTGTGGTGTGTTGCGGTAGTTTAGCAGCCAATCAGCCAGGTTACACATAACGTCAGGGTTTTTCAAGATCATCCGTTTCATAGCTCTTTTAAACAGTCCGACTGCAACTTCTGCTTGTCCATTACTTGCAGGTGAGTAAGCAGGAATAAGCACGTGTCGAATCTGGTTATTGTTCGTGAATACTTTAAACTCTTCTGAAGTTAAACTCGATCCATTGTCTGATACTAGTATCTTGGGTAGTCCCCAACGGCTAAAGATGTCTCGTAACTCTTGAATCACTCTCTTACTTGTAATGTTCGTCATTCTAACAACTTCTAACCATTTTGAATACGAACAGATAACTATCAGCCACATAGATCCAAGAAAGGGTCCACAGAAATCTAGATGAATCCGCTCCCAAGCCTCCATAGTTTTAGCCCATGGGTGTGGTGTAGATCTAGCGGGTTTCTTCTGGTTTAGTTGACATGGTTCACATAGTTTAACCATTTTCTCGATCTCAGCATCCATGTTTGGCCAATAAACATAGCCTCTCGCTAGTGCTTTGGTCTGTGAAATGCCCATGTGTGTTGCATGAAGCATTGAAAGCACGCTCTTTCTCATACTCTCTGGAATAACAACTCGAGATCCCCAGACAATACAGTTCTGGTCTACTGACAACTCGTTTCGACGTGTGTAAAACGGTTTCAGCTCGACATCAACAGGGGGTTTCTCGTTCCAGCCGTCTTTAACGAACTGTAACACTCGACCAAGTGTCTTGTCTCTTCTCGTGTGACTAGCTATTAACTCAGCGTCAATCAAAGGTTTGTCATCACCGAAGTAGTGCACGCTGAAAACAGTATCTAGAGGTTTCATTTCAAACTCCTCTGTTAACTCGTCATCAAACTCTCTCGTCTCTGCCGATGTGTCTAAAGGCAGTGGAAAACGGGAACATAGATCAGCATTACAATGTTTACCAGTGGGTCGAAACTGGATCTTGTAAGTGTAACCGCTTAGGAACAATGACCATCGTTGTAATCGACCTGCCACCATGCTAGGAATTCCACGACTAGGGTGAAAGATAGATTCCAGCGGCTTGTGGTCTGTAACTAGGGTAAATGGTCGTCCAAAAAGATAACGGTGCAGTCTCTTAGTCGCCCAAACTATTGCCAATGCTTCTTTTTCTATCATTGAATAGTTTCTTTCAGATTTCGTCAGAGTTCGAGATATATACTCGATCGGTCGCTCTGTCCCAGTTTCATCAATATGTGACATAACAGCTCCTAAACCAACGGATGAAGCGTCCGTGTCAAGCCTTAACTCCAGCTCAGGGTTGTAAACTGTTAGAACCAAGTCAGACGATAACAGCGCTTTTAACTCATCAAAAGCTCTCTTTTCTCTATCTCCAAAGTGGAAAATACTGTCAGCGGGTCTTAAACGGTTAAGTGGTTCAACAACTGTTGACATGTTGGGAATAAAACGTGAATAGTACTGTGCACCACCAAGAAAAGATATCATCTCCGCTCTAGTAGTAGGATACGGTGCTCTCACTATCGTTTCAACTTTCGAACTCAGCGGTCTTATTCCGTCAGCAGATACTTCATGGCCTAGAAATGTCACCTTAGGCTCCATGAAAACACACTTGTCTAGCCGGCATTTGTAGCCTTCATTCTCTAGTGCTGTAATCACCGTTCTCACGTTCTTCATGTGACTCTCATCATCAGGTCCAGTTATTAGAATGTCGTCAACACGCCATGCTGTGTTCTCTGTCTTTCTCAAGGTATCATCAATCTTGCGTTCAAATATCGGTCCGGCAGATGAAATACCGAATGGTAGAGAAGTAGGACTGAACAATCCTTTGTGTGTGTTCAAAGTCACAATCTTTTGGTCACATTCTCTCAACTTCAAACTATTATAAGCGGCTCTGATATCCAGCTTAGTAAACAGTTTACCTCCGACAATCTTACTCAAGCAATCTTCTATCGTAGGAAGTGGGTAAATAGCTGTGTCAAGATTAGGATTTACGGTAGTCTTGTAGTCACCACATATGCGAATCGTACCATCCGCTTTCATGACAGGAACTATGGGTGAAGCCCAGTCTGAGTGCTCTGTTGGAATCAGCTGTCCATTCTTCACTAACTCGTCTATGGCTTTCCCAACCTTGTCTACGATGGCAAATGGGACCTGCCTTGCCTTGCAAAACTTTGCTCTCGCATCAGGCTTAAATTGTAGACAAGCTTCGAATCCTTTAACAGTTCCAACACCAGGATCGAACACAGGACTGCGGAGTATCTCACTAACAAATTCATCTCTCTGAAGCTTGGAGACAGCGTAAGATTGCTCAACATCAACAAGTCCTATCATATGATCCAACCAGTCTTTACCAAACATCTGGATGATCCACTCTCGACCTAGGAGTGTGGGAAACCGACAATCGACAACATATAGTGGTAAAATCCATTTCTTGCCTCTAAATTCAACGTTTACAAGGGCCTTGCAGTCAATGCTTTCACAATTAAAATTAGCTACTCGCAATTTCTGGGAACATGGAACAATCTGGCAATTAGTTAGTCCTAGTCTAGCAAAATCAGACTTACTTATACAGCTTAAAGATGAACCAGTATCTAACTCCATTTTCAAAATCTTATCATTAATCTTAACTTTAAGAAATGGTTTCTGATTACAATCAATACAACTGGATAAATTACTAACAACTGATGCAGGAAGAGTACCATCGGGAACAGGAATCTGTACTGGAATCTGGACAGGATCAGCCGTCTCCACGCAGTACAACGTGTTCTCCAACTCTTGGTGTGTGTACCCATAATCAGCAGCGCAAGCGTTGCCATCATCATGATCACCAATCCCTTCAACACAATGGGATTGCTTCTTAGCGGAACGACAGTTCTTCGCGATATGTCCGGGTTTGCGACAGTTTCTGCAACGAACTTTGCAGTTTTTCGCAACATGACCACGAACAGTACAACGTGAACAAACAATGCTAAGGTCGGCCTTCTGATGGAACTTAGAGTTTTGAGGTTTTTGAAACTTCCCGGGTTTTTGAACATAGTGTGTTGTGACTGACATTGAACTTTGCAGAGCGTTCTCCTTCGTCTGAGCTTTATCAAACAGGCTGGCAGACGTGTCGTTGGTAGCAGATTCTGATATGAGTTCAGCACGTATCCTATCAGAGGATAGTCCAGCCACAAAACGTGTACGCACCATTAAATCAAACAAATCACCGAACTGACAAACATTAGCAGCTTCCTTCAATCGTGACATAAAAGTACATAAGGATTCACCAGCAATCTGATTTAAAGTCATAAACTTCTGCTGTTGAGCTACAATGTTTGTTTTGGGTGATAACCGATCAACAAGAGTTTTTCTCAGGGTAGCGTAGTCAGTGTCTTTAATTTCAGCTGGAAATGTAAATGCACGCAACTTCTTCAACGCGTCAGGCCCCAGATTGACTGTTAACAGTGTTCTCATGAGTTCTGCTTTTTTAGCAGTTTTCTCGTTTGCGTCATCTGGTAACTTATCTGCGTGTGCGAAAATGAACACAGAAGCGGCGTTTTCAAAGATTTCCAGCCACTCTCTGACACAATCAGTTTCCTTGGATAAGCGTAAGTTCGAAACCAGACTCGTCGCCATTGTTATGAATCGTTGTGACAAGGTAAACGCAAGATTGAAAGCTAAACCAAAACCAAAACCCAGGTAGTCATCCTGAATAGTATATCGGTTAATCATACAATAAATTACTAGAATATATAACACCCAATTACCCCCACAGAGAGTATCGAAACGAACCCAAGCTTGAAGGAACTACTTCGGCTAGAGATACTAAAATACGACAACTACTCAGTCATATTACCACAAACAAAGAAAACTACCCAATTACCCCCACAGAGAGTATCGAAACGAACTCAAGCACGAAAGAACTTCTTCGACTTGAGGTATTGAACGACGACAGTCTGTCCCTCTGACAATACTGAAGAACTACTGAAATTACCCCGATCGGACAACACTACTACGAAAGTCGTATTATATAAGTGAAAATTCCACAAGTACAGACAACACCATCAGACTACAACTAAAACTCAGCAACATTAAAGGTGACCCCGTCTTGGAGCTGAGGGAGAGACACCGAGAACATAATGTAGACAGAGATGAGCTTCGGATCAGGACTCAGCAGCCTCTAGCAATAGAGGGCTACCCGATCAGGAGCTCTTTGAGGACGAATACGGTGCTCTGGAGGGCTCCCCCAGTCCCTCGAGGGAGGTACCAGATAATGGATAAAACTGTAAGATATTGATTTATATACACTTGCACTTTTTACGTTTTATATAATCATTGCGTAATATAATACTTAATGTGTAAATAATGCTTAATTCTACAGGATGTTATGTATAGGTATGGTGGGATCCCTGAACCTAAATTATATCTATAGACAAAATCAAAACAAAAATGAGTAATTTTGTTGTAGTGGACTGGGACAAAGGGAAGAAGTCTCTAGGAGTCTCGATTGTTAACAAGAAAGATGTGAGTATTAAATGATATTTCAATTACTTACACAGCTTTCATGTGTCCTCCATACTAGCCCGGTTCATAAAACAAAAATATTATCCAATAATTACGGCGATAGGCTTATCTGTTGTTCTTTAGGCCAAATAACTACCAAAAAAATTTTGAAGCTTCAACTCCAACCGGAAACACCCCCACATGCCACGCCCATTTTTTTCATCAATTTTTAACAGGTAAAAATCTTCATATCATCAATTTAGGCATGAAGGAGTGCTTTTAGTGCTCCAACAGTTTGGGGTCTAATAGTAATGGTAGAAAAAGGTTAACTTTAGTCAAAGTCTCAAGTCTCCACGGCGCTTGGTTTAGGCGCACCAGATCTCGCGTCTCCGCCTCCGCTGCGTGATTGGTGGCGCCAGAACTAAAGGTCGTAGAGACATGAGACTTCAACTAAAGTTAACCTTTTCCTACCATTTATATTAGAGTAGCACAGATTCAGAGATCTAAACACATTCCTTCATCCTTAAAACGACAATCATATGAATTTTGCCTGTAAAAGTTGATATCTTGATGTCAATTAACATCGTAAGCTTTTAAAACTAAAATTAATTAAATGAGTCATATTACTTCACACAATATTTACACACAATATGAAAATATAAATACAGGAAGTCTTTTGGATTCCACGTCTCCACACCCTGGAACTGTCAGAGGTAAGAACACTAGAACAGTCTTTTATTAATAATCCAACAATCATATTATATGAACCTTTTCAGTTGAAACTTCGTTGGTTGCATTGTGTTGCAAAATTTCTTGCATTACAATACTAGTGAAAATAAACATTACTGGGGGAATTTGCCCTCTTCCAAGCTCTCTTACAATGAAGTCGCATTCCGGAGACTTATGTTTATGAATGAGCAGTCACTGTCGAGAACGAGCTGGTCGAGTATTGGGAATATGCCATCTATGGCGTGGAGAATTTCCCCTCTATACCGTGGAGAATTTCCCCTCTTCATGAATCCTACAAGAATTTAACAAGTATTCCCCCATCTTGGAGAGGGAATCAGTCCTTCAGCTTCAAGAAATTCAGTTTACAGAAGAGATTCATTTAGATGTTAGATCCATTACTGATAACTTGGTAAAGGAATTAGAACCAGATGCTACTTTGTTAGCTAATGCTTGGATATTTATAGTTATTTACTTAACTTTGTCTTGACGTATCAGTAAGAGATTACTGTACCTCGTTATTTACGAAGAAATCATCAGACCTTATTAATAGTGATCGGTGACCCTGTCAGTGACGACTGACGAGCTATGAAGGAATCATTGGATCTCATTGATAATGATCCTGTCAGTGACGAGCTATGAAGGAATTATTGGATCTCATCAATGCTGATCCTATCGGTGACGAGTTATAAAGAAATAAAGACCTCATTTAAATCCTAGTTTGACGAAAATATTCCTCTGGCAACAAAATTCCTTTTGGCAACGAAGATTAGACAGCTTGCTTGTGAAGACTTGGCGATCCGAAAACCAGGGTACCTAAATCAGAACCTGCTGACTTCTTTAAAGGATCAGTTCCACTTTCCAGTGCAGGGACCGAGAAAAGTTCAATGTCGAATCCAAGAGACTTCCTGTATTTATATTTTCATATTGTGTGTAAATATTGTGTGAAGTATTATGACTCATTTAATTAATTTTAGTTTTAAAAGCTTACGATGTTAATTGACATCAAGATATCAACTTTTACAGGCAAAATTCATATGATTGTCGTTTTAAGGATGAAGGAATGTGTTTAGATCTCTGAATCTGTGCTACTCTAATATAAATGGTAGGAAAAGGTTAACTTTAGTTTAGGTCTCATGTCTCTACGACCTTTAGTTCTGGCGCCACCAATCACGCAGCGGAGGCGGAGACGCGAGATCCGGTGCGCCTAAACCAAGCGCCGTGGAGACTTGAGACTTTGACTAAAGTTAACCTTTTTCTACCATTACTATTAGACCCCAAACTGTTGGAGCACTAAAAGCACTCCTTCATGCCTAAATCGATGATATGAAGATTTTTACCTGTTAAAAATTGATGAAAAAAATGGGCGTGGCATGTGGGGGTGTTTCCGGTTGGAGTTGAAGCTTCAAAATTTTTTTGGTAGTTATTTGGCCTAAGGAACAACAGATAAGCCTATCGCCGTAATTATTGGATAATATTTTTGTTTTATGAACCGGGCTACTCCATACTTTAGAGGTTTAACAATTTAAAATGTCAAGGTTGGTTTCTATATATAGTGTTTATAATAATTTAATGGTTATCTTCATGCCCACAGTTCAATGGTTTACCCAACCATACCAATATATCATACTTTATACTCATCAATTTATTATTAATTATATATTATATTTTTGATTCTTAGTCCTCTATTAACAGTTTTTGAATGATAGGAATGTCCTGTAAATGGTAGATCTCGCATTCACTTTATGTTGTTTAACACTAATTACAGGATGTTCTGTATACGACTTTATCCCTAAAGTTATATTTAACCAACTTAACTTTTCGAAATGAGTAATTTCGTTGTTGTGAACTGGGGTCAGGAGGGTAAGAAGTCAACAGGAGTTTCAATAGTGAACAAAGAAGATGTGAGTATTAAATAATATTTCAATTACTTACACAGCTTTCAATTGTCCTCCATGCTTTAGAGGTTTAATAATAATTTACACATTAGTGCCAACCTTTAAATGGCAATAACTTGGGCTTGGAATATTATATATCATTTCCCTGTTGTCATTTTACTCTGAAATCGTCCTACTTTTATACTTCTCCTAAATTTTTACCGGGACAACTGAACACTGAGACAAATGTTGAAGTAGAGGGGCGAATCAAGTATCTCAAGACAAAGATGACTAGTGGGGCAAAGATTGTCCAAAATTTCGCCTTAACTGGCGGTAATGACATCCAAATCCTCTCACATTTCCCCGCTGATGAACAGGAGATGTTTAAGGTAGGCATTCAAAAATTTAAATAAATCATATACAATTAAAGAATTTTAAAAACTTGATTATAAATCTTGGTTTTGTATTTGTTTCAGTAAATAAGTAGGTTTCAGGAGGGTAAACTCTATTATTATTCAATTGATGTTAATTATTATCTGAAAGATTTTAAAATCACATCAACTCTAGAAGGGATTGACGAGTGTTTTAGATTAAATGATATCGTTTTCAGAATGGGGATGAAATAGAAGGGGTGGCTACCAAAAGGGAAGCTATCTAACTCTAACAGTGTGGGAGGTTACTGCTACAGACACTCTCCCTCCCCCAAAAAGGAAGAGAGCCGCCTCTCGGCCGGCTATTTATGTTCGACATAATTACGGTGATTACCTTATGAGACATTTTTGATTTTGTACCCCAAATTAAATCATGGTATATTGGGATTTAAAAAATACATATTGCATGAATTAATCACGGAAATGGAAAAATTGTGTATGAGGGTAAGGACGCAATTGCTAACAATACTTCTTTGTGCCCGTAGACTACAAAAATTGACACTTTATGTTGTTTATGACTGAAATAATACTTTGTGTTCTTTGTGCAGTTGAGCGCTAAAGCAGCTGTCGGAGAGATGGTTCATAATGCCCAGAAACTCTAAAAGTCTAAGTACCATCAAGAGACTCTGAGTGATTTAATTTACATTCATAAATTTGTATTTTTCAAACTTTAATTTTGTGTTTCAATTTTTACTTTCCTTCGTGTGCGGAAAATTATTATATATATTAAAATGGTAAAGAAGATCTAAAATATAAAGAAAGGAGAAAAAGGAAAAAGTGAGGAGAGAAAATTGTATTTGAAATTGTAGTAATTTTAGACTTTACATCTAGAAAGTGTTCTTTTTTGGCCTCGCAGTCATACCCAGCCTTAAAAACATATTATTTCAATGAATTCTACTGCTATTCACTAATCCACATGATAACTCAAATCTTATATGAAAAGTAGCCTTGTTTGATAGATAATCCAATAAAATATGTCTCCTAGAGAATTTAATGTTAGAGCTCCTGGTTTGTTTTTTACGCCACTAACAAAACAAGCCTTCAGAACTTCCTTTATCACTATTGTACCAGATATAACAAATAACCTTAACCAGCCATGAAATCTTAGCAATATCCAACACGTTCCGTAGTATAATCTGAGCTGACAGAGAAGGAAATAATGAAACAACCGTTCACCAGTCACCACCAGCTTCAAAGATCAAAGTTAAAACAGGTGAACGACAGTGTCGTAAAGATGAAATCATTTATTGAAGTTCGGAGTAATCGATACGTGTTGAAAGATAACGAGAACGACATAAAGCTGAAAAATTTTGTGACAGAGCAGTTGGCCGCAGAAGATGTCGCAAAATCCCAGACAATGTTTTTAGATCACAGTAGGACTGCCTTTGGACTCTATCTTAAACAAGTCAATGTCGATAAAACTGTCACACTATTGGACAAGATCAGCAGAATTACTCTTAACCCTGACTACCTGCCGAGTGATAAGCAATTTAATAATAGCATAATAATACTTTGTAGTAATGGTGAACATCAATCAGACCCTGGCCGACTTTCACTGTTGTACAAAGATAATAGATAGTGTTGAAGTCAAGGTATACCATACCTTAGAGAGATGATGGGATATAAAATCTAATTGAAGCTATATTTAAGTAGTTTCATAACAGTTATTACATAGTCAATATACAGACGTTCAATCTGAAGAACTGAGTAGCACTTAAATATATATATTTTATTTTAAAGATTGAAAAAAATATTTACCATCGATCTCGAATTGTTATCAATTTATTCATAATCACAATCAATCCCAAAAACCTTGATAAGGTTGAAAAATAGTGGGCGAATCTACTTATAACCCCCCACCTTTTTGGTTTAAACAGAGAAACCGTGTGGAGTATTCAATAACAAAGGTACATTTGTCGATTTTGAATCAGTAGATGGAAATGTTAAAAGAATTTTTGTTAAATCAGAATCCATGTATCCGGAACCCTATTAAGTTCGAGGAAACAGAAAGCTAAAGTATTCTTCTATCCTGGAACGAACTCTTCTCAAATGTTAAATAGGCTTTTACAAGATGAGGAGTTTAAAAAACTAGACAAAAAGGGCGTTAAGCGTGTTTTCATACTAACAGACATGACACAAACTACGTATTCAAGTTTACATTAAATCAATTTGATATTTAAAGGATAATAACAAAGGTACATTTGTCGATTTTGAATCAGTAGATCATGGAAAAGTTAAAGGAATTTTTGTTAAATCAGAATCTGGGAAGGTGAAGTATCAATGTTCTGTTTGCTGTACAGAGGTTACAGATAAGTCAGATACATCAGGTCTCGGCATTGGATGCAGTGGATGTAGGTGGTATTTTCACACTTACTGCACAGATAAACCTATTAGTATAGTCTCAACCTGTTAAAAGCACTTAGTGACTCTCCAACCTACATTAAGGTGCAACTCCGTAGTGCTTTCTATAAGATGAAGCGTGTTGAGCGTAAAGTGGATGCAATGACCGATAAAGTCATCACTGTTCATGTTGGCTTTATTGAAATGATGAATGGCCCAACATTTACAATCACATGTTTGAATAATTTCATAACATCATAAAAACAACAACATGACAATAATTAAATGTATCATTATTTTACCTTTTAAGACTATTAATTTACAGTCTTCCTTAGTCATTTTTTACCCACCAATAGAATTCATTTTAACGAAATAACATCATTATTGCATCTTACTTGGACTCCCTCAGCTCTGTTCGTCAACACCTATCAGTGTAGATAATCTGAATGGGTTTTTGAATATTAATATTTTACTATGTACTAAAATGGAATCAAAATTCAAATAGGATGCACAATGTACATTTAAAAAATAATTGATTCACAATAACATTCAGAGCTTTAAAAATGTATAGTTTGGTAAAAACCGCTAAAATCAGCAATATTCCTGAGCTATTTTTTATGTGGATTTGGGAAATTGTTAAGTACCTCGAGTCTGAATACAGGGTTACACTGGTAAACTTCTCCATACTCAAACAATGAGCAGCAACTCGTTCTTCTGATCTCCCTTCCAACAAATCATGTGTCCTATCATGAGGTAAAACAATACAATTGAGTTTTCTGATGTAGTAGAATCTTGATAATTTGAATTTCATTAACAGACTTGCAGAGTATAAATATGAAATCGAATACCATCTCAGGGGGTAGGGGCGCCAAATCGATGTTTGAAGGTAGGACAATTTTGAAAAACTTAACTAAGTACTAGCAAAACTGCATTTTATAAATCTTTACTCCACTGAGAAGTATGAATAAATTAAATTTTTTAATTTTGTTGTTATTCATGATTAATATTTGATAAATTATTACTCTTAAATTTGATGGAGAAATAGTTACTGTATATTTTTCCATGTAGTGCAATGATACTTTGTATACAATAGTGATGATGTTATTTCATAATTTTTATTTTACTTTTACTTTGCATGTTTTGCTCTATATCTAAGAACAATATATAACTATATTATCACAATGACCCTACATAAAAGTAAAAATGTTAAGACCCCTTAAAAATTTAGGAACATTTATTAAAAACCTTTGCAATAATATATTATTACAAAGGTTTTTATTTTTACCTCAGTTTTTAAATTTGTACCATTTTTACAGAATTTTTATATAGGGTCATTGCTATATTATGTGTATATTGTTTGAATATTCTTTACAAAAAATAAAAGTAGCCAAAGGACAATCAATGATTAGATTTTATAAACGAACTTGGCACACAAATGATTATAATGCGGAGGTTGGCTGGCTCTTCTATAATAAATACGACACTTCAATTTACAGAATGCTTGCTAGAGATAAGACAAAATATTATCAGACTATACATGCAGCATGAGTAACTGGTGGATAAGCCTTCGGTAAAAACGGATTTAAAAGTAGCCAAACTACTGCACAATGTTCTTGGCCTAAGACAGTCTAGACGTGAAATTTAAACTTATAACATATACTTTCAACACTACTATATAACAAATAATTTGAGGTATGGCACGTGTTGAAAGTATGTCGTGGCAATAAGTTGAAAAGCGATACACACACAAGCGATACACAGTTACTAGAGGAGTGTTCTATCCTTGATAGCCCTCTTCCCCTTCAAACCAAAACTATCAAAGGGTATCTGACCCATAAGTCAGAACTCTTCCGGTGGGTTGTCTTTATTGTTTTCTGTTGGAGTCTCGACTGTCTTACAAGTTTACAATCCTTACACAGCAACCCCTGACCTACTAAACTTAGCTATGCCTGATTCTCCTAAATCATCTATAACTGATTTCTCTCCCCAGAACACAGAGGGTACAAGGACCTACATAGCTGCTCCCAACATCATACAAAATGATTGTTGTAACCACTGTCAGGAGGGAGTTAATCCTGACTACAGAGTTCAGTTTTAATACTTTCAACACTACTATATAACAAATAATTTGAGGATGTGCAATGTAAGCCAAGAGTACCCGCAACATAAAGAAATGCAGCTGTAAACAACTTGCACGGGGTGCATGTGAGCTCTCGGGACCAGTGGCATCAGAAGACTGGTTATCAGCCTCGATATTAAGATGAGTTCTTCTTAGATTCATGTCACATCTGCATCTCCTCCATCAAGACACAAGCACTCATCTCTTCATTGCCCCACCCTAGCCCAACTCCTCCCTCCCATTACCTGTTGCGGGTACTCTGGACTGCATGGACATTCTTGAATAATTGTTTATAGTAGTGTTGTAGTGTTAACCTCTATGCGTCATTAAAAATCATTTCTATTCATGTTCTGTATTATATATATACTCTTCTTTTTTCTTTACAAAAAAATCAGCCCCACCCTAAAAATAATACACAAATCTACTTTAGACAAATTAATAAAAACAATATTTGTCTCCCCTTGCCCAGTGTAGCCCATCCCGCTTCCCTGCCCCTCCATTCCCTTGCCCTTTTGCCCCTCCCATGACACCAAGCAAAAAAACACATCACAAAAACACATTTTGCATTCATCTGATAAGTCTATGTTCTTCTTTTTACTTTAAAAACTGCTCATCTTGATTTCAAATTACTCTTCTTCTTTATATCACTCACTCAGCCCAACATTTCAACAAACTCATGATGAGCGGGGTATTTCCTGATGTTTTGAAAGTTGGGAAAGTTACTCCCATATTTAAGAAAGGAAACCAAGAGGATGTAGGAAACTACAGACCTGTCTCTACACTGCCTATATTTGGCAAGATATTTGAAAAAGTGATATACAGCCGTATCTACAGTTTCGCTCTGTCACAAAATATCCTTGATGAAAACCAATTTGGCTTCCGCAAGTCCCATTCTACTAGCCATGCTGTTAACTACTCTGTTAGGATTATTGAAGATAGCATAAAAAAACGAAACCATGTTCTAGGAATATTTATAGATTTGAGTAAAGCATTTGATACAATCGACCATAGTACACTCCTAACAAAACTAGATAGGTATGGAATAAGAGGCAATGCAAACTGTCTTATTAAAAGCTACTTATCAAATAGAACACAGTATACAGAAGTCCTTAATGAAAAATCCGAAAACCTTATCATTAAATATGGAGTTCCACAAGGCTCTGTTTTGGGACCGCTCCTTTTTCTTCTATACATAAATGATATTGCCAATTCCTCGGATTTAGGAACTTTCATACTATTTGCTGACGACACCAACATTTTTATTGATGGAAAAACTGTAGAAGAAGCTTATGAGAAAGGCAACAAATTGCTAAGCTGTATAAAAAAGTATATGATCCTTAACAAACTACACATCAACATGTCAAAGTGCTGTTATATGCATTTTAAACCAAAGGCTAGTAAACCAGTAGAATTGCCAGATTCGCTTCAACTCCATATTGATGGCTTTCCAATTAAAAAAACCAAAGCAACTAAGTTTCTTGGAGTTGTTATTGACGAACAGCTCTCCTGGGGGCCTCATATAACAGCACTTAAACGAAAGTTAAACTATGCCTCTGCCACCTTAAATAGAATTAGGGACTCTGTACCAAAGGAACTCCATAAAGACCTCTACCACACACTATTTGAATCCCACCTTACATATTGTATCTCAGTTTGGGGTGATGCAGCACTCTTTAGGACAGCAAGTATCTGGCTGTCTCAGAAGCACTGTGTACGGGTCCTCTTTGGTGACAAAGAGGCATACCTTAACAAGTTCCTTACATGTGCAAGAACAAGAGAGTTTGACAGCCAGGCACTTGACCATACATTCTTCCAACTAGAGCACTGTAAACCACTTTTCAAGCAACAAAACATCCTGGCTTTCAAAAATTTATATACATATCACACATTTATGGAAGTTTTTAAAATACTAAAACTAAGGTGCCCAGCATCACTGCAACAGCATTATCAGTCATCTTTTAGAAAGGAAACCACTATCATTTCACAACTCCCATCTAATGACTTTATATCAAGATCCACCAAAATTTGGAACACAATTGCACCTAAACTTAAGCTCTTTGACTACTCCTACAAGATTAGCCTTGCTAAAAGTCGCCTGAAAAAGGCACTTCTAAAGCTGCAACATGCTTATAATGATTCGGCATGGACCACAAGCGATTATGACATAATGCAGCTGTCATTTGAAAACAATCCCCTTCATCAAATTTAATCCAGTGATCTCGGCCCACAGGCTCCTCCTATTAAACAAATTTGATTTTGGTAAATGTGTGCTGACTCCACCACCTATGTATTTAACCTAATATTTAGTGTATTACAGGTAGAAATTGACTTAGGTAGGTATTTTTCTCTTAGGTAGATATTAAGAATTTGGTTAATTTCTTAATTGTATGACTATTTCCATTACTGAGACGTTTTTAATATTTAATTTAGGAGGGTTTTTGAAATTTTTATAGGACTGGTTCACAGAGTGAACAGATTCCAGATTTATATATTTTTAAACTGATATTTAATAAATGATTAAAAGAACAAATTTTAAAGTTGCCATTAGATCCAAAAACACACCCATTATGCTCACTTAAACACAACTCTAAATCAGTAGGCTGTCACTCTATTAATGCACCACACCGATACCTCCACTCCTTGTAGGTTATAAAATAAATTCCAAAATCCTAATTTTGTATCGTGATGGAGACCGGTGTTCATACAAAACATTTACTAGGTTGCCGTTTGGTGTGAGCAATAGCGAACAGCACGCACACTCCTTTGCCCCGTCAACCTATATCTAATCTATTTAAAGAGTGACAACCATACTGCCCATTGAATTAGGATTCTGTTAAATATCAAATTGATTTATTGTAAACTTGTTTAATCTGTAATAAATGGCATAAAATTGAAATTTTTGTTTAACTGAAATTTTTGTTTAACTGAGTGTTATGACTGTAAAAACTATTTCCATGCGGTAGGCTGCACAGATGATTCCTATTGTGTTAGTGCCCCATCTAGCTTCACTTCCCATTTGGGACCAGCTGTTTCTAACACCAAGTCCTATGAGAAAAGATTTGGCAGATTCTTGTTCTTTTGTAACCATTGTATTACAGTTAAAGAGGAGATGACAGAGCAAAGCACAGGGGGAGCTGCTAATGTTTACGTTGACAGAAAGATTGAGGAGTTAAAGCAGAATTTTGCTGAAGAACTGTCCGGTGTAAAAGAGATGCTTAAGGAAATCTTGCCAAGTAAGCAAAACAATGCTCTAGCAAAACCTCCAATGACTCCCTGCAACCCATGGGATGATTCTCAGAGGACTGAGAAACTTCGCAGCATGATTGTAATTAAGAATGATCAGAGTGGCAAACCAATTGATAAAAGTATGTTGGAAGAAAGCTGCATCAAGAATAAGATTAGTATTGTTAACACAATGAAGCTCAAATCTAATGATACTGCCGTTATTCTTAACTCTAGGTCTGAGGCAGAAACATTGCGTGAGAAGCTTAGCAAAGCTTCCCCCCAACATAGTACATCAACCGTAGCCACAAAGTTACCAAGAATAACAGTTGTTGGTCTTGAGCGTGATTACTTGAAGGAGGAAATAAAGGAAATGATAGTTAGTCAAAACCATGGAATAGATCTGCTCATCAATGATCCAGGTACCAGTATAGAAGACAAGAAAATTGATGTAGTAGCTATAGTACCCCTAAAGAATGACCAGAACTCCTTCAAAGCCATTGTTCGTGTCAGTAATCTTGTACGATCTGCAATTGCTAAACAAGGTGATAAGCTCTTTATTGGAACTCAGAGAGTTTGCAAAGTCTATGATAGCTTCTTTGTCCTCAGATGTTTTCTGTCAATCATTTGGTCACCATAGCAAAAGTCACCAAGGTCATTGCAAAAGTGAACATGTCTGTGGCTTTTGTGCAGGAGCACATGAAACACGGACATGTGATCGCTCCGCTCCATTGTGTTGTTCAAACTGCAAGAAAGCTGGTAAGCATGGCAATGAGCTTCTACATGTATGCAGCCTATGATCCTGTTTTGTGCCCCATATTCAAAGATTTGCAGGAGAAAGTTAAAAAGACCACCCCTTTTTACCAAAGCCACAACACGGACAGAAATCACTGAGCTGTCTGAAATTCTTCCTTTTCAATCCATGGTCACTTGTTAACAAAGTGAACGATATTATGTGCAACTTATCAGACAAAAGCATTGATATTGCTGCATTCTGTGAAACTTGGCTAACAGATGTTAACTGCCCCACCACTGCAATTATTAAGTCTTACGGTTACAGAATCATACATAATTTCAGGAAAGACAAAAAAGGTGGTGGAACTGCTTTGTTGTTTAGGGGAGAATACTCAATGTCTCAGTTCCAATGCTCTGCTACTTTCTCTACATTTGAGTACACAGCTGCATCAATCAAAACAGCAACAGGCACTAAGGTCATGTTTGTCTCTTTGTATCGACCTGGTTATCTCTCCTCTATCTTTCATCAGGAACTTGATTTACTTCTGTCAGCCATCACCATGAAGTGTGATTGTCTCGTCATTGCTGGGGACTTGAACATTCATTTTGAGAATAAGAATGACAAGCTTGTTAGGAAGACGCTTGACTTATTTCTGTCTTACGGATTTAATCATCATGTTAATGAACCAACCCATGTTGCTGGTGGATCACTAGACCAAATCTTCTGCTTCTCTATCAAGAATCAGCTTCAATGCAAGGTTTTGGTTGATAGTGTGAATAGGCATGGATCAGATCATTTTCCAGTCTATTGTGACTTCTCTTTGGAATTCGAAAAGAAATATTTTAAAGATATCACTTACAGAAATTTGAAGACTGTGGATGATGACCAATTTACCAGTGATCTCTTCGATATAGTAAACTTGATTGATCTTGGGAAAATTGGAACTACTGAGATGAGTGCATCTGTTGCCAACTTGAACGACTTGTGTGCTGAACTCCTAGATGAGCATGCTCCAATAGTCTCCAAGAAGGTATCTGTTATTGATTCTGCACCTTGGTTTGATAATGAATACAGGGACTACAGAAAGCTGAGAAGAAAAGCCGAGGCAAAAACTCGTAAACCAACAGCAACGCTTGAAGATAAAATCATGTTTAGAGACATCAGCTCAGAATGTTCTAAAATGGCTGATCTGAAGAAGAAGGAGTACTTTAAGAATATGGTAGAAAACTCTAAAGGCAACCCAAGAACTTTGTGGCAGCTGGTCAATAGAAATTTAGACCGTAAACAATCTAATCCTCTGCCAGATTACACAGATGATCTTCCGAAGCTAGCAGCAGACTTTAACGCCTACTTTACATCTAAGATTGATAACATTAGGAAAGATATGGATCATGATCGGTTTACTCTTCCATCAGACTCTTCTGCTGAAGCTCCCGAATCCTACCACTGGTCTACCTTTGAACCTGTCACATTAGATGAGCTAAAGGAAATCATTGACGAGTTTGGTATCACCAGATGCACATGACGAAACATATAAAATATCCTCAATCTTAGACAAATGCCAAGCTTATTCTGCTAATGAAATCAACTCATCGCATGGAGAAAATCTTAAAAAGTTTTCCAGCTCCTACTTTCTTAACATTGATGGCAATAAAAGCAATTTTGATAGTCTATTAACTGAACTGCACCGCATTAATCAAAACTTCACCGTAATAGGTTTATCAGAAACTAACATAGGTCCTGATGAAAGCACCGTGTATTCAATTCCTAACTACAATAGTTTTTACCAGAATACTGTAGGTAATAAATCCAAAGGAACTGGTGTAGCATTATATGTTCAAGATAGACTTAGCAGTATTGTGAACGAACTTGCGTCAGACGTTACCGAGAATTTAGAATCACTATTCGTAACTAGTCGTAAAAACTCAGAAGAAGTAACTTTTGGGGTTATTTACCGACCACCCAGCGGTAATTTTGCAAGCTTCCTGACAGAACTATCTAGAATACTCCAGATATTGCCTAAAAAATCTGCGTATATAATGGGAGATTTTAACGTCAACCTCCATGTTAATAGTAAAGAAGTTAGCAATCTCGAGGAGATAATGTTTAGTGCCGGTTTCTCGCCTCTTATATCAACACACACGCACGAGAAGCCGGGATGTAATCAAACGTGTATTGACAACATTTACACAAATGATATAAACAAGGTTGTTGCCTCAGGTACAGTATCTGACAGAATCTCGCATCATCTGCCAGTTTTTCATATTTTTGAAGACCTAGCTGTAACTAACTCTGAACCTCAAGTTAAACATACCCAATATTATGATTACAGTGAATCCAACGTTCGAGTCCTTGTTTCATCCTTAAACCAACATTTCTCTGAGCACCCACCAAAAAACTTTATTGAATTTCACGACACATTCAAAACGAATCTAGACAAATCATGTAAACTCAGTAAACCTAAAGTCTCCAAAAGAACGCCAATGACAAATCCGTGGATAACAGGAGGATTAATCGCGTCTATAAATAAAAAACATGAGCTGCACGACCACTGGCATAAAGCGAAGAGAGAAAAATGTTTGCATAATCCAGGTAAACTTTGTCGTGAGATCAAGGAAGCCTGTCACTGCAATCCTTGTAATGATGCCAGGGAAAAGCATGCTAATTTTACTGACAAACGTAGGAGAGTTAAACACGTAATAAGACTAGCTCAACGCCTCTACACGTGCAACAAAATTGAGGAGTGTCAGGGTGACAGTAAAAAAACCTGGCAGTTAATTAATAAAGTGCGAGGAAAGCAAAATAAGCAAATGAAACCGTCATTCATGATAAACAATGAGCGTGTTATTTGTCGACGAGTTATTGCTCATGAATTTAACAAGTACTTTGTGTCAATCGCCTCCAATCTGAACGAGGTCTATGAGAGGAGGATTGATGAAGATCCTATAATTGCTAAATATAAATCATTCACTGACTACTTGCCACAGTCCTGTCCGTCAAGTATTTATCTTGCTGAATGTACAAGCTCTGAAATAATACAAATTATAAGTGAATTTAATAACGGTAAAGCTAGCGACATACCGGCACATGTAATGAAGCAGTGTAGTCAAACTATATCAGAACATCTTGCCAGAATTTATAACAACTGCATGAATGAAGGTGTCTTCCCTGATCAACTGAAAACGGGTAAGATAACCCCGATATATAAAAAAGAAGATGAGGAATTACTAGAGAATTACAGGCCAGTATCAACATTACCAGTATTTGGTAAAATATTTGAAAAAATTATTTACAGTAGATTATACAACTTTTTCTTATCTCGAGGAATAATATTCGAAAATCACTCGGCTTTAGAAAAAACCACTCGACAAGTCATGCTCTTAACTACTCCGTAAATCACGTCGAAGAAAAACGGAATAATAAAAACCACGTATTAGGAATATTTATCGATCTCTCTAAAGCATTTGATACCTTACCATTTGATATGCTACTTAAGAAACTTAGTAATTACGGAGTTAGAGGAAACGCACTAAAGCTGCTCTCCAGCTATCTAAATAATAGATACCAGTATGTTAGTGTACTTGGTGAAGAATCAGAGCCTCTCCCAGTTAAACTAGGCGTACCTCAAGGATCCGTTTTGGGCCCCTTGCTTTTTCTTATTTATATAAATGACATCTATAGATGTAGTACATTAGGAAAATTTGTACTATTTGCAGATGACACAAACATCTTTGTAGCTGCTGAAACTAAGGAACAAGCATACAAAATAGCGAATGAAATTCTCGACTCTGTGTGCCAATATATGCGCCATAACCTACTGCACATTAATGTTAAAAAATCTTGATACATGTACTTCTCGCCTACTAAACGTAAGACCATTGATAATACTGAAAATGACTTGAATCTAGAAATTGATGGGATCCCGATCAAACAAGTTACTGAAACGAAATTTCTAGGTGTAATTATTGATGACAAACTGAGTTGGACACCTCATATCGAGAAACTAACTAAGAAATTAAACAGCATATGTGGCCGTATTTATCGAATAAAAAACTCCCTCCCCAGCCAGCTGTACAAACAGATATACCACACTCTTTTTGAATCTCATCTAGGATACGGTATAACTGTATGGGGTGGTGTATCAATTAATAAGCTTTCACCACTATTCCTTGCACAGAAGAAATGTGTCCGAATCTTATTTGGGGACTCGGAAGCATTTAGCGACAAGTTTAAAACTTGTTCTCGTAGCAGGCCAATCCAGTGCAGTATAAACAAGAAAGGTCAAATATCCAATGAATCAACTATACCTCACATTAAACCGTGTTCTATATGTATCAGCTTGAGGAAGACTGGTGATAAACAAGCAAGGCCACATCGCTGCCAAATACTTGGGGCAGAATTCCACTCTAGAGAATCAACAAAACCTATTTTCCAATCTAAGGAACTAATGACAGTACATAACATATATAGATACAGATGCATTACTGAAACAATGAAGATAGTGAAGAGTCATCAGCCCATATCCATGTATTCTCTCTTTAAGAAGTCTGAGCTCAGAGATGACAGATTTGTGACACCACACTCATCTCACAATTTCGCATATAAAGGGGCAAATTTATGGAATAGGTTTCTTGAGCAGTCAAATGCACGTGGTAAAATAGGTTCACTAGGTTCAATTAAATCCCGATTGAAGCTTTCTATCATGAAGGCTCAACACCAACCTGACAATATTAACTGGCAGGACTTAAACTTCAACACTTTCCTATGAAAAGACCCCCATTTATATTTATATATTTTAGATTTTACACCTGTCACTCACATCATATATGCACCACAAAAGAAAAAAGATTCATTCAATCATTACATTATACACTCACTCCACCACACATGCACACAAAACATTAAAGCAGGTTACACGCGGGTGTAACGTTCACTTTATCCGAAGGGAAAAATAATACTTTACGTAACGCGCGATTTACGTCTTGGTAGCTAAATTATTCAAGTGCTATTTGTCAGAGCGACACAAATGCGCGAGCGCTTGCGCGGCTCACCTATCCAACACTCTTGTTTACATCGTATCAGGCAATGGTTCAGTTTAATTATGGTAAGGGCACAGCCTGTCAAAAACCCTTTTCGCATGATCCGTCGACACCGCCTGAAGGTGAATGCATAATAACGGATCATGAACGTACGGAATCAAACGTTAATAAGCTTGCAGCTTCCGATGAAAATGTATTCAACTTTGTGTCATGCTTGAATTGGTTTTGGACCTCTTCAATGCTTTTAATTTATTTATTATTTATATTGTTATTTGGTATTATGAGCTGATATGTATATATACATACGGTATCTAAAATTAAGCGTATAGCGAGCATATTTAACAATTTTTAAGCAATAATGTATTGCGAGCAGCTGTAACTTAAATATCGCATAAAAATCATATAATTATAACACAAAACAAAAATTTCATTGGAATCTAGGTTAAACTAAGATAAAATTAATATCAGCCCCTTCGCCACTCTCAGCAGTCAACCAGGGCTCATAAAAGCTTAACAGCGCCTGGGTCCGTTCACCAACTGTGCTAATGTGAGTGGCGGTGTGGTAAAACCCATTTTAACAGCGTGAATATTTCTCAAATATAAGTGATAAGCGCGCTAGCTGCTAGCATACTTGTATCATTTAATTTTTAATCAAATTTATTCGGATATATATTTATTGATTATGTATTGAATTGGTGATAAATAATAAAATTGTCTTTTCTCAAAAAAAAAAATTGTCTTTTCTCTTCACCTTCTGACATCTTACCTACTACACTGCTTAAAGAGAACATCAGCATTCTGCTACCATTACTTCTACAGATTGTTAATGCATCCTTATCTCAAGGTTCAATGGACGGAGTCAAACTTGCTGATATTGTTCCCCTCCTGAAAAGTAACTCTCTTGATCCTAATGTCTTGAAAAACTTTCGCCCTGTCTCAAACCTCACTTTCCTTGGGAAGCTAATCGAGAGAGTGGTGTTAAAGCGCCTAAACGATCACTTAGATAAGCATAATCTCCACTGCCCAGAACAGTCTGCATACAAGAAGACCTTCAGCACAGAAACATTATTGATCAGAATATGGAATGATCTTCTAGTTGCATCAGATGAAAAGAGTGCTACAGTTGTCATGATGCTTGACCTATCGGCGGCGTTTGATACTGTAGACCATGATGTCTTATTGAACATTCTCATGAAGGAGATAGGACTAAGGGGCACTGTGTTAAAATGGTTTACTAGCTTTCTAAAAGGTCGTGCTCAGAGAATTCGACTTGGTTCTACTCTCTCTGAAGAAATAGTTATTAAGTTTGGTGTTCCTCAGGGCTCAGTTCTGGGACCTGTTCTGTTTAACCTTTATATCAGATCCATCTATAGATTTGTACAAGGAATGGACTTCACAATTTATGGGTATGCAGATGACCACCAGATCTTAAAGAGACTTAAACCCATCAACCAGTGCGAAACGTTACTCTCTAAGCTCAGGGGATGCTTTGCATCTATTAGAGCTTGGATGAAAAAATACTTTCTAGCAATGAATGACAGTAAAACACAGATAATCGTTTTTGGTCCTATGTCCGTCCTACGAGAGATCAATATAAAGGGAGTGAATTTTGGGAGTGATACAACTATTCGATTTGTGAGCACAGTTAAGAATCTTGGGATACATATGGACTCTGGGCTTACTATGAGCAACCATGTTGTTGAGTTGAAGAAGAAATGTTTCCTAACACTACGCAACCTCACTAAGATACGGTTTCTGCTGACTACAAAACAGCTTAAGACAATTGTTAATAGCCTCGTTGTTTCTTGTTTGGACTACTGTAACGCCATGTTTTACGGCATCTCCAAGTACCTCATACATCAACTACAGCTTATTCAAAATGCCTGTGCAAAAGCAGTAACTGGAAAATATAAATTTGATCACCTAGGCGACGATCTTGATAAATTGCACTGGCTTAATATACCTAAAAGAGTGATTTTTAAAATATGTCTCCTATCTTTTAAGGCTATTAATGGAATAGCGCCACAGTACCTTCAAGATATGTTTAAGTATGCTCACCATGGACACACTGTTAGGCTCATAGTCCCTTATCGTTCAACCAAGGGTTTTGGTGATCGTAGTTTTAGTGTGGTTGGTCCACGAGTTTTTAATGCACTACCAGACTCAGTTAAACAATGTTATTCTGTTGAGGCGTTTAAGTCCGCACTGAAGACTTATTTGTTTACTTTATCTGACACTGAGGTAGCAAAAATGTTTTATTAATAATTTTAACCCTCTCTTTGACTTATCTAAATTATATTAGCTTTTTGGAAGTTTTATGAACGAATTTATACATAGAACTTTATTTTGCTTTTGATATATAGTTTTAAAAGTATTTTTGTAAACTAGTTGTAGTGACACTGCTGAGTAAAAGTGTACGCTTAATAGTGGTGTTTTTAAATTTCAATTTTAATTAATAATTAATAACATCATTAATCACTGATGGTAAAATTTTGCACAAAATTTTAAAAACAATAGTCCAAGCTGTTCAGTGCAAGTCTAAACTTCTTAACATATAGGATCGATATTATGGATGTGTAATATCATGTGTAACGTGAAGCGTCGTGTTTTTAAATCTGTAGTTCATAGTACTTCATGATCACAGTGTACTTTTTGATAACAGTGTGCAGTGCCCTTTCCAGAGGGTTTGTTTTAAAAAGAATTCTTTAACATTACTATTTTATATCTATTACTGTTTGTATTATAATTTTGAGTAAACATTAATCGAGTAAACCGCTCGATTCCCAATCGGATCCGGAAAAGTCAATGCGGCACTCGGGTCCTTGGTATTGTCGTCGGTATATTGTCCATTATCTACGTTCTGCTTTCGTAGTTTAAACAATAGTGAGTTCTAAATATACAGCTTTAAACCGATTAAGTATGAATGAATGAAATACCTGACAATCCGCACTCTTATAATCCAAAAGCATGAGTAACTCGTAGTGATGTATGATTTCTAGAAACTTTAAATTAATTTTGGCGCTCACAGGTCCTCGTGAATATGTGATCGCCGCATAAGGTTCTGTAAATGCGCAGGGCACCTTCAAGTTTAAATTAGTCACCTTACTGAGGCAGTCAACCAACGCGCGGCTTTATTTTTATGATATGATATGTTTTGATTGTTATTAATAAATACCAAAATTTAAATTTGTTTTCCTAGAAATTTGTTTTCCTAATCACTAGTGCACTGGCTGTAAATTTATACCTAAATCTGCTTTTATAACTGCACTACCGCTCTTTCCCTCTTTCTCCTCTAATAGCAATAATTGTTGTTCTCGATCAACAAGTCAAATCTTATTTCTTTCCTGATAAATGTCATTTCCACACTGTATCTTTACCCATTATGGCATAACTATTATTAATAAATGTAAAGTAGCTAAAAATTTAATTAATTATTAACAGGCCCTTTAACGTGGGCAACAACATACAAAGGTTAAAAGGTAGACCTCGGAAAAACTGGTTGTCATGTGTTCGGGAGGATGCAGCAATCTTCACAGGTGTCGATAACATCTCGATAGAAGATGCAGAACAACAAGCTACAGACAGGGTTCACTGGAGAGGTCTAATACCGGAGAAAGGAGTTACCATGTGGTGCAGGCCACTCCAACGACTACGAGGAGACCTTTTCAAGTACAAGTACAATTAAGTAAGTTGGTCTGCTTCAGGATGTGCTAGATCCCAGAAAAGCTCAGCGGCAGCATGAGTCTTGGTTTTTCTGACCGTTAGATCGGCGAAATGCGCTACGCCGATTAGCAAAGAATAAATATTGTCAGTTAAGCGTTTTCGTATTTTATAAAGGCTTCATAGATGTTACTCGTATAAATTTCTTCGAAGTAGTGCGCGGCGCTTTCTTCTCGAAATTTTCTTCTTGAAATGGCCCTAGACTTGTAGCGCGATGCGCTACTGTGCCGCGCCGAGCTGCCATGAATTGACATCGTCAATTAAGCCCTAGACAAGTAAGAAAGACAAAAAATTTAAAAAGTCAAATTTTTATTTACCACAAAACAATCAAATTTGAAGTTCAACCATATATACAGCCCGCCGCGCACACAGTAACACATTGTTGAGGAATCTTTAGGCTGTAAGCGCTACACTGCGCGCAAAATTTATTTAATTGTTGTAGCGCGATGCGTTACTGTGCCGCGCCGCGCACTCAATGAGGCTTGATCTCTCTTTAGATCGGCAAAATGCGCTACTGTGCCGCGCCGAGCTGAGATGAATTGACATCGTCAATTAATTTAATTGTTAACTTAAAATTACATGTCACATTTATTAATTACTAGAGCCAAAATTTTATGAGCAGAATATTTTTTTGTATGTTTACAACTTACCAGGACGCGCGCCGAGTTGAAACAAATATTTTACGAGTTTCACCCGTTAAAATATTTTAAGGGAAATTTCAGTCGTTTGCGCAGTACAAGCCGTCAACACTGCGATGCCAATTAATGATTAAATAATTAATTAAATGGAAAGCTTCCAAAAACTGCGCGCTCGAGCGTTCATTATTTGTGATTGAGCGCGCGCCTCTGTGAACATAAGTACCGCTCATATCAAGCATGAAGTACTGAGCAGTACGACAGTGTAAGTATAAGACAATTACTACTTAAAGTAGCGCGCGCGACGGGCTAGTCCATTAACAATGGACAATTTAAAAGTCCAATTGGTTATATACGATTTCGTTAATGCCATGCTGTACGCTGATGACTTGTCACGCGACACGTTGTAGGTTTACAATCTACCACTACCAGGACGCTCGCCGAGTTGGACTCGTCGACGGTCCTGGAACAGGATATTATATAAATGGAACAAATATTTTATGATTATCACCCGTTAACAGTTAAGCGACACGCAAGCTTATACAAATATAATTTGCTCGCCAAACTATTTTTACGTGACTTTGTGCTTTGGTTTTTATGTTTTTGCTGCCGAACAAAACGCTTTTACATGAACCTTATTACCTTAATCCCAACCTTAATATCCCTAACTGCAACCCCAAAACTATCCGTAATCCAAAACCCTAACCTACCAGTCGACCACAACTGTAACCCTAACCCGAGCCGTTAACAATTATTATTAAATAAAATTGGTGTTTTATTAGCCTGTCACGTGACCGAAACAGTTTTTAAGTTTTTTGCCCATAATTAATTTCCAGGGAAGCATTTTCAACTTACGTCATGACTCATAAC
The DNA here is from genome assembly GCF_026151205.1 of Bolinopsis microptera. Lineage (NCBI taxonomy): Eukaryota > Metazoa > Ctenophora > Tentaculata > Lobata > Bolinopsidae > Bolinopsis > Bolinopsis microptera. The sequence continues at coordinate 18,838,522 of NC_087082.1, read as the reverse complement.
TTATCACTTATGTGGCCAGGGTGATTTACGATTGGGAATTATGTGAGCATCCAAAAATACACCGAACAGTTTTACTTTTAAACCTTCAGGGCCTTTCAACATGAATTTTCTTAAAATTTGGGCGAGCGGGTCACGCATGCACGTACTATATCGTGGCTGTATTGTAGTTATATTGTGGCTGTATCGTGGCTGTATTGTGGCTGTATTGTGGCTGTATTGTGGCTGTATTGTGGCTGTATTGTGGCTGTATTGTGGCTGTATTGTGGCTGTATTGTGGCTGTATAGGGGCTGTATAGGGGCTGTAATGTGGCTGTATAGGGGCTGTATTGTAGTTGTATAGTGGCTGTATCGTAGCTGTATTATGGCTGTATTGTGGCTGTATTATGGCTGTAATGTGGCCTTATTGTGGCTGTATTGTGGCTGTATTGTGGCTGTATTGTGGCTGTATCGTGACTGTATTGTGGCTGTAAATTGGCTATATTGTGGCTGTATTGTGACTGTATTGTGGCTGTATATTGGCTGTATTGTGGCCTTATTGTGGCTGTATTGTGGCTGTATTGTGGCTGTATCGTGACTGTATTGTGGCTGTAAATTGGCTGTATTGTGGCTGTATTGTGGCTGTATTGCGGCTGTACAGGGGCTGTAGAGGGGCAGTTTTGTCACTCCGTGAACAGAATTGAAGGAGGAAGTCAGCACTGTATAAGTATTTAGATTGTGTTTGTTTCTTTTTAACTTAAACTTAAATATTTCTGTTTTTGAGTGATGTTCCTCTATCCACAATTTAAAACCCAATCCGGATGCTAAAGCTGGTGAATCAGGTCTCATTCTGTTGAACAACCTGTCTGAACCTTTTATACTGGTTTAACCAAAGTTGGCTAGGCTGAAAGTATCTGGTGTATGCATGTGGTGGATTCTGTTCCTTAGCAACTTATAAAACTCGTGGTGCACTTCTTCGGTACTGTGTTCCTGCAGAGTCTATGAAACTCGTGGTCCAATTCGGGAGAATTGTGCTTACAAAAACTTGTTATCCTTATCAGCTCATTTTAAAAGTACGGGTCACATCTGACATCACTCAGTCCAATTAGGCAAAGCGACGGAACTAAAGTCTGTTCTTCTTTCTTGGCATCATGCCTTCATCACAAGACGTCTGATTGTTCGTGGAATTAAACAGGAATTAAACATTTGTGAACTACAATATCCGGATGTAGAGTAGAGCCAGAATATAGAATTATCATCGAATTACTGATAAAAACTTTATCGAATTAGATTAGAAATTAATGGTCCTAATCTTATTTAAAACACGTACTTGTTCTTGAATCTAGTTTCCAAATACTAGAATTAAAAAAATAACTTGAAAAATAAACAAGTTAAACTTAGAGCTCCTGCTTAAAACACCGATGGCATGGTAAGAGGTTAGTTCCATTTTAAGTTTTCGAAAAACAGTTCGAGAGCTTAAAGTTATTTTTCTCTAGTAATACGGTTTAAATCTTAAATTATCCCACAATCAGCTTAGATATTTAACGGTGTGACAAATATTTAGGTTAACTAACCAAATGCCAATGCATATAAAAATCATTTTATTTTTCACGGAATTCGGAAAAATGTATTTATCGATATTTTCGATAAGAGCTGCACATTCTGATTCAGTTTAGTGAGCCAGTTTAACTGTAATTTGATGTTGACGACAGTTGAGTAAAAGATAAATCTTTCGTTTCTACTCAACTTGAAATTAGAAATAATATTTGAGGAAACGTGAGTTAAATCACGGCTAAAATTATCAGCTTTTTTCTACTTTGCTTGCACAGCATTTATATATTAAGTACCGCGTAGTACTACTACTAGTAGTAGTACTAATGTAATAGTAGTAGTAATAAAGTTTCTACTCTGTTTGCACAGCATTTATGTATTAACTTTAAGTACCGCGTAGAACTAGTAGTATCATAATAAAGTATATATAGTCTCTCTCGTGTTGTACTCTCCTTTCAGGATTGTACACGTCATTTTAGACTACTAGTTCTTCTTCCTAATCCTTTGTGGTTGTTGACCTTTTGTTATTAACCTCATTTTTGTACCCCATACACCCCTTACTTTACTCGACTGTTTCGGTTAATCCTGACATTTATAGGCGGGTATCGTCTTTCATAACGTTCTAACCAATCCATTCTTAGGAAACAAATAGAGATGATAATCAGCAAGAACACGATTAAGTTGGGAGCAATCCGTCAATTTGCAAAGGCTTTGACGAAAACTCCCGCCGCTCAAGTGAGACTGTTCTCAAGCGCATTTCGATCTTCTTCTGCTCAGATTGAAGTGGATGCAAGTGTAACACGTGGCAGGTTAGATTTACATTCAGACCAGGCCATGAATTATTCAAAATTAATTTTAAAATGTGAGAGATATCATTACGATAAATTCTACATTCTAGGATGATTTCAAAATACTGATATGTACTGTGAACTGACGAATAAGCAATTAGGTTCAAATTTACAATTAATATAATCAATATTTCTCTTCAAAACCTTCTCCCGCAGCATGAGACGAATCACCATGACACCCGACGTCAGGAGCCCCATGATGCCAGAACTTCAACCAGAAGTTATCCAACCTGTTTGGGACAACTCTCTCACAACTCCTGCACTCACAACTCCTACTCATCACCATGACAACTCCTGCTCTCACGTCGTTTACAAGGGTCCAGGACATCCTCTCTGTTTTGAGACTGGTCTTCCCATGCCGGAGATACTGCATCCCACTGATGTCATCATTAAGGTATGTCGGTAATGTTGTTTATATATAGGGCGATGAAATTATGTGAAGATATTCGGGGATCATTTGAAATATTTTCTAAAAGGGGATTTAGTATCACTACAGATATTAAACTGCTAATAATTAATTATTTCCTTTTTTTATTCAGGTACTGAAAACAACAATTTGCGGGACAGATCTCCATATTCTGAAGGGGAACGTGTCATCTTGTGAACCAGGAACGAGACTTGGACACGAGGGTATTGGAGAGATCGTACAAGTTGGTGAGTCGTCAGGGTAACGGACAGAGTACCAGTATTTCCTTGTTAATTCAGTGATAAACACTTCTCAACGTTGATAAACAATTTTCAAATCATCGTTTTATTCTTCTACTACTTTTTATTCAAGGTTCAAACGTTCAAAAGCGAAGAGTTGGCGAAAGAGTCCTGGTGAACACGACTACCCAATGTGGCGTATGTGACAACTGCAGAATTCAGTTCCATGGTCACTGTGTGGATGGGGGCTGGCAGCTGGGTAATTGTAGTGTTGTCAATGTCTGTTCAAGACGGCTCCTGGGATTATGTTGAAAATTACAACCTCTTTTTCTCTGTCACTCTTTGTAATTTAGTTTAGAGTTTTGCTCTTCTTTCTGCATCATCTCAGGAGCCAACTTTTCAACTTTCACAATTATAAAAGTGTTGTAAGTACTGTTGTAAGTACTGTTGTAAGTAACGATTGTTAAATTTGGTATTTTATCCTTAAAATCCCTCACATTTCACTTATTTGCAGATACTGGTTCCTAGGGTTTCTGAAAAACTTTTTTTCCGAAAACATTTACAAAGTACCTTACGAGACATATTTGTATTTGACATAATTCCGGTGACCTAAATGATTTGGGAACGAAAATATGGGATTTTTTGCCTGCCGAAAACCATAGCATTTTGTACCCCAAATTGATTCATGGTTGACATACGTTGCATGCCACTTTTGCATGCCACTTTTCGCGCCGAAACATGTATCAAATTCATGGTATTTGGGGATTTAAAAAAAATATGTCTCGTTAGGTAGGTATCCAAATCATTGTCAGTAATATTTATGATATCTCTTTCTTATCAAATTGTTATAAATTCTTCACATATTAAACCGTAAACTCACATTGCAGGTCACAGCAAAGTGGAAAATAATTAACGGTTTTGTGTGTGTTGTCATGGTAACGTCGTGTTGGGAAGTTCTAACGTATCTGTTAACTTCATTCTACTAGACGGAGTACTTTCTGAAGGAGTAATCACTAATCATTATCTAATGAGCTCATTTTACAGGGGCGACCCGTAAATTAAGTACTTCTTTATAATAACAGGTTTCCAACAATTTCAGTCCTGGAGCTCTGGAGTGTGGTGATGAAAACAATATATTTTTCAAAAAAGAAATACAATCGGTTATCTTCCATCAACCTTTCGTTTGTCATTTAAATTCTAGCCAAAAAGTAAATTAGATTACCACCGTGTTTCTTAGGTAATACCATTGACGGGATGCAAGGAACCCATGCTCGGGTACCTCATGCAGATTTCAGTACACAGGTTTAATGGACATTTTACTTTTTCAGCTCCAAGTTATCTGCTGTCAATTAGCTCTGACGTAGGGAGCTTTCCTTGTAGTTGTATTTCACGTGTTTATTCTTTCCTGTATTTCTTGTATTTTCTGTATTTCCTGTATTTTCTGTATTTCCTGTATTTTCTGTATTTCCTGTATTTTCTGTATTTCCTGTATTTCCTGTATATTTTTGTATATTTTTGTACTTCTTGTTAACCCATTTTCCCTGTAATCCGTTTATAACCCCTACTCTCCGCAGCTCATCCCGAAGGATGTGTGGGATACTGACATAGAGGATGCTATAGTCATGTGCTCGGATATCCTCCCAACGGGATTAGAAGTAGGTTTGTTGGACGGAGCTATCAAGCCTGGAATGAGTATAGCTATCGTGGGAGTAGGTCCGGTTGGTCTGGCGTCTCTTATCACTGCAGGGTCCTATCAACCTGGGGAACTCTTCGTTATTGATACCAACAGTCATAGACTGGACACATGGTGAGCTTCAAGATATCAAAGTATTAATAATCTTAGTAATCGTGACACTTTCAATCTGACAGTGCAGTGTGCACGGTAGTTGATGTGATAATGAATACCCTTTTTGCTTATATCTAGAAATTAGACATGAGATACTACCCGGGCTACGCCCAAGGGTGTGTTCTTCCAGATCTGTCTCTATTTAATCCTCTCAACCCTGAAGTGTGGAGCTGAAGAACACAACAGATGGACTAACCACTGTTCCCCTACACACGATAGACAACAGTGCAGGAACAGCGGTGGAAGAAGTGATGACCCTGACACACGGACACGGGGTCGACCTCGTGGTGGAAGCGATAGGAGTTCCTGTCGGGTGGTACATCTGCCAGGACATCGTTAAAGCAGGTATTTCGCTGCACCTCATTCTGCAGCACCTCATTCTGCTGCACCTCATTCTGCTGCACCTCATTCTGCTGCACCTCAGTCTGTTGTACCTCATTCTGCAGTCTGCTGCACCTCATTCTGCTGCACCTCATTCTGCTGCACCTCATTCTGCTGCACCTCATTCTGCTGCACCTCATTCTGCTGCACCTCATTCTGCTGCACCTCATTCTGCTGCACCTCATTCTGCAGCCGGCAATAAGCCAGGGAAACTTGACAAGCTATCATTTCAGGAGGTCACATCGCGATGCTGGGAGTTCACGGCAAGTCAGCCACCATCAACCTAGAGAGAATGTGGCACCGCAACTTCAGGTTCAGCGCTGGACTCGTCCATGGGTATACGATACCCTCCCTCGTTCATAAGGTCAGTACACGGGTATACAATACCCTCCCTCGTTCATAAGGTCAGTACTACGGGTATACAATACCCTCCCTCGTTCATAAGGTCAGTACACGGGTATACAATACCCTCCCTCGTTCATAAGGTCAGTACTACGGGTATACAATACCCTCCCTCGTTCATAAGGTCAGTACACACGGGTATACAATACCCTCCCTCGTTCATAAGGTCAGTACACGGGTATACAATACCCTCCCTCGTTCATAAGGTCAGTACACGGGTATACAATACCCTCCCTCGTTCATAAGTTCAGTACACGGGTATACAATACCCTCCCTCGTTCATAAGGTCAGTAATACGGGTATACAATACCCTCCCTCGTTCATAAGGTCAGTACGACGGGTATACAATACCCTCCCTCGTCATAAGGTCAGTACACGGGTATACAATGACCCTCCTCTGGTTCATAAGGTCAGTACTTACGGGTATACAATAGCCTCCTCGTTCAGATAAGACGTCAAGCCTACCTAGTATCACGGGTATACAATACCCTCCCTCGTTCATAAGGTCATACTACGGGGTATACATTACACTCCCTCGTTCATAAGGTCAGTCACGGGTAGTACAATACCATCCCTCGTTCATAAGGTCAGTACTACGGGTATCAATACCCTCCCATCGGTTCATAAGGTCAGTACTACGTATACAATACCCTCCCTCGTTCATGGTCAGGGGGTATCTTATTGTAAACTACTTATGATTTATGATTCTGAATTTTTGTCACAATCTTTAGTTTTCATGTCTTATCTGTTGATGTTGAAAAAAGTGTTTAACTTCAAGTCCGAATAAAGTCTTCTATTTATTATTGTTTGATTTACAAGGCTCACACCCATTAGGAACCATGTTTCCAAGTAGATCCATGTAGATAAATAAACTCGGAAACGACGCTACAGGTATATAGAGAAGTTGCTCCTTCAAGATTTATATTCAACAGCTCATATTTCGACCCTATGTTGCATGATCAAAATTTAAATTACTCTTGGTAACCAAAAACCCCCCCTGTCTGCGGTTTCTCGATCACATGACCTTTGGCATGATACAAAACAAGATCAGTATTCATTGCTAACTTGAGGAGCAGAATTCTTTAACCTATAAAGAGATCGAATTGTTCATGGACCCTTTCAGGCGTGTAACTGCCATTGTCTGAACTATAACTGGACCTGTTTTCAGTAGGGACCGGGGACAGATCATAGTTGTTTACCAGCATTGAAAACGTCTCTTCATTGCGATCTTTGCCACATGTTTTCCAGACACGCACGTGGTCCGACCAAGGAAGGGGAAAGAAAAGAAAAAAAAAAAAAAAGGAAGATGTAAAGGAGTCCAATTTGGGATGCCGTTTCAAAACCTCTTGGCTAAAACTCCCTGGGATATAGGCCAGTACTCCTCGATCCGGTGGAGAACGTACTGACTATACTGAAACTGGCAATCCCCTGGTATCCAGTTTTTCCCTGCCGGATGACTTGTTCAGCCCACCTTTTTCCTTCAGTAGTCCGGTGCTTAGTCGCAGAGTCTCCAGAACACCATCTCGTGTAGTGCAGCTTGTTGAGGGAATTTGTTAGTCTGTGATAGGGTTAGCTCTCAGCTCCTTTCACCATCTTTCCAAAAACTTCCCTGTAGTTTATCTGGTAGATAAAGAGGGGGGAGATCCGAGCTGTTTGGACATGTTATCCATCACCAGGTTACAACCGTCAGGATATCATCTATCACCTCCTCATCACCCAGCCCTGCTGCATCGTTTAGCACTGATCGCCACAAGCCAACAGATAGTCTCAGGGTTAGGTCCAGGACTCCATGTCCTTCCTTTCTCGTCCACCATCATCTTCCCCATCATCCTCAATCTTCCACCACCATGTCAATAGTCTCTGCATCTTTGGTCGATACGTGAGCTCCAAATAACCTTCTTCGATTAACTAGCTGGCTGGGGAATAACGTCCCGGAAATGTTAATTACGGCGCCCTATCTCTCCGGAGAATTCCACACCATTTACATTCCACCCTAGGACTCCCGGCAGAGCTGAGGAATTAAAGGTGAATATCTCGTGGATATCCAGGACATTCAGCGCCGGCTCTAGGTTTTTACCTTTGTCTCCAACAGTCGGGCATGAGTGGAGTCAATCTGTCAAAAACACCACATTCATGTTCTGTTTAGCAAAAAAAGGAGTCTGATCCTCCGTTTTTACGCCCACTCCTGTCCACCTCTGTTCAGGATACCAGTACGTTCAGTTATTTCTGTTTCCGAACAACCGCCGGTTTTAGGTAGGTGATCCACCTTGGTATGTGCTAACTGCGCACCACATCCTGAGATATCAGCTTCAAGATCTCCGTGTCAACTGTGAAATATAACCGAGCACTTGATGGTTTTAATCTATCAACTGAAAAGTATCTAAGCCGGGCTGAAATACCCCTTCCGGTCAGGAAACAGTCCAGGAAACTTGTTAGACGTTTCTTAGCAGCCATTTAGAGTGAGCTGGTGCGTTAAAGAAGCTGTCGGAGGTGTGGTCCCGGGAAATGTGCCGAAATTTCTGGCAGTAAACCTTTTCTGTATCGTGTCTGAAAATAGGTGATTTTATTTACCTTGGCGGGCTTTCTTTTTCTTTTTTTTTTCCCGGTATGTTAGAAAGTGGTGCTTGTTTCTGTGTCGGGCTAATCTGTTTTAAAATTTACGGTGAAAAGTATGAAAATTAAAAATATCGTTGAGTACGCATGCAATTGCTATCTCAGTATCATTGCGCTCAAAACGCCATGAAACATGATATTTAAAGACTCGGAATTTGACTATAAGCTTACTGGATGTAATAGAAGAGTGCTAATCTGCGATTACACCGACAAGCACCTTACCGTAGGTAACAATGTTATGGGTAACAAATGGGTAACAACTGGGTAGCAAATGGTTAACTATTGTAATGGGTAACAAACTACATTAATTGTACGGTTTCTCTAATTATTACAAGCTTGCCTACGCTTATTATTAAATAATTGTGTAAACCCAGCTGTGAGTTTGGCAGGGAGGTTATACCGGCTAGGGGGTGGGGGGGGGGGGGGGGGGGGGGGTGATGCGGTGCCAGCTCTTTAATCAGCGATCGGTAATTACTATCCTCGTATTTATTTTAGACAATTGGCGACAAATCGTGATGACATTCAACCATCCATAGTTTTATTTTGGCCCTTTCATGGTATGGATATCCCCATGGGTTACTTAGAGTGAATAGGGAGAATCCTGGTAAGTTTTACGTTGTCAATCGTCAGTGTTGTATAATTTGTAATACTGAAATTTCAGACCAACAACCATACTCTCAGTATTTCTTGTTGTTAAAATATGATCAGTATTAATATTGCTTCCATGGGGTTCGTCATTTTACTCTTTTATTTTTACTCTTATTTTATATTTTAATGCATAAAGAATTTAATTATACTTAAAGTGAATTAGCATACAAAATTTTTCTCTGACAGTGGTAATAACGAGTTTATAAATGAAATGAGAGAGAGACTAGCGAACTTTAATTTTAACGAAATAATGGATCGTTCACATATTGCGTAAGCCGAATATTGGTCATTTTGGACAATTCTCTGAGCGAATACTGTGTTTAATTTTTCAGCAGAAAGCCCGTCCTCCGGACACTTAACATTTATTTTCACCTCATTCTGCCCTTTTCTTTATTTTTAGTCAACTCTCTTCTTACTCTTCTTACTCTTTACTCCTCTCTCTCAGTGAAATATCGATAATTGGTCAATGAAACACTTTATTTTGTTCAACACTTCTCAAAATTGCTTCTAACTCTGAGTTTAACATTACTGGAATGCTCTATATTTTATAGTAATATTTAATTATGTTGGATTAAGTATGTGAATAATAAAATGCAACAGCTGCAATTTCAGATTCAAATTAGGGTCAGAAGGTGCTCCTCAGGAGAAATTAAAGCTCTCTATCTCGGAATACAATGAGTATCTCAAGGTATTTTTTGTTTTGTCCCGTTAAAAATGAAGTTATTTTAGCTGATCCCTGTTTTCAAAATTTGAAGCAGCTTAGGAAGTAAAAACGAGTGGTTGTAATGCCGTCAAGACTAACAGCTTATAAAAAGTATTTGCAGGCGTTTGAGGAACTGGACAAGGACAAAACTGGTGTTCTGAGGCCAGCAGAGCTGTTTGAAGCTTGCCAGAACCTAGGAGTAGAGCTGTCCATACAGGACGCTATAAACATTGTCAATGAGGTACTCAGCCTACTAATAGTTATACCTAGGAGTAGAGCTGTCCATACAGGACGCTATAAACATTGTCAATGAGGTACTCAGCCTACTAATAGTTATACCTAGGAGTAGAGCTGTCCATACAGGACGCTATAAACATTGTCAATGAGGTACTCAGCCTACTAATAGTTATACCTAGGAGTAGAGCTGTCCATACAGGACGCTATAAACATTGTCAATGAGGTACACAGCCTGCTAATAGTTATATGAAGGGAAAGGGGGCGCTGTGGGCACATGATGTTACGTTAAATTGTTATGTAAGCAAAATTTTTCCATCCACCAATTTATAAAAGTAAAGGATGGTTGCGAATCAAAGGCAGTGTCGTGGGGGATGGTTGTGTCGTAGGTTGATTTGCACAACCAATTCTCATTGTCTCTCTGTTGCAGGTAGATACGAACAGGAATGGGGTAATAGACTTGGAGGAGTTTCTGATAATCATGGCGGGCGGGGCTACAGAGAGAATTGTAGACAACAGACTTCAGAGACTGGTGGAACTTCACATTAAGGAGGAAAGGACTGAGAGAATCCCCACTCAGCGCAGTGGTGGTGGGGTGTAGTGGTGTTATATGTGCCACCTTATCAGCGCAGTGGTGGTGGGGTGTAGTGGTGTTATATGTGCCACCTTATCAGCGCAGTGGTGGTGGGGTGTAGTGGTGTTATATGTGCCACCCTATCCCCACTCAGCGCAGTGGTGGTGGGGTGTAGTGGTGTTATATGTGCCACCTTATCAGCGCAGTGGTGGTGGGGTATAGTGGTGTTATATGTGCCACCTTATCGGACCTTACTTGACCGGACATTGAGTAAAAGGCGGTGATACACTAGGGCCTCTAGCGTCCAATTAATTTCCGTTCAAATAAAGTCCGATAGGGTACTGATTTATAGTGTATAGCGGAAGGGATAGTTGACTTAGTAAACCAGATTTGTTTGAAAGCGTCAACATTCAAATTACATCTTTTAGGGTGGAAGTACATTTTCTTTTATTTTTTCCTTTTCACCCTTTTGAAAAAAGGCAATAGTGAAAGGTTACGAATGGAGGTTTTTGCAGAAAAACGTGGATTTTGGAGATTGCAGTAGGTGGGTCAAATATATGTCGTGTTCCTTGCTTGCTTGCTTCCGTTCGTTACCAAGCAACGAAAAAGTTGCGCGCGCGCGAGGATTGTTTGCGGAGATGTGATGTATAGATAGCCTGTGATCTATGAATGCGCGGCGCGACTGTGTTTTATTGTATACGATGCATGTAATGTATAATATTACTATTAGGTAATACGCCCAATTTGTAGGTGGCACGCGTAGTGTATTGATGTGTACACGAGTATAGTTTACCTTTGCTGATAATTTCTTGAATTACAGATACAAGTTAAGTTCTACGGCAATTGAACTGAATTTTTCCCTATTTGATGCATAATTTATCTATATTATTATCATGAAGATTGAAGTGAGCTGATTGGAGCTTATACTTAAATTTATAGTAAATGTGAAATGGAAATCTAGCGTCCGCCAAAACGAAATAACGGGCGCAATTCTTGTTGACTTTGGGCGTATTGATAGGAGACTGTTGGATTACAAAAGCTTATCTAATTTTAACTTATCTATAGCAGGTATTAATTCATCCATTCTAGGAGTCACGGTTTATTAATGATGGGAGGCTCTAAAATAATAAATCTATATTTTGTAAAACTACAAATGTCATTTCATAATATCTCATCCTCATAATTTATTTATATGGTTATTAAACACTATTAGTATTTCCAACTTTGTAATAAATATGCAATGCATAATTATTTATAATGATATATATGGTATAATTTTACAGTATTATTTACAATCTTACTATAAATTTGTATTTGTAGACTGCTCAATAAGTTGACATTGTGTAAAATATGTAAATATTTTAGTTTCTAGGATTATAGGTACCAAACATACGTATATTATAGGTGTTAGAATTAAGAATTTGTTAGAAATGGTTTTATTTTCCAGCTTGTTGTTATATTTCGTGACACAGTCATAATAAAATGGTCGTGATTTCGGATTTAATATGACATAATGTCATATTAAATCCGAAATCACAACCATTTTATAATCGAAAATTGCGAAATGTATAAAAAATTCCATTGTATTTGTAATTTCCTATCATTATTGTAGTATTGATCTTATTCTCATATTTATAAGTTTCTCCGAAAATAACGTGTTATCAATGGTTCACAAATATAATTACCGGAAAGAGTTCTGGGTTGGAGATGATATATTGCATGTCACGTGTCATATAACACACGTACATTACATGTCACGTGTCTTATAACACACGTACATTACATGTCACGTGTCTTATAACACACGTACATTACATGCCACGTGTCTTATAACACACGTACATTACATGCCACGTGTCATATATAACACACGTACATTACATGTCACGTGTCTTATAACACACGTACATCACATGTCACGTGTCTTATAACACACGTACATTACATGCCACGTGTCATATAACACACGTACATTACATGTCACGTGTCTTATAACACACGTACATTACATGCCACGTGTCTTATAACACACGTACATTACATGTCACGTGTCTTATAACACACGTTCATTACATGTCACGTGTCTTATAACACACGTACATTACATGTCACGTGTCTTATAACACACGTACATTACATGTCACGTGTCATATATAACACACGTACATTACATGTCACGTGTCATATAACACACGTACATTACATGTCACGTGTCTTATAACACACGTACATTACATGTCACGTGTCATATAACACACGTACATTACATGTCACGTGTCATATAACACACTTACATCACATGTCACGTGTCATATAACACACGTACATTACATGTCACGTGTCATATAACACACGTACATTACATGTCACGTGTCTTATAACACACGTACATTACATGACACGTGTCATATAACACACGTACATTACATGTCACGTGTCATATAACACACGTACATTACATGTCACGTGTCATATAACACACGTACATTACATGACACGTGTCTTATAACACACGTACATCACATGTCACGTGACATATAACACACGTACATCACATGTCACGTGTCATATAACACACGTACATCACATGTCACGTGTCTTATAACACACGTACATTACATGTCACGTGTCATATAACACACGTACATCACATGTCACGTGTCTTATAACACACGTACATTACATGTCACGTGTCTTATAACACACGTACATTACATGTCACGTGTCTTATAACACACGTACATTACATGTCACGTGTCATATAACACACGTACATTACATGTCACGTGTCTTATAACACACGTACATTACATGTCACGTGTCATATAACACACTTACCTTACATGTCACGTGTCATATAACACACGTACATCACATGTCACGTGTCATATAACACACGTACATTACATGTCAAGTGTCTTATAACACACGTACATTACATGTCACGTGTCTTATAACACACGTACATTACATGTCACGTGTCTTATAACACACGTACATTACATGTCACGTGTCTTATAACACACGTACATCACATGTCACGTGACATATAACACACGTACATCACATGTCACGTGTCATATACCACACGTACATTACATGTCACGTGTCTTATAACACACGTACATTACATGTCACGTGTCTTATAACACACGTACATTACATGTCACGTGTCTTATAACACACGTACATTACATGTCACGTGTCATATAACACACGTACATCACATGTCACGTGACATATAACACACGTACATCACATGTCACGTGACATATAACACACGTACATTACATGTCACGTGTCATATAACACACGTACATTACATGTCACGTGTCTTATAACACACGTACATTACATGTCACGTGTCATATAACACACGTACATTACATGACACGTGTCTTATAACACACGTACATCACATGTCACGTGACATATAACACACGTACATTACATGTCACGTGTCATATAACACAAGTACATTACATGTCACGTGTCTTATAACACACGTACATTACATGTCACGTGTCATATAACACACGTACATTACATGTCACGTGTCTTATAACACACGTACATTACATGTCACGTGACATATAACACACGTACATTACATGACACGTGTCATATAACACACGTACATTACATGTCACGTGTCATATAACACACGTACATTACATGTCACGTGTCTTATAACACACGTACATTACATGTCACGTGTCATATAACACACGTACATTACATGTCACGTGTCTTATAACACACGTACATTACATGTCACGTGTCATATAACACGTACATTACATGTCACGTGTCATATAACACACGTACATTACATGTCACGTGTCTTATAACACACGTACATTACATGTCACGTGTCTTATAACACACGTACATTACATGTCACGTGTCTTATAACACACGTACATCACATGTCACGTGACATATAACACACGTACATTACATGACACGTGTCTTATAACACACGTACATTACATGCCACGTGTCTTATAACACACGTACATTACATGTCACGTGTCATATAACACACGTACATTACATGTCACGTGTCTTATAACACACGTACATTACATGTCACGTGTCATATAACACGTACATTACATGTCACGTGTCATATAACACACGTACATTACATGTCACGTGTCTTATAACACACGTACATTACATGTCACGTGTCTTATAACACACGTACATTACATGTCACGTGTCTTATAACACACGTACATCACATGTCACGTGACATATAACACACGTACATTACATGTCACGTGTCATATAACACACGTACATTACATGTCACGTGTCATATAACACACGTACATTACATGTCACGTGTCTTATAACACACGTACATTACATGTCACGTGTCTTATAACACACGTACATTACATGTCACGTGTCTTATAACACACGTACATTACATGTCACGTGTCATATAACACACGTACATTACATGTCACGTGTCATATATAACACACGTACATTACATGTCACGTGTCATATATAACACACGTACATTACATGTCACGTGTCTTATAACACACGTACATTACATGCCACGTGTCATATAACACACGTACATTACATGTCACGTGTCTTATAACACACGTACATTACATGCCACGTGTCTTATAACACACGTACATTACATGCCAAGTGTCTTATAACACACGTACATTACATGTCACGTGTCATATAATACACGTACATTACATGCCAAGTGTCTTATAACACACGTACATTACATGTCACGTGTCATATAACACACGTACATTACATGTCACGTGTCTTATAACACACACGTACATTACATGTCAAGTGTCTTATAACACACGTACATTACATGTCACGTGTCTTATAACACACGTACATTACATGTCACGTGTCTTATAACACACGTACATTACATGCCACGTGTCTTATAACACACGTACATTACATGCCAAGTGTCTTATAACACACGTACATTACATGTCACGTGTCATATAATACACGTACATTACATGCCAAGTGTCTTATAACACACGTACATTACATGACACGTGTCTTATAACACACACGTACATTACATGTCACGTGTCATATATAACACACGTACATTACATGTCACGTGTCTTATAACACACGTACATTACATGCCACGTGTCTTATAACACACGTACATTACATGCCACGTGTCATATAATACACGTACATTACATGCCAAGTGTCTTATAACACACGTACATTACATGTCACGTGTCATATAATACACGTACATTACATGTCACGTGTCATATAATACACGTACATTACATGTCACGTGTCATATAACACACACGTACATTACATGTCACGTGTCATATATAACACACGTACATTACATGTCACGTGTCTTATAACACACGTACATTACATGCCACGTGTCTTATAACACACGTACATTACATGCCACGTGTCATATAATACACGTACATTACATGCCAAGTGTCTTATAACACACGTACATTACATGTCACGTGTCATATAATACACGTACATTACATGTCACGTGTCATATAACACACGTACATTACATGTCACGTGTCTTATAACACACACGTACATTACATGTCACGTGTCATATATAACACACGTACATTACATGTCACGTGTCTTATAACACACGTACATTACATGCCACGTGTCTTATAACACACGTACATTACATGCCACGTGTCATATAATACACGTACATTACATGCCAAGTGTCTTATAACACACGTACATTACATGTCACGTGTCATATAATACACGTACATTACATGTCACGTGTCATATAATACACGTACATTACATGTCACGTGTCATATATAACACACGTACATTACATGTCACGTGTCTTATAACACACGTACATTACATGACACGTGTCATATAACACACGTACATTACATGTCACGTGTCATATAACACACGTACATTACATGTCACGTGTCATATAACACACGTACATTACATGTCACGTGTCTTATAACACACGTACATTACATGCCAAGTGTCTTATAACACACGTACATTACATGTCACGTGTCATATATAACACACGTACATTACATGCCACGTGTCTTATAACACACGTACATTACATGCCAAGTGTCTTATAACACACGTACATTACATGTCACGTGTCATATAATACACGTACATTACATGCCAAGTGTCTTATAACACACGTACATTACATGTCACGTGTCTTATAACAAACGTACATTACATGTCACGTGTCTTATAACACACGTACATTACATGTCACGTGTCTTATAACACACGTACATTACATGCCACGTGTCATATAACACACGTACATTACATGTCACGTGTCTTATAACAAACGTACATTACATGTCACGTGTCTTATAACACACGTACATTACATGTCACGTGTCTTATAACAAACGTACATTACATGTCACGTGTCTTATAACAAACGTACATTACATGTCACGTGTCATATAACACACGTACATTACATGTCACGTGTCTTATAACAAACGTACATTACATGTCACGTGTCTTATAACACACGTACATTACATGTCACGTGTCTTATAACACACGTACATTACATGTCACGTGTCATATAACACACGTACATTACATGTCACGTGTCATATAACACACGTACATTACATGTCACGTGTCATATAACACACGTACATTACATGTCACGTGTCATATAACACACGTACATTACATGTCACGTGTCATATAACACACGTACATTACATGTCACGTGTCATATAATACACGTACATTACATGTCACGTGTCATATAACACACGTACATTACATGTCACGTGTCATATAACACACGTACATTACATGTCACGTGTCATATAACACACGTACATCACATGTCACGTGTCATATAACACACGTACATTACATGTCACGTGTCATATAACACACGTACATTACATGCCAAGTGTCTTATAACACACGTACATTACATGTCACGTGTCATATAACACACGTACATCACATGTCACGTGTCATATAATACACGTACATTACATGCCAAGTGTCTTATAACACACGTACATTACATGTCACGTGTCATATAACACACGTACATTACATGTCACGTGTCTTATAACACACGTACATTACATGTCACGTGTCATATAACACACGTACATTACATGTCACGTGTCTTATAACACACGTACATTACATGTCACGTGTCTTATAACACACGTACATTACATGTCACGTGTCATATAACACACGTACATTACATGTCACGTGTCATATAACACACGTACATTACATGTCACGTGTCATATAACACACGTACATTACATGTCACGTGTCATATAACACACGTACATTACATGTCACGTGTCATATAACACACGTACATTACATGTCACGTGTCTTATAACACACGTACATTACATGTCACGTGTCTTATAACACACGTACATTACATGTCACGTGTCTTATAACACACGTACATTACATGTCACGTGTCATATATAACACACGTACATCACATGTCACGTGTCTTATAACACACGTACATTACATGCCACGTGACATATAATACACGTACATTACATGTCACGTGTCATATAACACACGTACATTACATGTCACGTGTCATATATAACACACGTACATTACATGTCACGTGTCTTATAACACACGTACATTACATGCCACGTGTCTTATAACACACGTACATTACATGTCACGTGTCTTATAACACACGTACATTACATGTCACGTGTCTTATAACACACGTACATTACATGTCACGTGACATATAATACACGTACATTACATGTCACGTGTCATATAACACACGTACATTACATGTCACGTGTCATATAACACACGTACATTACATGTCACGTGTCTTATAACACACGTACATTACATGTCACGTGTCTTTTAACACACGTACATTACATGTCACGTGTCATATAACACACGTACATTACATGCCACGTGACATATAACACACGTACATTACATGTCACGTGTCATATAACACACTTACATTACATGTCACGTGTCATATAACACACGTACATTACATGTCACGTGTCTTATAACACACGTACATCACATGTCACGTGTCTTATAACACACGTACATTACATGTCACGTGTCATATAACACACGTACATCACATGTCACGTGTCTTATAACACACTTACATCTTTATATCAAGGAGTGATTCAATCGCATGCAACTCCTTATCTATTTCAGAATCAAACGCCGGACTAACGTGAGCATTGCAATGGATGTAAGTTGGCCGACTATCATGACCAAGTGAAACTTTAAGCTCGGAAACTTTCTCACTGACAGGCTTCATCTCGCCACCTAAGTCTGTTACAATGTAATCGATATTAGAAAATACATCTTTGGTCGAACTGAGGACGTCTTCATGGCTAACTGTATCAGAATCAAGAACGGCAGCATTACGTAAGGTAGAAGTTACAGCCTTGAATGAAGAATCAGTATCACTCTTAACCATCTCCATAAGCCCAAGCTGGCGATAATGCGATGTAACTTTGCTTGATACGGGGTCATTTACAGCGTTAACCACGCCAACTGTCATTACTTTGCCCTTTTTAATACTAGCCCCATCATACATGATGGTCGATGTTACAAGATTTGGGCTTTTCAGCTCTTGTGCAACAGACTGAAGAGCTAAGGGCGTGTACACATTGGCCTCAAACTTATGCAGATAGCCTTGAGTTGGAGCTGTATTCTTAGTGATCTTATGCATTGTTCTTTTGGCCGAGATACTGCTCGTGCTACTGCTTGGATTTGGGTAAGTGGGATCTGATTCTGATACATTACCTTTAATACTATCACTAGGCAACATCTGACGTGCTCGCTTATTAGAAACATCGCTACTTAACTCCCATTCCTGATCAAAGACGTGATTTCCTAAAAGTACTAACGTTTCAAAACATTTTTCTAGCGAACAAAGACCAACGTGTCTCAAAATGGACAACGCAATATCAATCTTAGGATTGATAGATTTGCGACTACTTCGCATAGGAATCTGGTTCGAAAGTTTCGTATCAGCAGCATCTGCTCTATCATAGGATTTAGAGGCCTCAGAAATACGGAGCTTAAAATCAGGGTCATTTGTAATTCTATCTACTTGGGCTTCTAAATCTCGGTATTGGCAAAGCTCATCATCGAGCACTTTGCATATTATTGGAATCCCTTAACTTAGCCTTAATATCACATAAGCTAGCCTTGAGGTTGTCAGAATCTGCCAGCAATTCTGCGATGCTCTTATCTTTAAAGCTTATCTGAGATTGGAAGTGTTCTTGCTTGTGTAATAGAACGTCGATATTAGCCTTAAGCATCCCATTTTCTAGCTGTAGCTGCTTATTATCGGCCTTATGCTTCTCTAAAGTCGATGAAATGTGCTGACAACGTGCAGATGTTATGAGCCTGGCCTTAATTTTGCTTGACACGACATTTTTTCGAACCAGATCGTATTTGAAGGAGGAATGCCATGTCTGAACTGCAACGTTTCTGAATACCACACTGCTCCTAGGTTTACTAACTCGCTTTCGCTTAGAACTATGCGGAGTTTGAACCGGGGTTCAGTGATTGATGATTTGGTGTAAGCTATACACAGGAGGACTATAATGCAAAGAAACTGCTGCTCACTGCTGCTCACTGCTGCTCAGTGAGCAGCAGTTTGCAGCAGTGAGCAGCAGTGAGCAGTAGTGAGCAGCAGTAAGCAGCAATTAGCAGCAGTTTCTTTGCACTATAGTCCTCCTGCATGTGTATAGCTGTGATGGAGACACATCTCACAACAATGCATAACAATTCCAGTTGGTCCAAATAAAAAAGCTTCGTTCACGTTCCTAGTCCTGACACAAAAGTCATGGATCGGGGAAAAAATGTATATTACAATATATATAATAAGCATTCTGAAAAAAACATGCAATGAATATCAATAATTACTGAATCGCAGTCTCTTTCTTTTATTTTTTATTAAAACATTAAAAGTTGTCTAAAATATTAAAATTTTAAATATCAAAAGTTTAATTATAGATTATAAATTTATAGATTCGTCCGGGTTTTTGAGTTGTTATTTTTTCTATCACATCCCGATAAAAAACCATGTTAAGATAGTGTTTTGTACCGTAGAACCATTTCAGTCCACAACAAGTTTAGATGCTCATATCAACAGCAAACAGGAGAACGACGAGGAAAATTAAGCTGACTTTCAGGGCTGCTGCATCAGAGTAGTTCTGGTTGTCTCCCTGTTCATTTTCATTCTCTTCTTCACTTGTATCTTCTAATTCTGAAGGGGACATTTAATTTAGTAAAAGATACCTTCATTCTGGAAAGATATCGGCATGATCTATTTTATATGGCTTTGACTAATTATTGCAAGACCACGAACAGACACAAATCTTATATTTATTTTTAGGAACTATAAACAAGTAATTACAACTATTCGATTATCCTAGTTCGCTTGACTCCCGTACGTTAAACAGTTCATTTGTCTTTCAATGTTAACAAATTTAATTAAATGGGTAAGATAAAATCGAGTGCAATCGTCAAAATACTGGCACTGAAAAATTATTCAACTTCCAATGAATATGTCCATTAATAAAAATAGAAAGTCCTGGCTACCCAGCAGTTTTGCACGAAACTACCGAAAATCCCCCTTCCACCCGTCGATGAACATCATAACTTATTTGGTATATCTACTCGACTGAAAAATTGCTCTGGCGAGTATGATCCGTGTTTCCAGTGTCAGATGTAGCGATGTCATTATGTCATAGCATTATGTTGCAATCAGTAAATTAAATAATTTATAATAACCAAGAAACACGTTCTAGTATTGTACAGGAACTGAATGATTGAACTTTCTAAACTAAATTCACTGGATCCTATGATAAATTTAATTTTGTTTTAACAGTTGAATGTAACAAGTTATCTTAGATGTAATAATAAAGTTAAAACAACAGAGCGTCATTTATGGGCAGTTATAAATACCCACCAAGTCCTAAGATACCGCATCAGAACATCTAGATTAATCCATGATAACTGTCGTAGTAATTTAAGCAGTGTGTTTTACCCATTATAATTTTTGTTGTTTTATTAACAGACCCGATCTCGTTAAAACAAATGAAAACTGATCGAATTACCTGGACAGCTTTGGGTGTTGCAACTCTGAGATTCTGAAGATTCTCCTGAACAACTAGCACCTCCGTGTGCAGGAGAAGGATTTGTACAAGTCCTGCTTCTTGTTTGTGTTCCTCCCTCGCAAGTCTTTGAGCAGGTAGACCATGAGCCGTCTGAACTCCAACCTCCGTTAATTGCTTCTAGTTCAAGAGAAATGTAATAACAAAATTATCCACAATCTCAATTATAACTTGGTATAAGGCACGTATTTTATTATTTATGCACTGTTTCTACGTTTAATCCCGGGTTACCACATATTTCGATTTGCGTGATTGATCATCATGATGCATCAAAACATCTAGATTAATCCATGATAACTGTCGTAGTAATATGAGCAGTGTGTTTTACTCATTATCATTTCTTTATTTATTGTTCTGAGATGAAATTGGACATTTGATTTTTACGATTCTTTGTAGTATAACAGATCAAGTCTATTACGATCCTATTTACGACTAGCCAGGTGTGGCTAGGGTGAAGGCGATATAAATATCCTGGTCCACGAGATAATAATAGAACTATTTCACGGCCTACAAGCTACGGCACAGGTCACGTGGTGTGCTTTCATCATGACAAAAGGAGAGAAGGAACTCATAAAGCGGAAAATAGAGTGTACTGTGTAGAGACGATAAATATATAGGCCTTATCAGGAACATGGATGCTGAAAGTCCTTCTGGTAACAACTGTCGAGAAATAACCAGAGCAATCACAGGAATTACTATCTCATGTTCGAGAAAAGGAATATCAACCAGATGAAGGAGACAATTCACCGAGCTGAGGCAGAAAGGAACACATGATATCGATTGTCGAGGGAGGAGCTCATTGGAGAGAAAACAGGAGTGATAATTATGGGCCTAACCGAAAGACATGGATGATTTAAGACCTTCAGTCACCAGGGTTAACGCTAAAAATACGCCTTATCAACAAACTATGAAGCACAATGCACATGCTTTTATACTGTGTAAACTCTGCAAAATAAATCTTGAACCAAAACAGTTTTGAGCTTGTTTGGTAAAATACCTAATTACTGCTTATTTTCAAGATATTTTATAAAAAACATCAGTTTTCAATTGATGATTGTTTCAACCTTTAGTAACTGAAAACGGCTTGTCTCCATCATGTCTACTACAAAATATACAAGATTTATAAATTATAGTTTGCTACTTTGTAATCCGCTATCGCCAATATGATTATAACTCTGCCTTCATTGAAAGAGTGTGATGTTATCTCATTCGGAGAACAGTAATTGATAAAATTATGACCACCTTATTAAGTTATAAATAACAATATGCTCACTATCTTATATCCCATATCCTATATATGTGTTATATTATTTTAAATAACATATTTGAAATTTAGACAGAAAATGCGTAATCACGAGCTTACGAGAAAATCAGCAAGGTGGTTTATCTATAAATTAAAGTTATTGTTACTTTGTTAAACCAATACTTGTTGTTATTAGTCACCTGGTAATTTTAATTGTGTTCCGTAGTTATCAGATGCGGTGTCTCTTCCGGAAGAGAACTGTATATTTTTCACGTCTCTGTTCCAGTAAGTGCTCCATTCGCTATTACTGCACGTTGATTCAGAGAGCACTATGTTGACCACCTCCTCGTTGTTACAGTGTATCACTAGATTAACACCTGCAGTTCTGGTTATAGAGATACGCCACACCTTGTCAGTAGCAGAGGGGGGATTGACAATGTCGGTAAATGCGCTCTCACACCCGCCGAGAGACCATTGTAGAGTAGAGGTGAAGTAGAGAGTGACTGATCCTGCAAACTGGTAGTACTGGTTGAACCCCACTCTCACCTTATCGCCGCTCCCCAGCTCACTATTAGTTCTAATTTCTAAAGGTGTCGACTCAAGATCCCACTCTATTTCCACGTCATATTTGACTGGAAACTCACCTGTTAATTGTATGTTTAACTCATGACTATAAAGGAATTGTAAGAATGTCGCCCATAGTTTATTCTCAGAATTTAAGGGCCCGACTATTATACTATGCATGACTGTTGTCATGGTGCGGTCAGATGTAACGATAGTTACGTAGTGTGTTTATAGGGCGTGCCAAGGTCACGTGACAACTCCTCAGTCCTCAGGCACGTCGCGCGTGGCTTTTCAGTTTTCAAAAGCCGTGCTTAGCCAAAAATCCGTGTCTGACGTGACTGCAGGCACAGTCTATTCAGTACTCGTGCCAACTGTCATGGATAACGTGACGTCACGATTACCTATGGTCTATATTTTGCGTGATATGAACATTGGCAGTGCAGAGTGCAAAGATAGTATTATAGTACAGCTACAGATCGTCTGAAAAATCGATCTACCGACACAAAAAGCTTCCAAATAAAAGGATTTATGACATTATTAGGCTGACTAACTTTTCCAACATTTTCCACATGTCTTAAAGCCACTTATTGCTAATTATAGTGCATAGTGATTTAATTTAATAATTGGCCTTTCAAATTACAGTTTTCCTGAAAAGAAAGTGGGCTCTAGCTATACTCTAATGATTGAGATATCCAAAACGAGTTCGGTAGTGTTCTCTTTGGTCATGTCATGTTTAATTCCTGTTTAATTCCTGTCAGTCTGCGACCCAAGACATTTATCCTGGACCTCCAGGGATCATTATTTTAATAAAGCACCGCTAGAATCTAATTTGATAATTGGAGAAGCAAGAAATAGACAAACAAACTCGATCTTAACCTCAATGATTAGTTTGTGCAAGGGCCGTCAATAATAATAATAGAGTGGAAAATGAACATATATTCAACAATAAAAATGCAATTTCGATAAATTCTGGAATTTGTAACTAAAAATAAATTTGCGACGAATTACTCATTATAATTGTTAGGCTGCAGGCTGCAGGCTTGGCTACCCTGCACTCATAGAATAATCCATAACCTTCTAGAATATTCTGAAATATTTATTTTACTTTTAGTTCAGGAACGGGCATCTAATACTATTAAATCAAGAGGCTTGCATATAATGAACACATTGACATGAGTGCAGAGTTGAGCCTGTACGGAACCTAGTAGTTTCAGTTCCTTGTTTAACTTGCCGTACAGCAAGGACATTCAATACTTTAGCCCGGCGAGGCACATAGCTCACTCTGCAACTCCGTGTCAAATGTTTCATATATACTAACCAAGTTCACAAGATATCAGGCACGTAGACAGGGGGGGGGGCTAGGGGGGTGGCAGCCCCCCCCCCCCCCCCCCCCCCCCACCCCGGAAAAAATCGAACCCCAGAAAAAAGATAAGCCCCCTAGTCCCCATGGTCGCCTGGTAACTGGGCTGTGTTTATGACTGCAGTCAGTCAAAGATTTGAACTGTGGATTAGTAAATATCTGTCAGAAAATCCAAGCAAACATTCTAGAAGACTTCTATAAATAGTCAATAGTGTCCCCTAGACCGTAGGAAATGTAAAAATCTTAAGACGATGAGGTCTGAGTAAGTCGTAAATTCTGATTGGAGAATGCAGATTGCTGTTGTGAAGTTACCAAATTTACGTGAGTACTTGATTCTTTTCAATGATCAATCCCAGTATATTGCTGTCCTACAAATTTCTTTAATGCCAAATGTCGTCTAAATCACCCTGTTTCGCAAAAAGCTTCCAAATAAAAGGATTTATGACATTATTAGGCTGACTAACTTTTCCAACATTTTCCACATGTCTTAAAGCCACTTATTGCTACTTTTGCCAATTTTTACCACCTTTCTTGTTTGTCAAATATCTTCAGCTATGAACATCGTAGAAGGTTACAAATTAATCGAGGGTGTTTATCTTATCGACGAGAAGAACTTTTGTCCGAAAAATGTTCACGTCAGACAATCAGATAATTTGATGATTACTAATTAGCTAATTATCTAATTACCAAGTTTTTTTCGAAGCTCATACCATGGTTTGGTTGCCGAACCGCATCATACCGAATAAGTCCCCACTGGGAATCTAACCCCAGTCGTCCGCGTGTGAAGCAAATGTATTAAAACCACTAAACCACCCGGCCGACGTGACAGCACTCACTTTTTACTATTCTATCCCAATTGTCAAAGTATGTTTAGTTTTACTTGATAAACAGGAATTAAACATTAAACAGGAATTAAACAGGAATTAAACATGACATGACCAAAGAGAACACTACCGAACTCGTTTTGGATATCTCAATCATTAGAGTATAGCTAGAGCCCACTTTCTTTTCAGGAAAACTGTAATTTGAAAGGCCAATTATTAAATTAAATCACTATGCACTATAATTTGACTTGATCCAATTATTTCGAATAAGTAATAACTAAAATATGCGATATTTATATTATTAAACGTTGATTCGAAAAAATTGAAACAATTTAATTAAATTTGATGTACACGCCGATAAAGTTATGACAGTAAGTCGTTTTCATAAAAAGTGGGGAAATTTGGTTTTCATGAATACCAACTAGTAATTACTAATTTTGATACATCTCCAGTTGTGAGGATGGTACGAGGTTTCATTTTTATTTTAATCGAAAAATTGGTTGCTTTTGGATAATAAGCATATTAATCAATTAGCTTATTATTCAATCAGTGGTTGTACTTTTAAAGCAATTGCTTAGTAATCGATTTGTTAGTCATATCAGAGAAAGTATTTAAATAATAAATCAATTATTAACTGAAACGTTTGGGTGGTAACGTTTAGCCTCCCGTGTCCATAATTACAATATGACTAGTAAAGATTTTACCATATAAAATGTTACCTTTGACTGATGACCACAGTAGGATCGTCAAAATGATGATCGTTATCGTCATGACGTTTTACCACTCACTGACAACTTGATAAAAATGAAACAACTAATATTTTATCATTATTTATCATTTTATAAAATAATAATAAATTTTTATTTATTTATAATGTACTTATTATTTTATACACTAGTATAAGAATAATAAAAAGTTATGTTTAATCATTTATATCAGGGAAATCTTAACATATTTCTGGAAATTTTAGTATATTTTAAGTCGATTCTCCCGTTCAATTTCGGGTCTAAGATCGTCAAACTAGTGCAGAATCAAGCAAGTTAAGTAATTTTTTTATATGTGTTAAATTAGTGGCAATATTTTATATTAGTTTTTATATGTGTTAAATTGGTGGCAAGAGATTATTTTTAATCTCAGGGAATAGTGATCGTGTAACCAATCACCTCTCCTATTCCAATGACCATAGTGCGTGATGAAGAATCACATCCTTTTCGAGGTGCTACTATTAAGCATTGTAATCTGTCCTGGGTGACTCCAGTATAAACAGATGACATGCAACTAAACACTATGGATCTAGACAGGCAAAGGTCGATAAAAAACCGGGTGCGAGATGCTGGCAACTTCTCCTCTCTAAAAATTTTGCTGCAGAAACATCACAAAGTAACAACAAGAAACGGTGTGTGGCTCCCTCTGCAAGGACGGATGATACCAGTATGAAGGTGGCGGGGCAAAGCCTAAGGGACCCCCGTGGCCAGATGAGTGTTGGGAGAACACGTCATTGTAGCAGATTTATTTCTCCACAGATCACCCATGTGGACTCCGACTCTAATAAGAAACAGCCAGCGAATTATTCTAAAACAGGTCTTACATTTGGGACATGGAATGTATTATCTCTGACAAGTAGTTCAAGTCAGTTGTTCCAGCTATCAGAGAATATCTCTGAGTATAAGTTGGACTTGCTGGGTATAACTGAGACCCATATGCCTGGTACTGGATCAGAGCTACTGGATAATGGCTCCTTACTTATTTATTCAGTGGCATATGCGCCATTTGGAGAAGTATGCAGCACTACGGCTTACCTGACAAGTACATTAGAATCATGAAGGCGTTCTTTACTCACACAGTTAGTGCTGTTAGGGTCAATGGAGAGGTTACAGGCTGGTTTGATGTCAACTCGGGAACTGGGCAAGGTGATATACAGGGACCACCAGTATTCAACTTCTGTCTGAATTTTTCGGCATACCTTATGGAACTGAACAAGGTCATTAGTAAGGGGGCTCTATTACAGCTGCCAGCCCCCGGGGTAGAAGAGAAACATCTCTTGGACACTGATTACGCTGATGACATGGCCATGTTAGATAACTCAAAAGAGGGGCTGCAGGAAACCACTGACCTTCTCTGCAAATACAGTGCCTATGCGGGTCTGAAGATTAATGCTGGCAAAACACAGAGCATGGCTGTCAGTAAAAGTGCATCGCAGAGGCCGTATTCTAAAGACGACACTATGGACATCAATGTGGAAGGTCTCCCAATACAGCAGGTCAGCAGCTTCACTTACTTGGGTGCTATCATCAGTGCGGATGGAACAATCGACAAAGAACTATCAGCTCGAATTCAGAAGGCCTCTGGGGCATTCTATCAGCTTAGCAGTATATGGTACAGTCGCAACATCAAGACACCGACTAAAATCAGGATCTACAAAGCGGCTGTCCTCACTATACTGCTTTATGGAAGTGAGGTATGGAATACCACACAGACGCAGATGAAAAGATTTGAGGTGTTCCATCACAGATGTCTGAGAAGAATCCTGAAAATCAAATGGTTTTATCACGTATCTAATGCTGACGTACGTAAGCGGGCCAACATCGCCCCTGTTGATACTTTCGTACAAGCAGCTAGGCTCCGATGGTTTGGCCATGTGGTGAGGATGCCAGAAGAAAGAATACCCAACTATCTTCTGCACTGGATCCCAAAGCATGGTAAAAGATCAAGAGGCAGACCTCGGAAAAATTGGCTGTCATGTTTCCGGGAGGATGCAGCAATCTTCACAGGTGTCGATAACATCACGATAGAAGATGCAGAACAACAAGCAACAAACAGGGTACATTGGAGAGGCCTAATACATCGGAGAAAGGAGTGACTATGTGGTGCAGGCCACTCCAACGACTAGGAGGAGACCTTTTCAAGTACAAGTAAGTAAGTGTTAAATTAAATGTGATTTTTATAAAAAAGTAAATGTACTTAAAATGTGTGCCTATTTTGATATTTCATCCCTAGCTTAGCAGACGTAAATAAAACAAAGTAAATAAAACAATGTAAATATAGGAGGCCCAGCTGCAGAAAATCCTGTCTATGTCGAGTATGATCATATTTTCAAGCCAAATGATCTATAAGGGGAATTTGCGAAAACGATTTTATGGTTAATGTCAGTCTGCGACCCAAGACATTTATCCTGGACCTCCAGGGATCATTATTTTAATAAAGCACCGCTAGAATCTAATTTGATAATTGGAGAAGCAAGAAATAGACAAACAAACTCGATCTTAACCTCAATGATTAGTTTGTGCAAGTGCCGTCAATAATAATAATAGAGTGGAAAATGAACATATATTCAACAATAAAAATGCAAATTCGATAAATTCTGGAATTTGTAACTAAAAATAAATTTGCGACGAATTACTCATTATAATTGTTAGGCTGCAGGCTGCAGGCTTGGCTACCCTGCACTCATAGAATAATCCATAACCTTCTAGAATATTCTGAAATATTTATTTTACTTTTAGTTCAGGAACGGGCATCTAATACTATTAAATCAAGAGGCTTGCATATAATGAACACATTGACATGAGTGCAGAGTTGAGCCTGTACGGAACCTAGTAGTTTCAGTTCCTTGTTTAACTTGCCGTACAGCAAGGACATTCAATACTTTAGCCCGGCGAGGCACATAGCTCACTCTGCAACTCCGTGTCAAATGTTTCATATATACTAGCCAAGTTCACAAGATATCAGGCACGTAGACAGGGGGGGGGGGCTAGGGGGGTGGCAGCCCCCCCCCCCCCCCCCCCCCCCCCCCCCCCCCACCCCGGAAAAAATCGAACCCCAGAAAAAAGATAAGCCCCCTAGTCCCCATGGTCGCCTGGTAACTGGGCTGTGTTTATGACTGCAGTCAGTCAAAGATTTGAACTGTGGATTAGTAAATATCTGTCAGAAAATCCAAGCAAACATTCTAGAAGACTTCTATAAATAGTCAATAGTGTCCCCTAGACCGTAGGAAATGTAAAAATCTTAAGACGATGAGGTCTGAGTAAGTCGTAAATTCTGATTGGAGAATGCAGATTGCTGTTGTGAAGTTACCAAATTTACGTGAGTACTTGATTCTTTTCAATGATCAATCCCAGTATATTGCTGTCCTACAAATTTCTTTAATGCCAAATGTCGTCTAAATCACCCTGTTTCGCAAAAAGTTTCCGGGGGGCTCATATTATTATTTCGATCGTCCACAAGACTCAAAATAAAGGTTTTAAATAAACACTTATCCCCAACCATAACCCGGTCGGGGCCGCTAACCATGACTCTGACCACAATCCTAGCCCTGTTGTAAATCATAAACTTATCCAACTTGACCAGGATTCTTTTTTAACCGTGGCTTAAGTGTCCCTATAGGTTCCCTTCATGAAAATGGCAAATATACCTGTGATCCTGATAGCCTCTTTATCTCCTGTGGAATGTGTTGTTTGGGTTTTGGAGTGGTCATCATTGCTAGGAGCTTTACCCTTATGACTGTTGGTGGGTACTGTGCTCTTCTCTTTTCATCTATAATCATATTATCTTCGACTTAAAGGAATTTGTTTCCCTTTGAATCAATCAAACTAGATGAATTGTTGTAAATACTGAGATCAAACTATCAATCTACAGGCTATCGTCAAACATGTTGCAATGCGTCATCTTCAGTGACATGAGCCCTAGAAATTGTAAAAAGTTAGTAAAACCCAAAATTCCTTTAAAAATCTGAACACTCTTTAAACGGTTATAAAGTTAAAATTAAGATGTTAGGAGTAATGGAAGGCCAAAAGGATTTATAGTGTTAATTCCCAAAGGTTTTAAAGTCTTGAGTAGTTGAATATATTTATGTTCACGGACATCCAAAGTTTTAGGACTAGAATTATCAATAATTGACACATTAAAAATTTTGTTAAAATCTTCCCTTTGTCTAAAACCATGATCCAACAAATGTAAACCCAAACTATATTCATCACTTGTTTCATCTACCTTATCACCATTTAAAAGTTTATAATATTTGACCCTATGTTCTCCAGTCCTAACCCGTAGAGATCGAGTTGTGCGACCGACGTAAGCCTTTCCACAGACACTACATTGGAACAGATAAATGATGTTGTAGCTCTGGCAGTTTCCGGGGGAAGCTTTAACCTTCTTGCCGTTCACTTTGAATTCACGGGTGCCTTTGACAGGTTCACAACATTTGCATCTTGGCACATTGCATTTGCTGGTTGGGCCATGTTGGGCTCCTAAAGCAAGTTCTTTCAATTTGACGATCATTCAATTTGACAATCATCAATATTCACTAAATGTTTTGTTGCTGCTGATAGTAATCTGATAAGCTGATAACGCGCGGCCTGACCTGCCTTTTAGCCACGTCTTGTTAACCAGTTTACATCCTACACCTACTTTTACACCCTCTATACCATGTCTTCTGAGCCTAGTTCGAGTCCTACTGACCTAAGCTTGATCCCCTCGAGTCCTCTGGAGTCCCACAGCCCTACCTCTAGTTCGAGTACCACGACGCAGAGCGACACATCTGAAAAGGGGTTGCTGGGCAGTGGTGCCCCCACCACTGCCGCAGATCAAAAACACTGCTCGGCAAACCCTCAAGCTGAAGGTAAGATAAACGTCGAAAATCACAGTACGCAGACAGAGTTTGTTGGTTTTTGGGTACCTACTTTTACGCCAGAAACTTGCCTCGAGCTACTGCCGTCACTTACACCGGACCAACTTTATCGTGAATCTTTAAGTGCCGGACTCTGTAAATCTACAAACAAAACGCTACGAAAACCATACATGACAGCAAAGCTAAATCTAGACTCTAGATACTATGATCATCTTATCAGAAATCCAACTGATAAGCAGACTATACACGATAATCTAACCTCCGATTTTTGCATGCTGCTGGAAAAAGCCGAACAGACGCTTGACGAATACAAGGAGGTGATAAGGAGCTCTAGTTCTCTCGTCGCTAGGAACTCTACTCCCAACACTACTTCGGATCCCTCAACCTTCGTCACAGGTTCTCCAGCCGGACACGAGGAAGTACTAGAAGCTACTCCGGTAAGAAGTTTGCGATCAAAGTTTGAGTTTGAAACGCATAATGTTTGTGATGGACTGGACTTTCAACGCATAGGATCACGTGACGTCTCTTACTTCGGCTCCAGTAAATACAGTTACGGCAGTATTACCCATCGCGCTAAGGCCTACCCACCATCTGATCACGCTGTAAATAAGATACTAGACTGTATAGCTGACGAACTAGACGATCCCACCTTCAATAGGGATAACGTTACTTGCATGGTCACTAGATACCAGACAGGCTCAGACTCTATCCCGTTTCACTCTGATAATGAAACAGGCTTAACGGGTGAAATCATCACTGCCAGCTTTGGGGCCACTCGCACCTTAACTTTCCGTAACATAGTCACTGATGAGCGACGTGAACACGAACTAAGGAATGGCACAGTGTACGCAATGACCACAGAGTCTCAGTTTTTCTGGGAGCATGCGATACAACCCGAACCTGGCGTCACCTCGTGTCGTGTGTCAGTGACCTTTAGACGCATTGACAAGCCCATGCGCACGCACATTCCTAAAATCCATGAACCGTCAATAGCACCATCCGACCCCCTGAGACCTCTGCCTCAATGAAACCAACTGTAAAATTTCTAATCTTCCTAATGGTCTGAACGACATTGAAATCGAACAGTTTTACGAGCCCTTTATCAAAGAACCTGCACGTAAATCTGGAAAAGGAGGTGGTCTTGCGCTCTATGTTAACAAACGCGTTTGTAATTACGATAAAATACAGGAACTCGAACTCAATCTGAGTCCAGAAGAAGTTACTTGCGGAGAATTTCAATTGCTTAAAATCAACAATTTTAAAAACGGAAATAAGACAAAAATCATCGTAAATTTCTACCGCTCGCCATCCACAAGCCCTAAAAAATTCCTTGAAAAGTTTGAAAACGTGCTCAGGGGTCTTGATAGACACTCCAGAAAGCAGATAGTCTTCCTGGGTGATGCAAATATTGATCTTATAAAATACGATACCGACGCTTACAGCCAGGATCTTATAAGCTTACTAGAAAAATATGGGTTTGCCCAGACTGTCTCCAAGCCTACCAGGGTAACTGACCACAGTGCAACGCTTATTGATCACGTGTATACTAATCACGTGACAAACGTTATTAGTTGTAATGTCGTGACGTTGGATATGTCAGATCATCTCGCGGTTAGCACGACCATTAGTTTAGGAGCCACACCTAGTTTGAACGAGCGATTCCGTAGTCAACGTGTAAAGAACAACAACACTAGCTTGAAATTAGAGGCCCGTGTATTTAACGAAGCTAATCATGCTAAATTCAAAGAGCTTATTGTAAGTGAGACCTGGGATGATGCTACCTCCTCAACGTGCGCTGATGAACAATACAATTCCATCTATCAAACGTACATGAAACACTACAATACTGCATACCCCCTGAAGCGCGACAGTTCGAGAAGAAAATTCGAAAGAGCTGACCCAAAGCCTTGGATCTTACCCTGGCTTGAGGCGGCATGCAACCGCAAGAAGTTACTTTTTTTTGAAAAAACTATAAATCCATCACAAAAAAACTGCGACGCGTATGATAAAATGAAAAAGTTTTGTCACAAACATGTGAATCTAGCCAAAGAAAAGTACTATAAAAAAATGTTTGACAAATACCAAAACTGCTCTAAAAGTCAATGGAAAATTATCAATGGCCTCCTGAACCGTAACAGAAAAAAGTTCGGACACACCCGTCTGAAGGACGACGATGGCACGATTATAAGCTCCGATCTGGCAGTCGCTGAGAAATTTAACGGCTACTTCTCCGGTATTGCAGCCAGTATCAAGAGGCAAATCGCTGCCCGTCGAACCTTTGACCCAGGTGGTTTCAAGCATTTTCTTAAGGCTTCGTGTAGTAACTCGATGTTTCTTAAGCCTACATCACACGGTGAAGTCCAAAAGATAATATCAGGGCTTAAGAACAAGTCCACACTCGATTGTAAAATTGAGCCATTGAAAATTGCAAACAGCTGCGAAAACTTTACCAGGGCACTAGCTAATGTCATTAACTGTTCGTTCTCCAGTGGTACCTTCCCAAATGCTCTAAAAACTGCGAAAGTCGTTCCTATCCACAAAGGTGGTTCAAAATTGGAAGTAGCTAATTATAGGCCGATCTCTCTTTTGGGATCATTCTCGAAAATTTATGAGAAACTTATGCATGCTCGTGTTTTAGAATTTTTAGATAAGAACGATTCTCTTTTCGAAAATCAATACGGATTTCGGCCAGGAAGATCGTGCGAACATGCACTGCTCAATGCCCAAAATTCCATACTACACTCTCTGAATAAGAAAAAAATTTCCCTACTGCTCCTGCTCGATTACAGTAAAGCCTTTGACGTGCTTGATCATGAGACCTTGCTTAAGAAGCTTGACCATTATGGGATCAGGGGAGTCGCGCACGAATGGTTTAGATCTTACCTTTGTAATCGATCTCAATACGTAACTTTAAACGGAACTTGCTCTTCTAGCATGCCCATAGTTTACGGCGTACCTCAGGGTAGCATTTTAGGACCTCTCTTATTTGTAATTTATATAAACGACCTACCTGGAATTAGTGATTTTGCAAAGTTCATCCTTTATGCCGACGACGCAAACATATTAATTAGTGGAACCACCCTAGAAGAAATACAATTAAAAGCTAATCAGCTAATTTCACGTCTTGTAGATTGGGTAGGTGTTAATGGGCTATCTTTAAATGTAAAAAAGACGTGTTACATGATTTTCACTAGAAAAAGAATCGACTTCAGCGGCTTTAATTTGTCCATTGACAACACTGTAATCGAACGTAAGACTGAAGCAAGATTTTTAGGAGTGATCCTAGACGAAAAGCTCACTTGGCAAAAACACATTACGGCCGTTAGAATAAAGATGGGTCGCTACCTCGGAGTTATGTATAAGCTAAAGCACCTTCTACCTATCAAAGCCCGCCTAAACATTTTCCAAAGCCTTATCCAATCCCATCTAAATTTCTGTTCTTTAGTGTGGGGATTTGCCTCAAAATGTCACATTGAATCTCTGTTCACCAAGCAAAAGCAGGGAATTAGAGCTGTTATGTCAGGATATGTAAATTATAGATATAAAGACGGCAATCCCCCGGAGCACACAAAAAGTGCGTTTAGATTGCATAATATCCTAACAGTCCATAGCGTCATTGTAAAAAACGCTCTTATTCTACTACACAAAGTAAGGAACATGCCAAGCCTTCTCCCTAAATCCGTCAAAGAACTTTTCCCTCACGATATTCCCACCTATAATTCCACATTCGAACATAACCTTTCTTGGTTCACAACTTACAACGGCCCAACATTTAGAAATACTCTTTTCTTCAAAGGACCCATGCTCTCTATTACAAAACAAAGTAAGGATATAACTATTCCAAGTTCTACCTTTTCAATTGAAATCTTTAAAAATTCAGCTAAGCGCGAACTCCTCAAGCTGCAAAGCTCAGGAGACGATGAAAATTGGCCAAATTTCTTACTTTATAGTATACCTGGGCTAAGAAAGTCTCAAAGAGAAGGGCGCTCGCAAATAGACTACAGCACCGAGTTAGTAAGCGACAACGCGTAAAGAAAGATCACTCGCGTCAAATGACTATGATCTGTTATCAACAACATATCATTTTAATTTCACTGCCATTATGCAATGCCGAATTTACATCTGCCGCGCAAAACTTTTTATCTATTACTATTAAATAGTAATTAGCATGTTTACAAATTGCGACTTCAACCAGTTTTGCAGACCGTTAGTTATATAGTACTTTTAGTAGGGCATTTATTTTAATATATTTATTTTACATTATTATATTTTAGTGTGACTTCTATAATTTCATTTATGTAATAACCATTGATCAATAAATTGCGGCACACGCCAACCTCCACCGTGGGGTTTCAAAACAAAACGAGGCGAGATTTTAGGCTTGGCCCTGTTTTCTTTGTGTAACTGAAAATTGTCTTCCTAGGCGTGGCGGATGTTGAGGAGGTCTCTTGGGATGTTTCAGCAGTGTCACTTTCACTGAAACTCCTCGTTCTTGAGAGGTGTTCTTCATACTTCTTAGTCACAGACACCAGATCATCATCACTACCATAAGTAGATATGACCCTGATTGGAAGATGTAATGATGTCTGGTCATCAGGAGCCTGAACTTTGCGTGACAGTGATCTTGCTGTGTTAAGGACCTTATTACTGATGTTCTCAATCATTTTTCTAGGGTAACATGCGGCAAGAAAGGCTTTTTTGAGGTTGTTGAGATGTTCTTTCAGGCGTTCTTGGCAGTTGATGATCCGTCTGAGTCTAAGGCATTGAGAGTACACGATACCGGAATAGATATGGTTAGGGTGGGAGCTTTTAAAATGTAGATATGAACGAGAGTCTGTTGGCTTTATGAACAAATCCGTTTGGAGGGATCCTAAGGAATCGAAGGTGAACATTATGTCAAGGAAAGATACGTATTTACCAGGGTCTTCTATTTGGTATTCATCAATGATTAAGCCATGGGAGAGGAGTGCTTTGTTAACATCTGCAATCCAAATTTTGAACTCATCTGTAGTTCCCTCAAACAAACCTGCTCCGTCGTCAATGTAACGCCTGGCTGATACGATCTTATTCATGAGCTCTGGGTTACTATAAACACATTTGTTCATTAGGTAGTAGACTGCTATGTTTGCGATTTGGACACATAGTGATCCACCCGTTATAGGGATACCGATGAGCTGTATGAACCAATTTTGATCGAACACCCCAGCAGAGGATCGAAGGCTCAATTCCACCAATTTGGTGAGCCATTTGCAGAAATCTTCAGACCAATCTTCTCTGCATGATGACATAGCGGAATTCAGGGCCTCTTTGACGAGGGGTGGTGTTAGAGAATCATAGAGGGCCCTAAAGTCGTAGGTAGATGATCTGAAGCCTTTCTTCTGTACTGGGGAATGTTCACTATCCACGAAATCCAACCATTGAAGGGCATCAGTGCTATCAGTCAAAAGGTCAGAGCAGAAATCTTTTTCAAGATCCTTCAGGTATTGGCTGGCGAGGAAAACATCACTGCGTTTTGTGATTCCATCCTGGAGTGCCGTGATGAGCCTGAAGGGGGGTTCGACTCCTGGTTTAAGGTCTTCCTTTTGAAGCTTGTGGATCTTTAGGGTGGGGTAGAAATAAGCTTTACCAGGTTTGAAGTGGGAAGAAGTACTCTTGTTGTTAGTAACTGTACCATCACTGTTTAGATTGTTGGTAATACCCATGATGTCTTTAGCTTCTTTTGGTGTAACAAAGTTTTTCTTTTTTCCCTCGATCCATAAATCAAATAGTTCCTGGTGTAGGTCTTGCGTAGGGTCTTTAGCGAGCTTTTTATACAATAGGGGGTTGTCGAGCTTTTCCTGTGTTCTTCGCTTTAGCATAGCTGGGTCCACTAGTAACACGGCTCCACCTTTGTCAGCTGCAACTATTGCAAGTTTTTCATGTTTGATCATTCTTTCTAACCATTTGAGGCCACGGGACTCTATCTTGTTGAGGTTTTTAGGCTGTAGATTAGTTTTAGGTCCTCTAATGAGTTGCTGATCTAAGTCCGCTGCCATGGTGTTTGTAATCTCATTGATGGATTGGTCCTCACTTGGGGGCTTTCTACCGTAATACTTCCTTGATAGTTGTGGAGGTAGTCCAGTTGGGGCGGTCTGTTCCAAATCAAGCGTTGATAGGTCCTCACATGATGTTGTAGGTGAGCTGTTGAGGCTTCTTGTTGAGGCAGTTACGATTCTGTTTATTGTTAAGCGCATGTCCAAGCGAGCCTCCTCCATGTCAACCTTTGGGGTTGGTACAAAACCTAGCCCTTTGTTTAACACTGCTATCGCTTCAAGTGGAATTTCTTCTCCCACATCCACTAGTACCACGACACTTCCTTCGTCTAAGGCCTTTCGAGCTTCTTTTTCTATTCTTCGGTGTCTTTGGTTCTCACGTCTTTTATAGTTTTTGTCTTTTCGGTCACTCAAAACTCTAAGTATATCCGGAGTCTTGCGTGGCCAATGGTCCCACTTCTCTTTCTCTTGGAGTTTGTAGAAACTGATTTTCTTGTCAAAATGCTTTCTCAAGGTGGTCCGTTCCTTTAGTGGCATGGGGGTTTGGTCCGATTCTTCTGAGTTTACCTTCTGGCTAAGGGATCTGACCTCATTGAGCTTGTTCTTGATAGCATAAGCAAGGAGTCTAGTCTCTAATTGAGAAAAATGGAACAATTTGAGGTCATCTTTAATAGCGTTAGCAACACTGATCCTTAGTGTGGAGGCCGGAGGGGGGCCGTTTAAGAGTAGTACAAGATCGTAGGAAATTGAGTTTTTCTCTCAGTATATACAACTTCTGATATGGTGAGTAGCTCTCGTAGGGTAATGGCAATATCCTATTCAACTGGGGCACGTTGGACTGGGAAGTCCCAACGTCGGAAAGCTTCTCGCCATTCAGCATCATGAAGTGATATGTAGTACCCGAAGGTTAAGCAACAGAGGAATTTGTTTCCCTTTGAATCATTCAAACTAGATGAATTGTTGTAAATACTGAGATCAAACAATCAATCTACAGGCTATCGTCAAACATGTTGCAAGGCGTCATCTTCAGTGACATAAGCCCTAGAAATTGTAAAAAGTTAGTAAAACCCAAAATTCCTTTAAAAATCTGAACACTCTTTAACTGCTGATATGGTGAGTAGCTATCTTCGACTTAAGTATAGTCCAGTCATCGGCCCGGGGTTGTGCTCTGCATGCCTGCTGCTCTCTCTCTCTCTTGACCGTATTATTTTCATTCCTTCAACCGTACCAATATTATGGTGGCCGAGGGGGCTCATTTTAGAAATAAAAATCGATATGACGAAAAATCCTCGGCCATGGCCGAGCAGTATCAAATAATATGACGGAAAAATGAGTCTCTCGCCATGGCCGAGCAGTCTCAAACAATATAACGACGATTAGTTTCCTTGGCCATGGCCGAGCAGTACATGCAGTATCAAACAATATGACGAAAAAATGAGTAGGTAAATGAGTAGGTAAATTCTCACCTATGACCTACTTAACAGATTTTTCAGCGGAGTTCCATGCATTGCAGGGTTTAACTTTTAGTCTATGTAATAAGCGCCATGAGTTGGCACAGAATTTTTTGTCTCTGATTTTGATAAATTTGGTACCAAAAGTTGCCTTTAACTGTGAATAATGATAATTCACCGTGTAGCACGATTTGTTGAGATGTATGTGAGCCTCCATCCTGTGCATTGCAAAAGTGTACTATGGACGAAAAATGGTTAATTTATTGCTTAAAATGCCTATAAGTATAACTCCTAAAATATTGAATATTTTGAAATAATTATTACAGAATCGTAATGAGCTTAATCAGACGCAACTTTTGGTACCAAAATTATAATATTTAAAGCACAAAATTTTTCGAGCATTTGTTCAAAATTTTACACACCTTGTTCAAAAATTCCTTTAAATTTTAAAATATTAGTACTAAAAGTTTCGTCTCGATGAGCTGAATACGATACCACAATAACTATGTGATAATAATTTAAAATGTGAAAGTTATAGGCCAAAAACTAAACATTTGCGCGAAAAAAGCACGCGCTGCGAACAAGCGCCGTGAAACATTTTTTCCGAAAATTGCTACAATTTTCGGAAAAAATTCACATTTTTAGACAACTTTTGGTACCAAATTTATCGACCCAGAAAACCTTACCTGAGGACCCCAGGCTGTTATGTAACATAATAAAGATTTGGCGGAATGACAGGCTGAGCGCGGCCCAGTAAAGAAAACTTTACCACCTGCTGGGCTTGCTAAAGGTGATCGATTTTCAACAGCACGCGTTTGGCGTCGCGCGTCACATCGAGTTTAGCTTTCGCGCGCTGCATTTAGTTTAGTAGTCATGACAACGACATGACTTTGAAAAGTTTAAAAGCTGTCATCTATTATTTAGCCACAAATCAAACTTTTCGGTTTAATTCAGAATCTAAATTGTCCCCAATTGTACTCCTGGGGAGCCTCCTTTAAATTTACGAGACGGAAATTTTGTTCAAAACCGGAAGGTTCTGTTTATTTTACTTTTGGAGATATTTCCCGGCCGGTAGGGTTTGCTGAGCCGAACCTACGCGCGTTTAAAAGAATTTGCGCTTCATTTTAAAACGTTCACTTTGACAAACCATTTATTACTCTCCACCAATCAAATCAAATTTCAATTTTAAAATATCAAAAGAAAGTAGAGAATTTCGCCAACAAGAAAGGGGGCTGCTGGATGGGTAGGTAAAAACGCGATCTTCCACAGTGGCTGCGCTGCAACTAGCGCACAAATTTGGCGCCCCGCCGTCAGTCGAACTAAGTAGACCTTACGTCAATTTATCGTTAACAACGCATGATTTTGCCATTTGCACAAATATGTAAAAATGCGCGGTCGAGCCGCGCACAGTCAACACAATTTTTGATGAAACAGCTACAAGCTAGAGGCGTTATTGTTACCTTGGATTTGAACTTCATCAATCGGGTCAAGTGCAGATCGCTCAACAAAACCTTAAAACCAAAGCAATGCGCGCATTTTTTGGCCTGAAAAGGGTTGTCATGCGATCAAAGTTATCTTTTAAAGCACTCCTTACACTGTTCGACTCTCTCATTAAGCCCATTTTATTATATGGTGCTCCAATATGGACACCCACTAGTACGATCAACAAATCTCTTTGCAAAACGATTAACTCGACAGAAGCAACCGCTACTAGTACTAACTTACTTAAAAAAATCAGCGCCTCTCTGCAAGAAAGAGTGCATATTTCATTCCTAAAATGGGCATTGGGAGTCCATCGTAAAGCATCAAATGTAGGTGTATGGGGAGAGACAGGGAGAATTCCTTTGATTTATCAATCAATTCGCTTAACATTAAATTACTTCAAAAGGTTAAATACAAAATCAAAGTCGAATTCGTTTGTAACTGCAGCCGTAAAAGAACAAAAATCACTAAACTTACCTTGGTATCGATACATAAAACCACTCCTTGAACTAGATGAAATTTACAAACTAGATCACATAACCGCGCACCGAATTCTCAATACAAATGCAGCCAACAAAGCCAAGCCCAACCCTGTAAGTGATCACAAATTATTAAAAGACTCCCTCAAAAATCAGTCAAATTTTAGTCAATGTATCAAACCACTATGCAGCAAAAAGTATAGAATTCCTAACATCATCGAAGCTCTAACCAATCAATTCAAAAAATGTTGGGAATATCAGAAATGTACTTCTTCTAAACTCTCATTCTATCACTCAATCAAACACACCTTTAAACGAGAGCCCTACTTACACTTATGCAAAGGCTTCTCTCGTCGTTATAGCACCACAAAACTTAGAATCAGCGCCCATGATCTCCATATTGAAAAAGGCAGATACTCCAACACACCCCGTGAGCAAAGACTATGTGCTTGGTGTCAATCAAGTATGGGCGTCGAGACCATCGAAGACGAGTCACATGTTCTCTACATATGTGACTTGTATTCAAAACAGAGGTCGAAATTAGTAAAAAATCTTTCTCAAATGCCACTCATTGAAATAAGCACTAAAATCACCGACTCAAGCAATATCAATGAAACAAATCTCAAAGTCCATCTTATGGAAATTCTGTCTCCTAACTCAACTGTAATTCCTCAAAATCACCAGAGTCTCCATATTCACTGCCACCGTTCACTTAATATTCAACCAGACACCCCACAGTATATTCAATTTCAAGAAAGGCGCTCCTATGCTGTCAATTGTGTGTGCACTTATTTCCTTCGCTGCTCCGAAGAGCGAAATAGCTTCACCGAAGATATGCGTCAACGTAATTCAAATGCACGAAACTTAAACAATTTTACTATCAACTTGGTGAGAACCTCGCGAATTAGTCATAATTAAGATTTAAGGATAACCCTGGCCCTGACTTCAAGGAAAGATGAATGTTTTCATTAATCTCTGTACAATTATGACGGTCCATGATAATGGATCTATAATTTAATTTTAATCCTGTGTAATCCTGTGTAATCCTGTGTAATCCACGTACATCACATGCCACGTGACATATAACACACGTATATCACGTACGAACAACTATAAAATTAAAACGGTTGACACCACTTTAGGGTTAGACGGGTTCCTGTTACTCTGTTAGTCTTCATAATACCAACAGCCCGGCATCCAAAAACAGCTACAGTTAAAAGTTTCGTGTAAAATTATAATATAGTGCACAAACCTCATTATCGCTGCCATGGTCAGCGAAGGCTTCATCGTCATCATCGTCGTATGTGTCCTTATGTCATAAAGTATTTAGACTACGTGTCCCAGTGGTGCATTCCAATGGTGCTAATTACCAGGCAGATAGTTAAACTTAACGGGTAGTTCTGATCGTTAACCACAGTAATTTAAGAACGATACCATCGAGAAGTTCTAAAAATAACAAAAGGGAGAAACGATGAACAAAGAAATCGGGGAATTGGAAGAAACACTGAAACAGTAAACAAAGAAATCAGGGAAGGGGGAGAAGCAAGGACCACATGGAAGATTAAAGCTTTAAAGTGTGAAAAAGCCCCCAATTAGATATCGTTCACGTTAATTGCAGTAAACAGCAGAACTGTTTGATAAAAGTAAATAATTCTACAATAAGTATGTTATAGTTTATAGAACCATAAAACCATCGTTCACCAATAAATCTTATCAAAGCTCTTTTCGGTAATCTAGCTTTCAGTACCTCGACAGTACATTGTGCCATCAACAGTGAAGAACGATTTAGTTAAAATGGTGAAATTGGGTCGAGAAAAGCTGATATCTGACGATTTCTTACCGGTAGGACATTCTTATGATTTTCCTTTCACAAAGGTTTTTTCGGATATTCAGCTTCCAGTACCTCGGAAGTGACTGGTGACCGACAAATTCAACCAATCTGACCCAGTTCCCGCACGTAAGGGCGCACAATCAGATTAATTGGGTACCCAATCAGACTAAATCACAAAACGACAACTTCATCCAGGCCATATAAAAACTGTAGTCTGCACCCGAATACGGCCCAGTAACTTGGATGGTGGTCACAGTATCGAATCATGGTTGTCTTCAGCAAGTACATCGACGGACAGAGAGGAACTCAAATCCCTCTTGAAAGTTAACAAGGTAAACTCATTGTATTGGGTTTATAATCATTTTCCCAAGTAAAGCTACCCTGTCTGAAAAAGTCAAAATTGGACATAGTTGTCCAGTAGCCATCGTGACTTTTGTCACTAGTACTTGTCCCCCCCCCCCCCCCCTAGTCTAGGGAATATCTAAGAGTAAGGAGCCATTGGATATATGCGATCTCCTCGGTCGACTCAGCCGAATGATATTGATAGGAAACCTGGTTGAAGGTTAAATGAGGATGGGTACCTGTTAAGTACAGTGAGGAGAGGTACCTGTTAAATGAGGAGGGGTACCTGTTAAATTTTCAAGAAACTTGATATCCCTTCAGTGCATAGTGTAAACATATTACTATAGTATCTGCAGTTATGAAATAGCACCAAATATCTAGAACATAGAAGTTAGAAAACCCTTACCTGGGGACCCGGCCGAGGCTATAATATTCATAATT
Source organism: Bolinopsis microptera (assembly GCF_026151205.1). NCBI lineage: Eukaryota > Metazoa > Ctenophora > Tentaculata > Lobata > Bolinopsidae > Bolinopsis > Bolinopsis microptera. The sequence goes on along the minus strand of NC_087082.1, from coordinate 18,795,189 downwards.
GACATTCGGCGGAATGACAGGCTGAGCGCAGCCCAGTAAAGAAACCCCGTTTGGTTTAACTATCGCAGAAATCTGATGGTGCGGTATTTATAATTACTTTTTAATGAGCTGTATCGCTCGATGATACGGACTTGTTCAATTCGAAACTGCCTGTTAAGTCCCTTAATCTTTTTAATTTTTTCCGTTCACCCTTTTGTAAAACTAAAAAGGCAATAGTGAAAGGTTACGAATGGACGTTTTTTGCAGAGAAACGTCCTTCCTTCCTTCCGTTAGTTACCAAGTCAACTAGCGCGCAGTGCTTGCGCGAGTATTGCTTGCGGAGATGTGATGTATATAGCTAGCCTGTCAATGAATGCGCGGCGCGAGTGTATTTTAATGTATACTATGTAACTTTAGGATCGTTGATGTGCACTGTTAAGGATATCAAGAATCGAATATTCCTTGGTAATGTTGCCTTTAGTAAATTTCAGAAAGTTTGGATGAAGAGCAAGATTTCAGTCCAAAGGAAGATCAAAATCTACGAGGCACAAGTAGTCTCTATTCTACTCTACAACTGCAACTCCTGGGCTGCACCACTAGCTTCGTTGAATGAACTTGATATTTCTCATCGCAAACACCTCCGAAGAATCCTCAACATCAGATGGCCTACTGGGGTTATTTCTAATGAGGCACTCTATGCTCGTTGTTATGTCACTCCCTTGTCTGTGAGAGTCTCTAAGTTTCGATGGAGAATGTTAGGACATATCTTAAGAGGACAGGAAGACTCACCAGCATACACCTCTATGTTATTTGCTATAAATTCTGATATTTTTATGGAAGGGAGACGGGGTAGACCATGTTTAAACTTATTAGATGTTATTAGAAAACACTTGACTAGTAGAAATCTTGATATTAGACTTAAGAATTTGACTGATTTCGAAGACCTTAGATTTTTGGCTTTAGATAGGGAGGAATGGAAGAAGTTAGAAGATGGTTGATGTTTTTGTTTTCTTTTTTATGCGTTTTGATATCTATAAGGTGCCTAGGATGCTCTTTTAAAGAGATATTTCGTACTTTGAAAGATTTACTACTACTACTACTATGTAATGTATATTATTAGTTCTTTTATTCAAATTTCTGATTGTTTCTGAATAGACTCAGTGAAGACAAATTCTAATGGAAATAAATAGCTGAATAACGTATCGACATTTCTACGTCATACTCATATTCTGAAATAGTATTAATTCAATTATAACGATCAATATTCACATTAAAAATTTGACGACGAAATTTATTTCAAACAAAATATATAACTGTAAAATAGTTATCAACCGTAAATAGTTTTTAACGAAATCGGAGCAAATATGAACATAAAACTGACAAAATTGGGCTCATCTGAAAATTAACAAATAGCGTGACGTTATACAGGAGATAAAAGATTAAAAGAGATAAAAGAATTAAACGAGAATATTATACATTTATCACATGCCTTCTCATGCGATATCAAAACTTTCGCCCACGAGGCTTGCCGAGTTAGCGAAAGTTTCGATATTTCCCGAGGCTTGCCGAGGGTTATATCGACATTTTCAATCACGAGGCTTGCCGAGTTTTGAAAATGTTGATATCGCATGAGAAGGCATGTGATTAATGTTTTATCACACTTTCTTTGGAGCCAAATTTGGCCGGGAAAGCAGAATTTGATCAAACGTTAGTTATAAATGTCACCAAAGCAAACTAGACATGTCGAACTTATTTATGTTTATAATGTCCAAGCTATAAATAGCTCTCGATGAGTTAGTATTTCAGATATCGAAGATACAATACGTACAATTAAGATCTCACGTGCTCATCACATTTATGACACAGTGAATGCTGTATGCCGCGCCCAATTTGCTTTTTACTCATAAGTGATACGTAGTGCATTGAATATTATTATATTTATCGACCATGGGACTTGTACTTATTGGCGTCTAGAATATTCCGCCACGATCACCGCGTCTTATTAATCACAAATTATATCCTGCATATTAATTGGTGTGAGGTAATTTTATACTTGATCATTACTACCGAAAATATACTAGTATGTATAGAACATCCGTTCAAGTGTTGATTAAATACATCAGAGTCCTTATCATAAATGTGTATCTGGGATAAGGTGAAAGTATTTCCTAGTTCTTGTATTTAAATAGAGTTGTGGAGCTATAATTAGTATCGATAATCTATCAGTCCACATTATACACCACAGGCCCTAATTCACATCAAAAATGTTATCGTCCGTTTTGATTCTTGACTGTCTGTTATTTCAAAATGATTTAATCAATGCAACTTGTAATCGTTGACAAGTTAGAATTTTATCGAGTATAGTTTGCTTTATAGTTCTTAGTCAGTATTCATCTTCATTGCCATAATTTGCCATTATTTGGAGCCAAATTTGGCCGGGAAAGCAGAATTTGATCAAACTTTAGTTATAAATCTCACCAAAGCAAACTAGACATGTCGAACTTATTTATGTTTATAATGTCCAAGCTATATATAGCTCTCGATGAGTTAGTATTTCAGATATCGAAGATACAATACGTACAATTAAGATCTCACGTGCTCATCACATTTATGACACAGTGAATGCTGTATGCCACGCCCAATTTGCTTTTTACTCATAAGTGATACGTAGTGCATTGAATATTATTATATTTATCGACCATGGGACTTGTAATTATTGGCGTCTAGAATATTCCGCAACGAGCGCGTTTGATACGCAATTATTACATCCTGCAAATCAATCGATGTTTGGTGATTCTAATACTTTATTTCTATTAGATATTTTTAGAGTCATTAAAACTGTAGATGTATGATGTATAGAACATCCGTTTAAGCGTTGATTATACATCACAGTCCTTATCGTATAATCTGTATCTGCGATAAGGTGAAAGAATTTCCTAGTTCTTGTATTTGAATAGAGCTGTGGGCTATTTATCAGTCCACATTATACACTACACACCCTAATTTACATCAACAATATCATCGTCCGTCTTGATTCTTGATTGTCTGTTATTTCAGAATGATTTAATCAATGCAACTTGTAATCGTTGACTTAGAATTTTATCGAGTATAGTCTAATTAGTTCTTAGTCAGTATTCATCTTTACTTGCCATTATCTGCTTCGCTAGGAATCATCTGAACTGGAAATTATCAGAACAGTTGTAATAATTAAATGTATCTCTTCAACATTTTAGAACGCAGTACTCCACCAGCCTATAACCACCCTGGTCATGGCCAGGTAGTTCACCCGTACTGTTACCAATATTGAATTGGTCTAAAGAATGGCAGCACATTAATCATCGGACCTGTTTGCCACAGTGCCCAGACTGATTTATAACCAGATTAGCTGATTAAGTTACGTCATTCGTCCCTTGATATATTTATATAGATAATATAATTTATAGGATGTTCTTATTGCACTTATTTGCACTAACTAAAATTCAGTTAAAACTGGTCCTGGGATAGTATTTTCGCTCTTTATTGTACAGAATCTATAAGTCTCTTTATCAGTCTGTTTATAGATTAGCCACGAATTTCGCAAGCTAATCTAGGCGAAACCGGTTTGGAAAAGCCAAGTATAATTTCTGCACAATTTCTATATGGAATTATATGGCTCAAAGAAGGGATCAGAGGGGGTTAAAATTCAGGTCTGAAATGGCTGAAATCTGGCTTTGTTTTGTGTGTTTTCTTCCTTCGAATAGATCAAACATCGTTTCTGTGTTTACTACTTTTTGTGAGGGTGACTGTAGTTTGTTCTAACACTTCCTTTTTAATTTCAAGTAAGCGATTAAGGAAATTAATGAGCCTGATTGATTGTATCGCTGACAAGTACCAAAACTTTGTGCAACTTTCAAGTCTGCTTGTAAACTTTGATCTCGTTTTCAGTAACCTTAAGTCGCTTGAAACTCTTACAAACCAGGAGTTTTTACTTTGTTTCATCATCCGAAGCCTAATTAGGTTTTGAACTATGAAGTGCAGTAAAAAAGCAACAGCTTGAAAAAGTTTTACAACAAAAAATTGTATTTTGCTTAACACATGTCAAACGCAAGGAAATGTTTTTAAAACAAGGTATAAATATATATTTTTCCTGCATTTGGAAAGTTTATCTGATCATTGCATTTACGGTCAAAGACTACTTCAGGTTGTTGATTTAAATCTTTATTTAAATCAGTACCTCACAGTAGTAGAACAGTTGTTGAGAGGGGGTTCCTTGTTCCTATGGGAATATCGGACTCTCTCTGAGCAACTGATTGATATTTCATGCCCCCGGGTGAGAGCCAGTGCTCCCCATCGGGGCATGTAATATCAATTCTGCTTTCCTGCCAAATTTGGCTCGAAAGTGTGATAATACTATTTACACGTCACTCAACTAAAAACTGTGTTAGATTGTTCAACTCTGTTTTATCGTTGAGTGTTGGTTTATTTTCAACTAAAAATCGGGCTTCTTTAATCTTTCTGTTGATGAGTGATGTTCCTCTATCTACGATTTGAAGTTTAAGCTTTGGGGGGCCTTTGTGCTGAGGGTGACTTTCCCTGTAGTGCTTTGCTAGTGGCTTATCTTCGTAAGATTTTGCTGTTGGATTTGCCGCACTACGGTAATGCTCGTCGAACCTGCACTTGATCGGTCTGTATGTTTCCCCACCATAGTTCTCGGTACAATTGTCTACTTCGCAAGTGATGTGGTAGACGGTATTAGTTGTGGTGCATTCTCCATCGGTTAAAGCTGCGCATGTTCTGCAGTTTGATGTTGTACAGGATTTCTTGTCAAGGGGTCTGGAGTCTGTAAGGAGATCCTTCAGTTTCCGTCCAGGTTTCTCGACAATTTTGATGGGGAGTCCACTATGTCTGACAGCATCTCTGTATTTGCGACTAGTAGCTTCGTTGACATAGGGTAGTTTGAGAATCGCTCCGTCTTGGTCTTTGTTCTGTACGTTCTGATTAATTCTCTTTCTACGTTTTCTCTTGTTCTTTATGGTTTCTAAGACTCTATCAGTGTAGCCGTTGTTGATGAGAAGTTTATCTATCATCTTTTCTGAGTACTTCTCGTTTTCTCTGTTGTTAGAGACTGCCTCTGCGGTGTTGTACATACTCTCAACAGTAGCATTCTTTGTACGTGTTGTATGATGAGAGTTGTAGTGGAGGGTGAGTGGCTTTTTCTGTGGTTTTCTGTAGAGTCTAGAATGTACTATTCCATCTGAGTCGATCTTTATTTCCGTGTTGAGGAAGGGAACAAAGTCGTTCTGATTGTCAGGGTAGTCTACAGTTAGTTTGATAAGTTTGTCAGGATCTTGTTGTTCGATGAGGTTGCACAGTTGCTGAGCTTTTCGTCTGTTGGTGGTGGCTCCGTTTAGATCGTCGTAAAACCTGCTGTAGGTGGGCAGTGTTATCCTCAGGTCTACGTAGACTGAAAGTTTTTCCAGTTTCCACATTTTGACAGTAGCTAGTATAGGTGCAGGGTTGGTTCCCATGAACAATCCAAGAAGCTGTAGGTAGACTTGATTGTTGTAGACAAAATATGACTTTCCTAGGGTTGTCTCTAGTAGTTCTTGTAAATCAGAGAGATGGAGACCGTATGTACTGATTGACTGTCTATTTTCTTTGGCAAGTTCCATGACATCTTCTATTGCTGTTAGTACGTTGATATTGGTGTATAAAGCTTCGACGTCTGCTGTAAAGAAAGTAAGACTCTTCAGATCATTTGGTGTGATGTTTCTAATCCTTCGAAGAAAATCGTGAGTGTTTTTCAAATGAGAAGGTACTAGATTCATCAGAGGAGATAGGATGTGACAGACGAACCAAAGGATTTTGTGGAAAGGGGAGTTGCAGCCTGAAACAATAGGTCTAGTTTTCATTGTGTCAGGGTTAAGAGTCTTGATCTCATCACTTGTGTACTTGTGGGTTTTAAGCATCACTCTTGCAGTAGCGAGGGTGGTGTGATGGCTCATTAACAGGTTAGTAACATCTTGAGGGAGATTACGACTCTTGGCAATGTTCTTGAATGTTGAGTTAACATCGTCTTCTAGAGTTTTAGTTAACTTGTTTATGTACTTTTGTTTGCCCAGTTTATCCTGTGGTATGTCGATCTTCTTGTAGACGTTTCCATTGTTGAGGTGAGTTGTAGTTGTCCTGATATGATCTTCTTTAGGCATTACTACAAACTCTGCTGTTTTGTCAGCGACGAAAATTTGAAGGTCTTCATTTTTCTTCAGGTTTCTGAGGGCAGTTCGTTGTTTTGGAGTGCGATTGGGTGTGAATTGAGCTGTCTTGGTGATGTTGATCAGATCTCGTCGAAGTGCACCCAATTTGTTCTCGACGGTAGTGTCTGCTAGAGGTGGAGCACGAGTGTAAGTTTGCTCGAATGCCGAATGGTGCAATGTTCTTCAAATGTTGTTTAAGCGTCTTAGTTGAGTAGGTGTTAGACCTGAGGATAACACTGCCCACCTACAGCAGGTTTTACGACGATCTAAACGGAGCCACCACCAACAGACGAAAAGCTCAGCAACTGTGCAACCTCATCGAACAACAAGATCCTGACAAACTTATCAAACTAACTGTAGACTACCCTGACAATCAGAACGACTTTGTTCCCTTCCTCAACACGGAAATAAAGATCGACTCAGATGGAATAGTACATTCTAGACTCTACAGAAAACCACAGAAAAAGCCACTCACCCTCCACTACAACTCTCATCATACAACACGTACAAAGAATGCTACTGTTGAGAGTATGTACAACACCGCAGAGGCAGTCTCTAACAACAGAGAAAACGAGAAGTGCTCAGAAAAGATGATAGATAAACTTCTCATCAACAACGGCTACACTGATAGAGTCTTAGAAACCATAAAGAACAAGAGAAAACGTAGAAAGAGAATTAATCAGAACGTACAGAACAAAGACCAAGACGGAGCGATTCTCAAACTACCCTATGTCAACGAAGCTACTAGTCGCAAATACAGAGATGCTGTCAGACATAGTGGACTCCCCATCAAAATTGTCGAGAAACCTGGACGGAAACTGAAGGATCTCCTTACAGACTCCAGACCCCTTGACAAGAAATCCTGTACAACATCAAACTGCAGAACATGCGCAGCTTTAACCGATGGAGAATGCACCACAACTAATACCGTCTACCACATCACTTGCGAAGTAGACAATTGTACCGAGAACTATGGTGGGGAAACATACAGACCGATCAAGTGCAGGTTCGACGAGCATTACCGTAGTGCGGCAAATCCAACAGCAAAATCTTACGAAGATAAGCCACTAGCAAAGCACTACAGGGAAAGTCACCCTCAGCACAAAGGCCCCCCAAAGCTTAAACTTCAAATCGTAGATAGAGGAACATCACTCATCAACAGAAAGATTAAAGAAGCCCGATTTTTAGTTGAAAATAAACCAACACTCAACGATAAAACAGAGTTGAACAATCTAACACAGTTTTTAGTTGAGTGACGTGTAAATAGTAATATTCTCGTTTAATTCTTTTATCTCTTTTAATCTTTTATCTCCTGTATAACGTCACGCTATTCGTTAATTTTCAGATGAGCCCAATTTTGTCAGTTTTATGTTCATATTTGCTCCGATTTCGTTAAAAACTATTTACGGTTGATAACTATTTTACAGTTATATATTTTGTTTGAAATAAATTTCGTCGTCAAATTTTTAATGTGAATATTGATCGTTATAATTGAATTAATACTATTTCAGAATATGAGTATGACGTAGAAATGTCGATACGTTATTCAGCTATTTATTTCCATTAGAATTTGTCTTCACTGAGTCTATTCAGAAACAATCAGAAATTTGAATAAAAGAACTATCAAATCATGAGACTCAAAAACACTACACGAATCCACCAGTATATTATTAGGTTCAAGGTTATAAGCCTAATTTGTACGTGGCATGCGTAGTATAGTGTACTGATGTGTATCAATATCATTATTATGGAGTGAGCTGATTGGAGCCTATATTTATAGTTATAGTGAATGGAAATCAAGCGTCCGCCAAAACGAAACAACGGGCGCAATTCTTGTTTATAACACCGAATTTGGGCTTTTACTAATTCGCTCGCCCAAAAATTTAACGTGACTTTGGTTTTTATGGTTTTGCAGCCGTACAAAACGGTTTTACATAAACCCTAATCCCAACAATAACCCCGAAGCTATCCATAACCCTTACCACAACCCTAACCCTAACCCGAGCCCTAAACAATCGAATTCATGTTTTACTAGCCTGTCACGTGACCAAAACGGTTTTTCGCCCATAACTCCCCAGTTGTAGGTTTACAACCTACCAGGACGCGCGCCGAGTTGGACTCGTCGACGGTCCTGGATATATATGGAACAGATATTTTACGAGTATCACCCGTTAACTCTCCAGGAAAGACTTTTTACCCTACGTCATGGGGGGTGATACGGAATCAGCGTCCAAAAATACACCTACTCAGATCAATTTCACACCCAAAGGGACTTTTCACAAGAATTTTCTTAAAATTTGGGCGAGCGATTTAGTAGGAGCGCCGAATTTGATCAGATATGTATTTATAATTATTTTGACAACATTAGTTTCGTGATTGGGACACTTTAAAGTCACACAAATTTTTTATTGACACGTGATTTTACATTTTTTAAACAATGAAAATAATGGCATCTGGAGCTTCAATTTCTCGAGTTTTCATTGTTTATATCAATTATGATTAATATAAGCTATAAGTATAAATGAATGTAATTTTGTAATTTTTGTAATTTTTATAATTTTTGCAATTTTTTCTCCAACGTTTTAATTTGTTCAGTTCACGGTTCATTACTATTCATTACTAAACAAGGGACTTCCATTGTCAATTCTGGTATAAATCAGACGAACCGTTATCGATATTGAGACCCGTTTTATAAAAATACGATATTTTACGGCATTTACTTTATTTTAAATTATATTTAACAGCGTTAACACGTTTTTTTCTCCGGCATAGTTGGTATATCACGGTTGAAGTAGTTGAATGCTATACGATTTTTCCGCCCGCGGGTCGAGGTGATGTGGATTATATCCACCAGCGTGAGCTTTTTCTTACAGATATTAGTTTTTACTTTAGTTTCTTCAAGATCAGATCCGTTTTTAATTTAGTTTCACTTTTACTTTCAACATGTTTCTAATGAAATTGAACGAACAAATAAAACAGGGGTTACAGTTGATCGAAATTAGAATTTAGAAATTCTCAAGTGTAGTTGTAATGCCACTAATTAGATGATCATTTACTAAGTTTTATAAATGTAAATATATCAACAATGTAATATGTCCACAAGTGGGCGTTTATCACAAAGCTTCAGTTTCCAACAATCACAGCAAATTAATGTACAAGATTTCAGAAATTTTACGAGAAAATCATGTTGCTTTTAGTTTAAGATGTAGAACAGGCCAAAATGACTGACTATATAGAACGAAAAACCGGCCGCTATCAAACAATGTTTCAGCTCATTGTTTCATGACTCATGTACATATAATTTTATTGTAAACGATCAAAATATAGGCCCTCTCTCCCTCTCTCCCTCATCTCCTTATCTCCTTCTCACCCTCTCTCACTCTCTCACTCTCTCCCTATATTCCTTTCTCCTTCTCCCACTCTCCTTACCTCCCTCTCTCCCTCTCTCCCTCTCTCCCTCTCTCTTTATCTCCATCTCTCCTCATCTCCCTCTCTCCCTCTCTCCCTCTCTCTTTATCTCCCTCTCTCCTCATCTCCCTCTCTTCTCCTCTCCCTCTCTCCTCCTCTCCCTCTCTTTCTCTCCCTCTCTACTTCTCTACCTCTCTCCCTCCCTGGAACCAGAACAAGCACCGCCAGACGCCAGTCGCCACAGAGCAGCTGCTACTACCACGTGAGTTGTCATTATCAGTTACCAGGGTAACCAGGGTTACCCGGGTAACCAGTTACTAGAGTTTCTGTAGCAGCTACTGAGTGACTGGACAATCAAAAGTAGTAACCCAGAGAGCTCGAGATCACAGTCTGATCATGGACATTGAATATGAAAGTTAAAGATCAAATTTATAACATCAATTTAAATGGCAGTTTCAAAACAAAAACAGGGCAAAATATCTTTCGGGAACACAATAGAATAACACGTAAAATGTCGGCCTAAATTTCAAGGTTTATCAACTGAAATAGTGAACTGAAAATGGTAAACACAAAACAATTATCGATACTGAAAAATATCACCGGCTTAGACTTAACGTCTCCACGAATTTGGTAACCATAGTAACAGTGTGTCACGTGTTAATTATGAGCCAATCATGGCAACCTGCGTGATATAAGGTGAGCTCAGAGTTCAGAGTTGATACATTCTTTACATCCACATATTGCCGTGGGAACTATTAAAGTGTACTGTGTAGTGTGTAAGTGTGGATCAATAACACTGTTCAGTGTTCAGATTTCATGTCATCTGCTCACGAGATGTATCATCAGCCCTACCGGACACAAAAATATATCGCTACTGGACAAATTTAGAAATTATAATTTAGAAATTAGAATTTAGAAATTAGTAATTTAGAAACAGAAACTACACTAATTAGCTCACTACGATTATTGCAATTGAATTCATCGTTAATGAATTAAACCGGTTTCAACTATAGTTCTAAGTAACTTGTAAGTTGGGCTGCACGACAAAGGGGGGCCCTCCATTATCAGGGGTCAGATCATATGACGTATAATTAGTGATGTGACGTATAATTAGTGATGTGATGAGTGATCCACCACATGCAGCTATGATTTACAGAACATGTGAACTCTACCCTATATCTAGCCCAGTTTAACTCCGTACTTTTGATTTAAATTAACAAGTCAATAAGCATTTTTTCGTAGGATAATTAATCAAATTTACTGAATACTGAATACTGAATACTGAATACTGAATACTGAATACTGAATACTGAATACTGAATACTGAATACTGTATACTGAATACTGAATACTGAATACTTTCTCGAAATCTACTAAAATGGTACCAGTGTCCACCGGACAATGCTGGTCAAAATAGTGCTTAATAACATCTAAAACAAATTCATAAGTGTCCCCTTTCTTGTCACCACTTAAAATATAAACTAAAGGCACACATTTGTTGTCTACAACTGAGTGGATGGTGTAAGACTGAGGAAAGATCTTCGGTGATACATAGAAAGTGCCGTCTGCTATCCAGTCTGAGTGCTCCGACAGTGTCTTCATGTTCCTGCTCGTGGAGAATACGATGACTCTGACTCCCCGATCTGTAGAACCATCAAAGAGGACAAAGGGTTCATCTCTTCTGGTGGAAGTACATGTAGGAGGGAGAGTAAAGTCCTCTAAGGTAGTAGCCTCCTGGTGTTGGGAGGATCCTGACGCTGCAGCTCTGGAACGTTGAATCACTCTGGCCAAGGACATGATGTTAGGGAAAGTCTGGTTCACTGCAGTCGACGTCTCTACCAGGGCTTCTGATATGAGGTTCTGCGTCGCCGAAAGAGGTTGATCTTCAGCTTTCCTCTTCAGGGATGTTAGGACTTCTCTTCGTTCTGGGGCTGCGAGGTCTGCTTCGTGGTTGTGGGTTTTCGTACTCAATCTGAGAGAATCGTCTGAGAGGCTGCACGACGGCCAGGCCCCCTCATTATTAGGGGTCCCACGGAGATCAGATCATGTCACCAATTAGTGACGTATAATTAGTGATGTGATCCATCAGTAGAATTTAACTGACCTAGAAATGGGCTAGATACAGGGGAGAGTTAACATGTCATGTAGTCTGTATATCATAGTTTTATATGTATTATAGATCAGCCCTTCCAGACGATCTCGAAAGTTCCTTCCAGCTCGCCAGACCTCGCCAGAACGGAACTCGATGTTCCACTTCGTATCTGTACTCATATACATAATATTATTAGTTAACTTGTGTTAATACTTTACCATACTACACGTAATCAAACAAATAAACCCTGTTTACAATGAGATAACATGACTTACTGACTTACTGACTTAAGGCGGGTAGTATTCCCGAGATCCATTGACAACAGTTCTCCACAGCTTTCTGTCCTCCATCAGTCTAGCTATCTCATCTACTGATTTCAGCCCAGTATCTGCTTTTAGGTTATCTAGTAGTGTTAGGTAAGGTCGCCCCCTGTTAGTATGCCCATGACTCGGCTTCCAGAGGATCAGTTTGTTCAGTGTCAGCTCCGGATGTCGGTGAGCATGACCTGCAAGTCTGAGCCTTCGTTGGGTTATCTTGGAGCTGACTTTAGGAAGATCACCGTACAGACTGTGGTTGCTGACATGGTCTCGATATTGATTGATGTTAAGGGCCATTCTTAACATTCGTGTATAGCAACCATCAACCATCTTCTCCAGCCTTTTCGTCATAGTCCAAGTCTCAGAACCGTATAGAAGCACCGACTCGACTAGTGCTGTGAACACTCTGGTCTTGATAGACTTTCTAAGGTTAGATTTCCAAAGTTTTTTGAGAGTGTGGCATGCTCCCCATGCTCTTCCTTTCCTAACCCTGATATCACTCTCACTGTCTCTGATTCTAGAACCAAGATAGGTAAAGTCTTCCACGTGCTCTATTGTGTTGTTACCCAGGGACTTGATGGTATCAGGGTTCTCGATGTTCTGAGTAATGAATTTGGTTTTCCCTTCATTCATTCTAAGTCCCACTGTAGCAGCAACTCTTTCTACCTCTAGCATCAGCATCTCTGCCTCCTTTACAGTATCTGCTATCAGAGCAATGTCATCTGCAAAACCAGTGTCTGTTATCTTCTCCGCCTTGACTCTCCTACTCCGATAAGGCTTAATGGTAAATCCTATTTCAGGATGCTTGCTTAAGGCTAGTCTCATGCAATAGTCAAGGGCTATAATGAACAAGTATGGTGCTAATGTATCCCCTTGAAGAACTCCTGCCAGGATATCAAATAGCTCGGTATCCCCATCTGGTGTTATAACTTTGCCCTTCGTGTTGACATAGAGAAGATTAATGATATCTACAATACTGTCCGGTATTCCATAGGCCTTTAGTATTTGCATCAAAATTCCCCGGTGAAGTGAATCAAAGGCCTTCTTAAAATCAACAAACACCATAGCTACCGGTAAATTTCTCTGTCTAGCCCCCTCTAGAATCCTTCTGAGTGCCAAGATGTGACTAGTAGTGGACCGTCCTTCCCGAAAACCATTCTGAGTGTCCCTAAGTACCCCCTCTATAGCCGGCTGGATCCTATTAAGCACCATTCTATTAAGAGTCTTAGCTACGAGAGAAGTCAAAGATATCCCCCTCCAGTTTCCAGGGTTGGTCAAGTCTCCCTTTTTGGGAACCGGGATGATGTTACTTATCCTCCACTGATCTGGCGCAATACCATCTGTCAGGGCTTTGTTGCAGAAGGACAGCACGATTTCATCCAGGTCGCATCTTTTGAGGACTTCAGGTGGTATGCCGTCATCACCTGGTGCTTTACCTTCTTTTATCCTGTGTTTAGCAGCTTTAAGCTCATCCACAGTAAAAGGTTCTGTACTGATGTTGAGTCCTTCAAATTGAGTCTCGATCCTAGGATGCTCGTTTTCCACATCCGGTATACTCCCTAACAGATTCGTGAAATGCCCAAGCCAATTTTTCTTCCTTTCTTCGGCTCCGTTGCCCCTTATTTGAGTTGCCCCCTTGGCCTTCCTGCCAGTTATCTCATTTATGACATTCCAACTTTCTTTGTTTTTGCATCTGTCTGCAGCCATTTCGACCCTTCTAACCTTGGCAACTAGATCTTCTTCAAAGATGTCCTGGTACACCTGATCCAGTTCAGTTTTTAGTAGCTTAACAGACAGTCGACTGTCTTCACTAGGCTCCCGGTGATAGACAGTCTCTGCTTGCTGCAAGGCTGTACGCACGCTTTGAACTCGCTGATCACCCGCGAAATCGTCACGTCTCTTCTTTTCTCTCTTAGGCAGTATGGCTTTGTTGGTATCAGCAATCGCATCAACAAAATGCCCATACAGTTCCGTAACCTCACTTTCATCGGTTTGCTCGCATAAAGCAGAGTACCGATTCTTGACTTCTACTGCATATCTCTTCTGTAGGTCTTCATCCGATTTAAGTGCTCCCCAATTATACCAGGTTTTCTTGGGTTGCTTTTTTGCTCGTCGAAGAGATAGCTTGATCTTAGACAAAACAAGTCTATGATCAGTACCCAGTGTACTAAAGAAGCTGTAGACTTCAGTGTTTTTGACACTGTTCCTCCACTTCTTCCTCACTAGAATAAAGTCTAACTGAGACTTATTCAGGGTTCCATCCGATAGATGAGTCCACATCTTACCCCGCTTCTTTCTGAACCTGGTGTTTGTAATCTCCAGATTACATTCCAGGGCAGTATCCCGAAGCAGCTCCCCATTTCTGTTGGTTCTCTCATGGAAATACCAACCGAAGTCATTCTCGTCCCTCTTTGATAGGTGAGCGTTAAAATCCCCAATCACCTCCAAGAAGTTGTGAGCAGGGATCTGTGAGACTGCACACCTTAGATCGGTATGAAACTTCTCTGCTGCTTCTACACTATCTGCCTCCGTAGGTCCGTAGACACAGACGAAGGTTGGTTTAGGATTACCATTTAGAGATATCTTAAGGATTCTCTCCGTTACTGGTGTTATCTCCGTAGTTGCGTCAAATGCCTTGCTAGTTAGGATGAATCCCACTCCGCCCACTGCTGCCTGGGCCCGATTCCTAGTAGCTGATGAAGTAATTAGATAGCTGCTCTCGCCAACTCTCTCTACTTTGACAGGCTCTTCATGGACTATCCTGTGCTCTTGGATACCTACAATCTCTGCTCCACTCTTCTCGAAAAGATGTACCATCTCCAGTTTCCTCTGAGCAGTTCTTATCGTTCTAGTGTTAAGAGTGCCTACCCAGGTAATGTCGGTACATGAAAATAAACTTTTTTTGTTGTTTTCGTTTATGTTGGGTGTTTCAGGTTGATTAGGCTCATCATTCACCAACCTTCCATTCGGATTTAAGTTGGTGAAATCATTACCACCTTCACGTCCAGAAACAAAAGTAGGGGCTGATACCCTAGTGCTGTAAGAACTATTCATCATGTTTCTTTTCTGTTGGCTATGTGACACGTGAGCCACCTGCGCCACTGGAATGGCTCTCTTGATAGCTACTTCATCAGTAGATGTTCCCACATACAGTAAATAAAACGGAAAGATGACAGATGGTGCTCCCATAGTTCCGGAATCTGTTACATCTTCATTAACCCAAATCACCATCATCACGAGCTTGTTCTGAGGATGCCCGGCTTTTTTTTCGGGGGTGCACCCCTAGATCCGCTGTGTTCAGTTACAACTCCATCACTGAAGTTGCATGCAGCCCCACCTCGAGCAGGATGTGGCTCTTCACCACGCACAGACGGTCTGAATGTACAGAGTTGAATCTGCAGCATCCTAGGTTTACCCGTAATAGAGCAAAACCTTTGGGGCCAAATAATAGAGCAAAACCTTTGGGGCCAAAACATCACGTGATCGAATCACGTGATTGATAACAAAGCTAGAGACTAAGGGGTATGGAGCACACTGCTTTCCATGTGTTTTATAGACTGACCATGAGTTCCCTTACACAAATTGAACCTATAGGTTTAACTATAATTCTAAACATTATCTTTTGTGGGGACCGAGGGCTCATCGTCCGAGTATAAAGCAGACACTCCTGATCACTATGTTCGTAGAAATATTTCTTTTACCCTTATGAGCTGTTGTCCGTATATATTGTGTTAACAATTGATCAATGTTCTTATGGTTCCAAATCTCATGATTCAATTTCACTTAACAAATCAACTCCTAACTAACCTTATGCCTAACTAACCGTATGCCTAACACGCATTACACATTATTTTATTTCCTCATCTTTGCCTTTGTTGATTGTTCATCTTCTCGCACAATTCCTTAAGTGGGGTGAGTCATCGTCATGTGAATGTTTGCAGTTTTCCATACATTGATTGGGGTGTCGACTAGTGGTCAAGTTTATGTCTCGTGTCAAGTTTTAGGGACGTTTTTGGCTAACAATGTTACGTCAGCAGACGAGTGGGTTAAGAAATGCTTGTGAAAGTGGATTTTTGGAAACCAATTGTTTTCCACGGTTTATGCTACCCTGATCATAATGATCATTATGAGCCTAAAATTTTTTTCCGGTTTACTTGCTACACGTTGCGATCAAAAGAGGTTGCAGCGTGTGTCAACGGTTTACTTTACTAAAGTCCGTACCTTTTAGTAGTACCTACCTCTCTATATACAATTTTGGACTCGAAGCTTCCCCCTTGTAATGCGATCTTGGAATGCAGGCGGGAGCTCTGTCTTAAGAGGTACGTATCGAGATTCGAGAATTACTCGGACCGAAAATTTTCTAAGTCGAAATTCTTTCAAAGATTTTCTGGAAACTACGTTTGTTCATGTTTCATGCTACCCTGATCATTATGAGCTTCTGAAGTCTGTACATTCGGAAGGCTGTGGATGTGATTGGTTCCATATACTTACATTTATAAAGAACGTGATATTAGGCCTGAAGATTTAAAGGAGAATGCACAAATTTGTCGCGGAGAACTGAAATAATTGCGATCTGTCGCGAGGATCTGAGAAAATCGCGATTTGTCGCTGCAAACGTCAAAAATCGCGATTCCGCACGTGCCGCGATTTCCTTTTCTCCTTGAATTATATACCTAAGAACACTTGATCGGCTCACTCCCGTTGCATGCCTTTGGCACGTACGTCTCACATCCCTAGATACGAGAACCCCCCTTTAGCAAGTGCTCCCGTCCCTTATGTGATATACGAGTCGAGCGGTCAAATCTTAAAGATCATGTTTAATTCTTAATGCACAGCCATGATGTACAGAGTTGATATGTGAACTCTACCCTGTATCTAGCTCATTTCTACTTTCTAGGTCAGTTAAATTCTACTGATGGATCACATCACTAATTATACGACACTAATTGGTGTCATGATCTGATCTACGTGGGACCCCTAAAAATGAGGGGGCCTGATCGTCGGCCTCCCGTCTGAGAGGGATGGATCACATCACTAATTATATGTCACATCGGTTGCACGACGGCCAGGCCCCCTCATTATTCGGGGTCCCACGGAGATCAGATCATGACACCAATTAGTGACGTATGATTAGTGATGTGATCCATCAGTAGAATTTAATTGACCTAGAAATGGGCTAGATACAGAGTAGAGTTCACAATTCACATGTCGACTCTGTTCACATAATATTATTACCTTATCGGACCTTATTTGGACGGACATTACTTGAACGCTGGAGGCCCTAGCGTTCATCTTAATGTCCGTTCAAATAAAGTCCGTTCAATTAATGTCCGTCCAAGTAAAAGTCCGTTGAAATTTTTTCAAACATTTTTCCATTTCGAACTTTTTACCCAGAATATGACAACTATGAGAACTTTATTGTGCCGTAAGTTAACGACGGAAAGGTTCTCCTTGGTCTGCCGGAGGCACAGAAAACTCTACTAGTATATGATGTTTTCAAGGGTCACTTGGCGGAAAAAGTCAACGAAATCATGACACTCAACAACATAGTTCATGAGCTGGTCCCCGCCAACATGACAAACTTGTTCCAGCCTCTAGATATTACGGTAAATAGTGTTGCCAAGGACATTGTCCGACGTTTTTATAGTTCATATTACTGAGGGGAGGTAATGAAACAGTGCTAGGAAAGCTCCACGTGATGTTAAGGTTAACCTTAAGTTGTCTAAGATAAAACCACTTCACGCCGAATGGCTTGTAAAAGTTAACACTGAAATGCAGGACCAGGGTAGTTTGATAAAAAAGGTTTCCACAAAGCTAGAAATCACTGATGCTTGTTTAAGCATGGACTATTTCATGCACGAAAACCTATTTAATGAAGATGATATGTGATATAAGACACTGATCATGTACACATATTTTAACATTTTTTTACTGCTTAATGACTGCTATTCTTACTTACTGTATAAAAAATGGATTAAAAAATCATTTGCTGAAATTAAAAAAACGTCAAAAATTAAAAAAATTCGGATTTTTGATGGTTTTGAATGCCTTCGAGCGTTCATATTAATGTCCGTTCACAATTATGTCCGTTCATGTAATGTCCGTCCAAATAAGGTCCGATAAGGTAGTTAAATTGTGTTAATACTTTACCATACTACACGTAATAAAACAAATAAACCCTGTTTACAATGAGATAACATCACATGATCGAATCACGTGTTTTGATAACAAAGCTAGAGACTAAGGGGTATGGAGCACACTGCTTTTCATGTGTTTTATAGACTGACCATTAGTTCTTTTACACAGATTGTACTACTAGCCTTAACTATAATTATAAAGATTATCTTTTGTGGGGACCGAGGGCTCGTCGTCCGAGTATAAAGCTGACACTCCTGATCACTGCGTTCATAGAAATATTTCCTTTACCCTCATGAGATGTTGTCTGTATATATTGTCTTAACAATTGATCAATGTTCTCATTGTTCCAAATCTCATGATTCAATTTCACTTAACAAATTAACTCCTAACTAACCTTATGCCTAACACGCATTACACATTATTTTATTTCCTCATTTTTGCCTTTGTTGATTGTTCATCTTCTCGCACAATTCCTTAAGTGGGTGAGTCATCGTCATGTGAATGTTTGCATAATGATCATTATGATCATTATGAGCCTAACATATTTTTTCCGGTTTACTTGCTACACGTTGCGATCAAAAGGGTGTGTCAACGATTTACTTTACTGAAGCCCGTACCTTTTAGTAGTACCTACCTCTCGATATACGATTTTGGAATCGAAGCTTCCCCCTTGTAATGCGACCACTTATGTGATATACGAGTCAAGCGGTCAGATCTTAAAGATCATGTTTACTTCTTAATGCAATGCCATGATGTACAGAGTTGACATGTGAACGTGAACTCTACCCTGTATCTAGCCCATTTCTAGGTCAGTTAAATTCTACTGATGGATCACATCACTAATTATACGTCACTAATTGGTGATATGATCTGATCTACGTGGGACCCCTAATAATAAGGGGGCCTGGTCGTCGGCCTCTCGTCACATCACTAATTATACGTCATATGATCTGACCCCTAATAATGGAGGGCCCCCCTTTGTCGGCCTCCCGTAAGTTGTTGTCTTATGGAATTTCACATGGAGACGATACAGAAACTGAAAATATTTTAGAGAACTCCGGGCTATATTGCTACTGGTGATCAAATTAAATGTCACTTGTTAGCGGGCTATATCATGAGCTGGCTGTAGAGATATCGGGCCCTTTGACAGCGGGCTGGTGAGAGCCCGCTATGCGAAAAAGCGCACGCTGGTGGATATATATATATAGATATCACTGCAGCCTTGAGGGCGGTACTAAATATTGCACGCGCGTGCGCGTGCAATATTTTATATCTCCACGAGGGCTCCAGCCCGAGGCGGAGATATTTTCGTATAGCACGGAGGGCCCAACGGGCCCGAGTGCTATACGATAGTTCCGCCCTCATGGCGAGGAATGATATCGTGTATATCCATGAGCGGGCGGTTCTCAAGTGTAGTTGTAATGCCACTAATTAGATGATCATTTACTAAGTTTTATAAATGTAAATATATCAACAATGTAATATATCCACAAGTGGGCGTTTATCACGAAGCTTCAGTTTCCAACAATCACAGCAAATTAATGTACAAGATTTCAGAAATTTTACGAGAAAATAATCATTGCTTTTAAATTTAGTTTAAGATGTAGAAAAGGCCATAATGACTGACTATAGAACGAAAAACCGGCCGCTATCAAACAATGTTTCAGCTCATTGTTTCATGTACATAATATAATCTTATTGTAAACGATCAAAATATAGGCCCTCTTTCCCTCATCTACTTATCTCCTTCTCTCCCTCTCTCACTCTCTCACTCTCTCCCTATCTTCCTTTCTCCTTCTCCCACTCTCCTTACCTCCCTCTCTCCCTATATCACTTTCTCTTTATCTCCCTCTGTCCTCCTCTCCCTCTGTCCTCCTCTCCCTCTCTTTCTCTCCCTCTATCTACTTCTTTACCTCTCTCCCTCCCTGGAACCAGAACAAGCACCGCCAGTCGCCACAGAGCAGCTGCTACTACCACTCGAGTTGTCATTATCAGTTACCAGGGTAACCAGGGTTACCCGGTTAACCAGTTACTAGAGTTTCTGTAGCAGCTACTGAGTGACTGGACAATCAAAAGTAGTAACCCAGAGAGCTCGAGATCACAGTCTGATCATGGACATTGAATATGAAAGTTAAAGATTAAATTTATAACATCAATTTTAATGGCAGTTTCAAAACAAAAACAGGGCAAAATATATATCGGGAACACAATAGAATAACACGTAAAATGTCGGCCTAAATTTCAAGGTTTATCAACTGAAATAGTGAACTGAAAATGGTAAACACAAAACAATTATCGATACTGAAAAATATCACCGGCTTAGACTTAACGTCTCTACGAATTTGGTAACCATAGTAACAGTGTGTCACGTGTTAATTATGAGCCAATCATGGCAACCTGCGTGATATAAGGTGAGCTCAGACTTCAGAGTTGATACATTCTTTACAATTACATCCACATAATATTGCCGTGGGAACAATTTAAGTGTACTGTGTAGTGTGTAAGTGTGGATCAATAACACTGTTCAGTGTTCAGATTTCATGTCATCTGCTCACGAGATGTATCACCAGCCCTACCGGACACAAAAATATATCGCTACTGGACAAATTTCATGCGGGCTATATTTGCTGTATTGTTACTTGTCACGCTAAGTGTCGTCTGCTCGCGTGCTGTATTTTAAGCGGGCTGGACGCGCACTGTGTCTTGTAACATCGGGCTGCGAGTGCTCAGATGACAAAATATAGCCCGCTGGTGGATATATATACATATCACCGGAGACTCGCGGGCGGAACAAAATATTGCACGCGCACGCGCGTGCAATATTTCATATGTCCCCGAGTGCGATAGCCCGAGGAGGACATATTTTCGTATAGCACGGAGGGCCCATCGGGCCCGAGTGCTATACGATTTTTCCGCCCGCGGGTCGAGGTGATGTGGATTATATCCACGGTCCACCAGCGGGCGTTTTACAGTTAATATATAATCTTATAAATAAACAATGGAGCTTGTATAAAAGTCAACTCTAGAAAAGGTCGCCACTAATTGTTGTAACCATGGTAACACGTCACGTGTTCAATGTAAGCCAATCATAAAGGGCTGTGTCGTATATAGGGGCTGGAGATAAAAGATCCATACTGGCACTGCATTCCTGGGCCGTGAGAATAATGAATGTAATGTCAGTGACGATGAATATCAATAATAGGGGGATTATTATAGTGCTGATGTGTATTATATGTAGTGTGTTATAATAACTTTGATATAAATCAAAGTATCATGTCATCTGCTCACGAGCTGCATGAGCAGCCCTACCGGACACAAAAATAAAATATATATATCTCCGTGCTATGAAAATATTTTAGAGAACTCCGGGCTATATTGCTACTGGTCAAATTAAATGTCACTTGTTAGCGGGCTATATCATGAGCGGGCTGTAGAGATATCGGGCCCTTTGACAGCGGGCTGGTGAGAGCCCGCTATGCGAAAAAGCGCACGCTGGTGGATATATCTTCATACGATGCGTGTGATAGGAATGAGGATCATATGCTGCTAACGAGTTACCCAGTGGATCACACAATGCATACGTGGCTTGAACTGCCCGGAAGGAATTATGATCAGTGGATCACTTCGAAACACGTGATGTGAACCGATGAATCGTATTCGCAAGATCACTTCAAAATAAGTGACGTGAACCGACCTGACGAATCACTTAATGGTCCATAAGAAGGATAGGATGTGACCTGAACTTGGAAATAAGTCAGGATATTTTGTCGCAGTAGAGTACGCTACCTGGATCGTAGTGCGACACGTACTGTAGTGCGACAGAGAGTGTTTTTGTCGGACTTCGCACTAGAGTACGTGTCGCACTTGAGTACGTGTCGCACTACAGTACGATTACCCGTGAACGATTTCTAATTGGGGGCTTTTCACAATTTAATCTTCCATGTGGTCCTTGCTTCTCCCCCCTTCCCCGATTTCTTTGTTTACTGCTTTTTCCTTCCCCGATTTTGTCTTTCTTTGGGTTTTTTT
>NC_087082.1:18049370-18072077 GCF_026151205.1 Bolinopsis microptera | reverse complement strand
ACACAGTAGTTATTAAAGGGGGTTATGCTTCTTATAGCTATCTCTGGGTACGTGAGATAGTTATCATCGGAAGAGATATAGAACTCATCAGTCTAGGTACAATTTTATATCATAGACTAATTTCTATTTATAATTTTCCACCATTCTAAAAAAGTTGACAAAAAAGCTTTTTGAAATATTGTGTTCATAAGATATTGATGCAAAAATTGATTCATAAATGAATGCTTTTACCCCATCTTCTATATAAAAGACTCATGAAATACACCCGTCTTTATCATAGCATTTACTAATTATGGTTATATTAAGCCGTGGTAAAGCTATAAATGCGATTTTAGCGGTATAAGTTTTAAATTACTTTTCCTTCGGTTGATGGCGTTGCACAATCTCCATATTCTAATCCAAATCAGTTAATGGAATTGTTTTGATGATCCATTGGTTATAAATTGTACAATTAGTAAATATACCAAAACTCACTTCAGACGTTGAATCAGTTAACACAGAAGTGAAGAAAGGCTCTTACGCAAAGATTTCGTGTATCATCACTGACATAACAGAAACAGCAACAGTGACCTGGCGAACTAGTACAGGACCAGTTCCAGCTGAAAAGTTCACTCCTGTCCAAGGAAGTAACTCTGCAGGGACACAGACATCAACTCTTGCTGTAGACGGAACTCTTGTCAACGAAGATACTGCTTACACTTGCAGAGTCACTTCCGGATCTTTACCTGATTCCAACTTCTCTGATACCACTGTCAATCTGAACGTTTATGGTATGTTCTTTAAACGCTAATGCAGTAATTTTGCAATCCATTTTTCAATACATGAACGAATTTCTATCCTTCCTCCATATTCCAATTTACATCAGTTTAAAAGGAATTGATTTGATGATCCGTCGGTTATAAATTGTAGAATTTGTCGAATTTGTAAATGTACCAAAACTCACTTCAGACGTTGAATCAGTTAACACAGAAGTGAAGAAAGGCTCTTACGCAACGATTTCGTGTATCATCACTGGCATAACAGAAACTGCAGCAGTGACCTGGCGAACTAGTACAGGACCAGTTCCAGCTGAAAAGTTCACTCCTGTCCAAGGAAGTAACTCTGGTGGGACACAGACATCAACTCTTGCTGTAGACGGAACTCTCGTCAACGAAGATACTGCTTACGCTTGCAGAGTCACTTCCGGATCTTTACCTGATTCCAACTTCTCTGATACCACTGTCAATCTGAACGTTTATGGTATGTTCTTCAAACGCTAATGCAGTATAAATCGTACAATCTATTTTTCGATTCATGAACGAATTTCTATCATTCCTATTTCCTTCATATTCCAATTCACATCAGTACAAGAAAATGATTTCATGATCTGTCGGTTATAAATTGTAGAATTTGTAAATGTACCAAAACTCATTTCAGACGTTGAATCAGTTAACACAGAAGTGAAGAAAGGCTCTTACGCAACGATTTCTTGTATCATCACTGGCATAACAGAAACAGCAGCAGTGACCTGGCGAACTAGTACAGGACCAGTTCCAGCTGAAAAGTTCACTCCTGTCCAAGGAAGTAACTCTGCAGGGACACAGACATCAACTCTTGCTGTAGACGGAACTCTCGTCAACGAAGATACTGCTTACACTTGCAGAGTCACTTCCGGATCTTTACCTGATTCCAACTTCTCTGATACCACTGTCAATCTGAACGTTTATGGTATGTTCTTCAAACGCTAATGCAGTATAAATCGTAAAATCTATTTTTCGATTCATGAACGAATTTCTATCATTCCTATTTCCTCCATATTCCAATTCACATCAGTACAAGAAAATGATTTCATGATCTGTCGGTTATAAATTGTAGAATTTGTAAATGTACCAAAACTCATTTCAGACGTTGAATCAGTTAACACAGAAGTGAAGAAAGGCTCTTACGCAACGATTTCTTGTATCATCACTGGCATAACAGAAACAGCAGCAGTGACCTGGCGAACTAGTACAGGACCAGTTCCAGCTGAAAAGTTCACTCCTGTCCAAGGAAGTAACTCTGCAGGGACACAGACATCAACTCTTGCTGTAGACGGAACTCTCGTCAACGAAGATACTGCTTACACTTGCAGAGTCACTTCCGGATCTTTATCTGATTCCAACTTCTCTGATACCACTGTCAATCTGAACGTTTATGGTATGTTCTTTAAACGCTAATGAAGTAATTTTGCAATCAATTTTTCAATTCATGAACGAATTTCTATCCTTCCTCCATATTCCAATTTACATCAGTTTACAAGGAATTGATTTGATGATCCGTCGGTTATAAATTGTAGAATTTGTAAATGTACCAAAACTCGTTTCAGACGTTGAATCAGTTATAACAGAAGTGAAGAAAGGCTCTTACGCAACAATTTCTTGTATCATCACTGGCATAACAGAAACAGCAGCAGTGACCTGGCGAACTAGTACAGGACCAGTTCCAGCTGAAAAGTTCACTCCTGTCCAAGGAAGTAACTCTGCAGGGACACAGACATCAAGTCTTGCTGTAGACGGAGCTCTCGTCAACGAAGATACTGCCTACACTTGCAGAGTCACTTCCGGATCTTTACCTGATTCCAACTTCTCTGATACCACTGTCAATCTGAACCTTTATGGTATGTTCTTCAAACGCTAATGCAGTATAAATCGTACAATCTATTTTTCGATTCATGAACGAATTTCTATCATTCCTATTTCCTTCATATTCCAATTCACATCAGTACAAGAAAATGATTTCATGATCTGTCGGTTATAAATTGTAGAATTTGTAAATGTACCAAAACTCATTTCAGACGTTGAATCAGTTAACACAGAAGTGAAGAAAGGCTCTTACGCAACGATTTCTTGTATCATCACTGGCATAACAGAAACAGCAGCAGTGACCTGGCGAACTAGTACAGGACCAGTTCCAGCTGAAAAGTTCACTCCTGTCCAAGGAAGTAACTCTGCAGGGACACAGAGATCAACTCTTGCTGTAGACGGAACTCTCGTCAACGAAGATACTGCTTACACTTGCAGAGTCACTTCCGGATCTTTACCTGATTCCAACTTCTCTGATACCACTGTCAATCTGAACGTTTATGGTATGTTCTTCAAACGCTAATGCAGTATAAATCGTAAAATCTATTTTTCGATTCATGAACGAATTTCTATCATTCCTATTTCCTCCATATTCCAATTCACATCAGTACAAGAAAATGATTTCATGATCTGTCGGTTATAAATTGTAGAATTTGTAAATGTACCAAAACTCGTTTCAGACGTTGAATCAGTTATAACAGAAGTGAAGAAAGGCTCTTACGCAACGATTTCTTGTATCATCACTGGCATAACAGAAACAGCAGCAGTGACCTGGCGAACTAGTACAGGACCAGTTCCAGCTGAAAAGTTCACTCCTGTCCAAGGAAGTAACTCTGCAGGGACACAGAGATCAACTCTTGCTGTAGACGGAACTCTCGTCAACGAAGATACTGCTTACACTTGCAGAGTCACTTCCGGATCTTTACCTGATTCCAACTTCTCTGATACCACTGTCAATCTGAACGTTTATGGTATGTTCTTTAAACGCTAATGAAGTAATTTTGCAATCCATTTTTCAATTCATGAACGAATTTCTATCCTTCCTCCATATTCCAATTTACATCAGTTTACAAGGAATTGATTTGATGATCCGTCGGTTATAAATTGTAGAATTTGTAAATGTACCAAAACTCATTTCAGACGTTGAATCAGTTAACACAGAAGTGAAGAAAGGCTCTTACGCAACAATTTCTTGTATCATCACTGGCATAACAGAAACAGCAGCAGTGACCTGGCGAACTAGTACAGGACCAGTTCCAGCTGAAAAGTTCATTCCTGTCCAAGGAAGTAACTCTGCAGGGACACAGAGATCAACTCTTGCTGTAGACGGAACTCTCGTCAACGAAGATACTGCTTACACTTGCAGAGTCACTTCCGGATCTTTACCTGATTCCAACTTCTCTGATACCACTGTCAATCTGAACCTTTATGGTATGTTCTTCAAACGCTAATGCAGTATAAATCGTACAATCTATTTTTCGATTCATGAACGAATTTCTATCATTCCTATTTCCTTCATATTCCAATTCACATCAGTACAAGAAAATGATTTCATGATCTGTCGGTTATAAATTGTAGAATTTGTAAATGTACCAAAACTCATTTCAGACGTTGAATCAGTTAACACAGAAGTGAAGAAAGGCTCTTACGCAACGATTTCTTGTATCATCACTGGCATAACAGAAACAGCAGCAGTGACCTGGCGAACTAGTACAGGACCAGTTCCAGCTGAAAAGTTCACTCCTGTCCAAGGAAGTAACTCTGCAGGGACACAGACATCAACTCTTGCTGTAGACGGAACTCTCGTCAACGAAGATACTGCTTACACTTGCAGAGTCACTTCCGGATCTTTACCTGATTC
The DNA here is from genome assembly GCF_026151205.1 of Bolinopsis microptera. NCBI lineage: Eukaryota > Metazoa > Ctenophora > Tentaculata > Lobata > Bolinopsidae > Bolinopsis > Bolinopsis microptera. The sequence goes on along the minus strand of NC_087082.1, from coordinate 18,067,616 downwards.
CAACTTCTCTGATACCACTGTCAATCTGAACGTTTATGGTATGTTCTTCAAACGCTAATGCAGTATAAATCGTAAAATCTATTTTTCGATTCATGAACGAATTTCTATCATTCCTATTTCCTCCATATTCCAATTCACATCAGTACAAGAAAATGATTTCATGATCTGTCGGTTATAAATTGTAGAATTTGTAAATGTACCAAAACTCGTTTCAGACGTTGAATCAGTTATAACAGAAGTGAAGAAAGGCTCTTACGCAACGATTTCTTGTATCATCACTGGCATAACAGAAACAGCAGCAGTGACCTGGCGAACTAGTACAGGACCAGTTCCAGCTGAAAAGTTCACTCCTGTCCAAGGAAGTAACTCTGCAGGGACACAGACATCAACTCTTGCTGTAGACGGAACTCTCGTCAACGAAGATACTGCTTACACTTGCAGAGTCACTTCCGGATCTTTACCTGATTCCAACTTCTCTGATACCACTGTCAATCTGAACGTTTATGGTATGTTCTTTAAACGCTAATGAAGTAATTTTGCAATCCATTTTTCAATTCATGAACGAATTTCTATCCTTCCTCCATATTCCAATTTACATCAGTTTACAAGGAATTGATTTGATGATCCGTCGGTTATAAATTGTAGAATTTGTAAATGTACCAAAACTCATTTCAGACGTTGAATCAGTTAACACAGAAGTGAAGAAAGGCTCTTACGCAACAATTTCTTGTATCATCACTGGCATAACAGAAACAGCAGCAGTGACCTGGCGAACTAGTACAGGACCAGTTCCAGCTGAAAAGTTCACTCCTGTCCAAGGAAGTAACTCTGCAGGGACACAGACATCAACTCTTGCTGTAGACGGAGCTCTCGTCAACGAAGATACTGCCTACACTTGCAGAGTCACTTCCGGATCTTTACCTGATTCCAACTTCTCTGATACCACTGTCAATCTGAACCTTTATGGTATGTTCTTCAAACGCTAATGCAGTATAAATCGTACAATCTATTTTTCGATTCATGAACGAATTTCTATCATTCCTATTTCCTTCATATTCCAATTCACATCAGTACAAGAAAATGATTTCATGATCTGTCGGTTATAAATTGTAGAATTTGTAAATGTACCAAAACTCATTTCAGACGTTGAATCAGTTAACACAGAAGTGAAGAAAGGCTCTTACGCAACGATTTCTTGTATCATCACTGGCATAACAGAAACAGCAGCAGTGACCTGGCGAACTAGTACAGGACCAGTTCCAGCTGAAAAGTTCACTCCTGTCCAAGGAAGTAACTCTGCAGGGACACAGACATCAACTCTTGCTGTAGACGGAACTCTCGTCAACGAAGATACTGCTTACACTTGCAGAGTCACTTCCGGATCTTTACCTGATTCCAACTTCTCTGATACCACTGTCAATCTGAACGTTTATGGTATGTTCTTTAAACGCTAATGAAGTAATTTTGCAATCCATTTTTCAATTCATGAACGAATTTCTATCCTTCCTCCATATTCCAATTTACATCAGTTTACAAGGAATTGATTTGATGATCCGTCGGTTATAAATTGTAGAATTTGTAAATGTACCAAAACTCATTTCAGACGTTGAATCAGTTAACACAGAAGTGAAGAAAGGCTCTTACGCAACAATTTCTTGTATCATCACTGGCATAACAGAAACAGCAGCAGTGACCTGGCGAACTAGTACAGGACCAGTTCCAGCTGAAAAGTACACTCCTGTCCAAGGAAGTAACTCTGCAGGGACACAGACATCAACTCTTGCTGTAGACGGAACTCTCGTCAACGAAGATACTGCCTACACTTGCAGAGTCACTTCCGGATCTTTACCTGATTCCAACTTCTCTGATACCACTGTCAATCTGAACGTTTATGGTATGTTCTTTAAACGCTAATGCAGTTATTTTGCAATCCATTTTTCGCTTCATGAACGAATTTCTATCCTTCCTCCATATTCCAATTTACATCAGTTTACAAGGAATTGATTTGATGATCCGTCGGTTATAAATTGTAGAATTTGGCGAATTCGTAAATGTACCAAAACTCATTTCAGACGTTGAATCAATTGACACAGAAGTGAAGAAAGGCTCTTACGCAACAATTTCTTGTATCATCACTGGCATAACAAAAACAGCAGCAGTGACCTGGCGAACTAGTACAGGACCAGTACCAGCTGAAAAGTTCAATCCTGTCCAAGGAAGTTACTCTGCAGGGACACAGACATCAACTCTTGCCGTAGACGGAACTCTTGTCAACGAAGATACTGCCTACACTTGCAGAGTCACTTCCGGATCTTTACCTGATTCCAACTTCTCTGATACCACTGCCAATCTGAACGTTTATGGTATGTTTTTTAAACGCTAATGCAGTTATTTTGCAATCCATTTTTCGATTCATGAACGAATTTCTATCCTTCCTCCATATTCCAATTTACATCAGCATACAAGGAATTGATTTGATGATCCGTCGGTTATAAATTGTAGAATTTGACCTTTATCAAATCATGCCTATTGTACCAACGCATGAACAAGGTGGTACAATTGACCTTATACTCTCTACAGAAAACCTTAGGTCCAGAATGGGCCCAGTTTCTGTGACCAAATCAGGAACAACTATCCGACAACTTTCTGGTTCATTTTGATTTGGAGTATCACTGCGGTAAGAAACCCAAGATGATTTGGAAAAAGGTCAATTACCGAAATTTTAAAGATCTTGACAAAAACATTTTTAGAGAAAGTTTGAAGAACTCATCTCTGTGCCAAGGAAACTTTGACTGGTCACTAGACGAAGCTGTTACACAGTACAATGAGGTTCTTTCGAGCCTTATGGACACCCATTGCCCAGGAGTGGACAGGAAAGTGAAAGCTAATGAAACTCCCTGGATTGATGAAGAGCTGAGAGAAGTGAGAAGAAAGAGAAGAAGAGCAAAGAGAGCTTGGAGGTCTGGAAAAGGACTTAAATCAGCGTACGTAGGACTTCGGGATAAACTTCAGGGTATGGAGTTTGAAAAAAGAAAGGGATGTTATAGAAACTCTATCACAGCTTCATCAGGTGATATTAAATCCCTTTACAAGAAAGTCAATCGCTTGTTGGGTAATTCTCAAACAAGTATGCCATCTGGAAATCCCAAGGAAGTTGCAGATGATCTAAAAGCTTTCTTTTCTGGAAAAGTGGAAAACATCCGGTCCTCAATTGAAAACCTTCGTGATGTACCGGCCGAACCCCAGGAAAACCCAAGAGGTGATAAAAAGGAGTCAAAGTTAGAGACTTTTAAAGCAGTAGAAGTGTCCGAGATGGAAACCCTGGTGAAAAGTATGTCAAATAAGTTCTGTGACTTAGATCCAATACCCATGTTTCTCCTGAAACACTGCATTAAAGAACTAGCACCATTTCTCTGCTACATCGTCAACCTTTCCATTGAAACTGCTAAGTTTCCATCAGATCTTAAGAGAGCAGTGGTCAGACCCACCCTCAAAAAGGATGGAGCAGATCCTGACTGTCTAAAAAACTATAGACCAGTTTCAAATCTCCCGGTTATGTCCAAAATCCTTGAAAAGTACGTACTCAGTCAACTCAACGAATACTTGGATGCAGAAAATCTTCATTGTCCAGTTCAGTCTGGTTATAGACCAAAACATAGCTGTGAAACTTTATTAGTGAAAATGACTGATGACATTCTTGGGGAAATTGAGCAGGGTAGAATTGTGACACTGGTCCTGCTAGACCTTTCAGCAGCTTTCGACACAATAGATCATAAGATACTTATCAGAAAACTCTTAGCTGATTTTGGAATCACAGGTAAAGCTAACAGCTGGTTTGAGGATTATCTTCATGCAAGATCGTTCAATGTCAAAGTTGGTCAGGAGGTATCTGATGTAATGTGTCTTCTTTTTGGAGTGCCTCAGGGATCTTTGCTTGGACCGATTCTGTTCATCCTGTACATTAAACAACTTCAGAAGATAGCTGCTAAATATGGTATTCGTATTCAGCTATAATATGCAGATGACTCGCAGCTCTACATTTCTTTTGAACCCCTAATACCTGGAGAACTAAGTGAAATGAAAATTAAGATCAATGCCTGCCTTGATGAAATAAGGGCCTGGATGCTTGAAAATTATATGAAACTTAATGAGTCAAAAACAGAGCTACTAGTCATTGGGAAGCCTTTGGTTCTTAGAGAATTTGGACAGAATCAAATTTCTGTTAATTTTGGGAGTAGGAAGTGATGCCAACAGAATGTGTCGGTGACAATTGGAAGAGTTTAGGAGTCAAACTAGACCCAGCTCTTACCATGGAAAGACAGCTAAACAATGTTAAACAGAAGTCAATGTGGGCATTAACTAATCTGAAGAGAATACGATGTTATCTTGATGAAAGTTTAAAAGTTATGCTAGTGAAGCAACTGGTTATATCGAAGCTTGACTACTGTAATGCACTGTATGTTTGCCTACCGATAAAGTCACTGAAAAAGCTCAAATCTGTACTGAATGCTGGAATACGATTCATCTATAACATCGATGACCGTGATGTAGATCTTCTTGAATACTACAAAAAAGCACACATTCTCCCCATTGAAGAACGAATAAGTTTCAAGATTTGTCTTCTGGCGTATAAGGTTATGTACAGCCAAGCACCACCATATCTGTCTGAACTTCTTCAGATTGACTCCCAGGCAGCATATTCTAAAACACGGCAACTGTCTGGTGATGACTTAAGGTTTAAGGTTAGTAGACCCAGTAAAATCAGGCTAGGTGATAAGAGGTTTAGCAACGCAGCCCCAAAACTCTGGAACTTGCTACCGTATACGGTAAGAAAAGCTAACAACATTGATACTTTTAAACGGGCTTTAAAAACCCATTTTTTCAATAATCATAAACATACCTAGTCGTATTTATATTTGTGTTCTTTTTTAGAAAGTTCCTAGAACCTGGCCTTAGTTTGTAGATTATTCCATGGGATTTTTTAACTGTCATGAGTTGTGTGTATAGTTACACTTACACGGAGTCCGGAGAGACTAGACTGCCATTTGCCATGCCCTGGCTTGTTTTTATTTTTTATTTTTATAAACCTGTATCTTTGGCCAGTACCACATGATTGCAGAGTTGGTAGCACATGCTTCGGCAATCTACCTGTACCTCAGTGAACCGGTGGGTGAACGGCAGCTTGCTTGCAAGCTGTTGGGTACAGGGTGATGTAGTGTGCGAGTTCCCTTAATTGGGTGCGACAATACTCAGGGAAATCGGACTGGGGATCCGTCGGCCTGGTCTACTACCTTGAGCAACTCATTAAATGATTGTGTGGTATTGACGGGGATGCAGGCCTCAGTTTGTGTTTGTTGTTTTGATCTCCAAATAAAGAAGAGTGTATAATGAAGTTCAATTAATTAAATTCTTTTGAATAAATAAATGTAACCATTATGTGTCGAGATTATTATTTTTCTCTTATAGTTTATTCCATCTGATGTCTGATTGTACCACCATGTCTGTCGTATAATATAGTTTTTAGACGTTAGTGTTACTAATAAGCGGTTTAAAGGAAATTGAGAATTTTTTGTTGGAGAATTCTAAATTATTAAAGTTTTATCTTTGTTTGGACAGCCGCTCTGACATTAGTAGCTAGTACCATTCTTGGTTACTAGTTGCTAATATGAGCGGGATATAAATACTTTGTTATTATTATGTTATTATTATTATTATTTGTGGAATTAGTAAATGTACCAAAACTCATTTCAGACGTTGAATCAGTTAACACAGAAGTGAAGAAAGGCTCTTACGCAACGATTTCTTGTATCATCACTGGCATAACAGAAACAGCAGCAGTGACCTGGCGAACTAGTACAGGACCAGTTTTAGCTGAAAAGTTCACCCCTGTCCAAGGAAGTAACTCTGCAGGGACACAGACATCAACTCTTGCTGTAGAAGGAACTCTTGTCAACGAAGATACTGCCTACACTTGCAGAGTCACTTTCGGATCTTTACCTGATTCCAACTTCTCTGATACCACTGTCAATCTAAACGTTTATGGTATGTTCTTCAAACGCTAATGCAGTATAAATCTTACAATCAATTTTTCGATTCATGAACGAATTTCTATCCTTCCTCTATATTCCAATTCACATCAGTACAAGAAAATGATTTCATGATCCGTCGGTTATAAATTGTAGAATTTGTAAATGTACCAAAACTCATTTCAGACGTTGAATCAGTTAACACAGAAGTGAAGAAAGGCTCTTACGCAACGATTTCTTGTATCATCACTGGCATAACAGAAACAGCACTAGTGACTTGGCGAACAAGTACAGGACCTGTTCCAGGCGATAAGCTCGTCCCTACCCAAGGAAGTAACTTTGCAGGCACACAGACATCAACTCTTGCCGTAGATGGAACTCTTGTCAACGAAGATACTGCCTACACTTGCAGAGTCACTTCCGGATCTTTACCTGATTCCAATTTCTCTGATACCACTGTCAATCTAAACGTTTATGGTATGTTCTTTAACCTCCATAACTGAAAGTGAAGTTATTTTGCAAGGCAAATTTTTGTATCCATACGATTTTTTGTCTTACAACAAACTTTCAATTGATGTCATTATAAGAACAAAAACATATTTATATTATTCGAGAGTTATAAATTTGTAAATATACATTTACCAAAACTTACTTCAGACGTTGAACCAGTTAACAAAGAAGCAAAGAAAGGTTCTAGCACATCGATATCCTGTGTTATCACTGGAATTATTGAAACAGCAACAGTAACTTGGCGGACTAGTACGGGACCAGTTCCAGCTGAAAAGTTCACCCCTGTCCAAGGAAGCCACTCTGGAGGGAGACAGACATCAACTCTTGCTGTAGACGGGACCCTTGTCAACGAAGATACTGCCTACTCTTGCAGAGTCACTTCCGGTTCATTACCTAATTTCAGCCACTCGGATACCACCGTCAATCTAAACGTTTATGGTATGTTCTTGAAATGCCAAACAGTGTCATTACTCATTTTGCAATACAGTTATTTATTTAAGGACGTATTGGAATCTTGCAGCAAAAAATCATCGTGGATTATAAATCATAAATTGTAGTATTTTAAGTAACTGCAAATTGTTTTATATTTGGATGTATTAATTTCAGAGATAAGGGTGAAAAGCTATGACGTGCTAGCAGGTACTGCATCAACGTTGACTTGTTCAATAAAAGGATCAGCTGCCAATCTGATACATATTCAGTGGGTGGACAACAAAGGAACACTTTTCTCTCATGATTCAGACATTTCTGACTTGACTGTCAGGTAATCTTTTATATTACTGGAATATACAGATAATTGAAATGATAGAAGATTTGAGATCCTAATACAAATATATGATGTATCGCTATTTTATAATTTGTTGCAAAATGTAGATGTTGTTGGATTACTTACTCCTTCAATTGATCAGTGATGGAGCACTAATGGATGGGATGAAGGAGTCGACTATGATCCTTTTAGCTGACGTGACTTTGTTAGGCGATCAACTATTCACATGTAGGATTTCAGTAGGAGAAAAAGATCAATATGATGATACCTCGGTGCTTCTGAAGACCTTCACAGTTCGGTACGTTTAATAATGTAGTTCAAAAATCTTATTTAATATTGCGCAAATAAAAGAATTCGTAGAATTAAATAATACCTTCTTAAACCGAAATCTCCATTCAACCAATCATATTCATATCGTTGTATTAAATTTTGAACTACTCCAATTTTCCTAAATTTCCATTTAATTCAACTTCTTATTTCAGTACAACCGATGATTTTGTTAGAACAGGAGACCCAGCAGTATTGAAGTGTACTGTGATCTTTCCTACCGACACATTGATAGTTGCTTGGTCACACCAAAATACTATATTTGAAGGTTAAATTCCAAGTTTTTGTGTAACTCTATGAAATACTACTTTGAGCTTGGTCATTGGTGCCCCCTTATGTAAATATTGATATCAATATTATATCGTATATAACATTTTAACTTTTTTTGCAGAGACAAGAAAAGAAACCTTACAAAATAGTACAACAACAACAATTTTACGATTAGACCCTCCCAACGAAGTTGCTTCTTACACTTGCATAGTCTTCGCCCATGGTCAAGAGTATAACTTTTACTCGGAAGTTAAAATAGAAACCGATGGTAATCTAAATCAACAGATTATAATATTTCATCCTAATTTCGAAACAAGATTACAAATCAAAGAGACATTGCATCCTTTTTTTGTTATTAGACTCAGTCGAGGCGTAGAATGATTTAAATAAGTCGGTTGTATTCACTATCGATTTCAAAAACGATTTATTTGACAAGTAAGAGTATAAAGAATATTTCATTGAAAATTATCTGATTCTGAACGGTTTAAATTGTGAGCTATGAATATGCATGATAAAATTTATGCACTCTTCGTTCGTGAGCGCGTTTATTTTTTATTGTGACCGTAAATTTTAAAACCGACTAGGTAGTGCACATTGTGTGATCATCTCAAGAGTTTCAATATATGTAATAGCATCCACCAACAGGTTTAGCGCTGACACCAGAACAAGAGATAAGAGCTTTCAACGGAGCAACAGTCAACCTGAAATCTTCTTATTTCTTCTTCTCGTTTGCTGATGGACACTTTTGGTGGAAGCACAATGACTCTCTGTGTTTGACTAAAACTTGCAGGTATTTTTCTTTTACTGCGGATTTTGCTGTACTGAAATAGTTTTTAACCCATATCTATCAAATAACAAATAAACTGATTTGAATTTAACTACAAACATTGTTCAAATGTTTTACTCATAGGGATATTATCAACACCCCAAAGACCTCCGTAATCAGCATCATTGTAAGCAACTCTACAGTTGGGGCCTGGAGATCCTTTTACACAGAAACAACGAGCAGTAAGCTTAATTTTGTCAATTATATACTATTCTGTTTTTGCAGAGTGCAGCAATTATATGGTATAAACATTATTTCACTGAAAATAGAGATTTTCATTTGTTTACATATCCGTGAATAACACTGACAACTCACATATCGCAGAGCGAATTCTACAGAGCAACCAAGTGATTTTGATTGGAGTGAATGTCAGTGGGACTCAATATCCCAATTCTGTGTGGGGCATTTCAGGGACTGAATCAGAAGTCACCTGTTCCGTACCATTTAACATGACTAATTCTATTTTGAATAATTTGCGGTAAGTTTATGCTATGAGCTTAGGCCTTAGACAGCCTGAAGAGTTAATTGGAAAATATTTTGTGAGTCATAATAATCTCATTTACAAATTATGGACCAAACATTGTGGCTTGTTTTCATGCTGGTTACCAGAATTTCATGATAGATATATCTATATTTCACTTCTATCCAAATTAAATGTCCTGGTAAATCATAATACGATGTTTACTAAAAATGTCAAAACACGAAGGTGGAAGTTGGATGGCAAGTTTGTAAACAATAAAGGTTTTACCTATAATAAGCACCATGATGTTATCATCTTCAAAATGATGGAGAAAGTTTATGGCACTACAAAAGTCCAGTGGAAAATCATAGTTGCTCACTCCACAGCAGCTGTTGGAAATCTTTATTGTCGGGCCCAGTACAGCTCAGGTAAAGAAAGAAATTCTCAGACAGGCTTCCTTTAAAATTAGTTCATTAAAAATAAAAGCATTTTAAAGTGGAAACATGTCAGTTAAAGATTTATGACCTCTACGCAGAACCTCAAAGTTTTGTTAACTAAAAAAAACTCTCGAACCCAGGACAAATCGTTAATACACCAATGAGTCATCTGAACGAAATAAGGATAGACAGTGACCTCGATTTAATAGTTCTGACTCCAGATACAGGAGCTTTGGTGACTTTCATAACTCATGCACCTTCAGCACCGCTGTCAAGGAATTTGGATTGCTCTCTTGATCTTGTGAGTGAGAATTAATTATTTCAAACAAATTTTCTGGCATGCTTCATTTGTTCTACCATTCGTGAAGATCGTAGGTTCTAGACATAACACTGAATTCTAACTATCGATATCTCAGGTCAACTCTGTTAGTAAATCGACAGATTCAAAAATCTCAGCCGATGGGTTAATCTTCACCGAAGTTTATCACATTCGCAGGTGAGAACATCTTTAGAAAGTAAAAGTTAAGATTAAAATTATTTATCAGTAAACAAAATAGCTTCCATCCTACTTTCGTTTTTACGGACACAATTAACCTAAGTTGATTTAAGGCTGATGAAGTATGTGTTATGATGCATTATTCCTCCCTAATTATCTTATAGGGAAGGGGGGGGGGGGAGGGTAGGAGGGGTGATTAAATCATTGATTCAATTATTTTCAGTTCTGATTCTATGATAGAAGGAGGCTCCCGCTCAAAAGATGATTTAGTTTCACAACATGGTACTTGTGATTACTCAGTTCGGATTCAGAATTCAGTCCAAGAATCTCTTACAGTTACAGTGAAATTTTCGTTGCTCGGCAAGTATTTCTGTGTTCCTACAGCACTACACTATTTTGAACTTTTCTACCTAATGCTTTGGAAAATGACACAACGCCCTCAAAATGATTCCCACTCGATATTTCCATCAATAATTTAATTTTCTACACTTTCACGATCGGTCTCCGATTATTTCCCTGCAATATTGTGTTCCATAATCAAAGAAAGATTCGAATAACGAAATAAATAATATATTGATTTGCATGATTAATAATATTATGAATACTATCATAATTGATACAATATAAAGGAATTCGAGTAATACTGATATTTATATATGTCTTTTTTCTGGGATATCATTTGTAAACTTTCTCGTCGTTTAGGTGAAGCAGTTGTCATAACACCAGTTTTGGCAACAGTGGGACGACCAGCCATTTTGACAACTTATTTCACTGCCAGAGACTTATCCGACGTCAGGATCACATGGCAGAAAAGAAGTAAATAAGCGTTATCTAAGTCAACATTAGTAATTATGTTCGTAGTTACATGTTAGTAATTTTTTAATGATAATACTTTTTGAATGATCAAAACTGAAAAACTTTAATAATCACTTCAAGATGGAGGGTCAATAAATTGGGAAAGTCTTCCATCGGATCACCAGTGGCAGTACCGTACACTTATCTCTCCAATCGATGATAAAGGTGTGATGTCTACCAAACTCTTCATTCAGAGATTGACTTCTAGCGATGTTGCAGGTATAAAAATGCGATAGGTTCTTCAATAATTTAATTTTAGGATGTTAGGTATAATTAAATTAGTATAATTTTATTGTTTACTATGTACGTTGTATCTACACAGCTCACAGGCACTTGACCTATTTGATTATATCGAACATTAAATAAAATATCTTTATAAGTTAATAAAGTTTTAACCCAGAATGCAAAATTAAATTAAAAAATGAGTTTTTATATTTGAATTTGTCAATTTTATTTTTATTTTTCCAGACTACAGAGCAGTCATTTTCCTTTCGGGTCAACAGCAAACATGTGACATGATATGCATTAAGTCAGCTCAAGCAACAATTTCAAAAGTAAAGGCCGTTTTTGAAAGGTCGACTGCATTCTTTACAATGTCAGTCCTTGGAGACATAAAGCCATCGAGTGTATTCCTTCACTATAAAGGTTTGTTATTGTACTTTGTTGTACTTTTTCGGTTACAATTCACATTCATTGGTATTTTTTAAGAAATTTAATTTGTATGGACGTATGGTTCCGCAGTTTGAACTTCTACGAGAATACTAACAGAAGTCAGAAGGCCTAGTATAGCTGCGGCTGGCTGCAACACTATAAATAAATTGATAATATTAATAAAGTAAAATAACGCATAACAAATTTAGAGACAGTCGGTTCATGTACATATGTTTCTTACAGAATTAAAGTTAATTGTGTTTTGTAACTATAATGAAATCTTTCTCAGAAGGGAATAAGAATATTCCAGTATCCCTTCCAGACTTCTCTGCAGTATCGGGCCCCTACACAATCTCACATCGTTTAGAGGACGTTTACTTTTGTGACGGTGGTCATTACAGTTTCAGGTTTAAGTCATTCGAACTGCGCTAGCTTAGAAATTCCCTGAATGATCCATTCAACGGCGTATTTTAAATTTCGTCTTGATTATACATGATTTGTTCATTAATTCTTTTGCCGTCAAGGCCATTGCCAAGCAACTTATATTTTGAATTTATTCAAAGGCCCATCATATCACTATCAGGATCAAGTTGGAGACTGGATTCGAATTCAGTACTGACGAGACGAACTTAAAGATCAAACTACGCTGTAAACCACCTCGTACGCCTCCGAATACACTTTTGAAAAAGGTCAGTTTTATACAGATGTAATACTAATATTAGGTACAAAGCTCAGTTTAAAACTTGAATATAAATATGTTAATCTTCTCGAATTGATTACACTTTGACTTACAGATTAGTCCATTTTCTATCCACACTCAGTGAGTCAAGGATATTATTTTCAGGTTGAAATTGCTGAATCCGACGACTACAAATATGTTGTCACGTGCATTAACGAAGACCTTGTCTTAATGAACGAAAACGCGAAGGAAGTGATCTGCAACACATCTACTGGCTCATATCACACTAAGATTGATCTTAGTCCTTGTCTGAGAGTCATTGAACAAATTTACCCTTGAGCATTGACTCTGTGAAACATAAACTGGGATTGCAACTTGCAACTGCAAGGTTCAAATCATAGATCATATTTTTCGTGTAGTGTTTTTGAGTCTCATGATTTGATAGTTCTTTTATTCAAATTTCTGATTGTTTCTGAATAGACTCAGTGAAGACAAATTCTAATGGAAATAAATAGCTGAATAACGTATCGACATTTCTACGTCATACTCATATTCTGAAATAGTATTAATTCAATTATAACGATCAATATTCACATTAAAAATTTGACGACGAAATTTATTTCAAACAAAATATATAACTGTAAAATAGTTATCAACCGTAAATAGTTTTTAACGAAATCGGAGCAAATATGAACATAAAACTGACAAAATTGGGCTTATCTGAAAATTAACGAATAGCGTGACGTTATACAGGAGATAAAAAATTAAAAGAGATAAAAGAATTAAACGAGAATATTACTATTTACACGTCACTCAACTAAAAACTGTGTTAGATTGTTCAACTCTGTTTTATCGTTGAGTGTCGGTTTATTTTCAACTAAAAATCGGGCTTCTTTAATCTTTCTGTTGATGAGTGATGTTCCTCTATCTACGATTTGAAGTTTAAGCTTTGGGGGGCCTTTGTGCTGAGGGTGACTTTCCCTGTAGTGCTTTGCTAGTGGCTTATCTTCGTAAGATTTTGCTGTTGGATTTGCCGCACTACGGTAATGCTCGTCGAACCTGCACTTGATCGGTCTGTATGTTTCCCCACCATAGTTCTCGGTACAATTGTCTACTTCGCAAGTGATGTGGTAGACGGTATTAGTTGTGGTGCATTCTCCATCGGTTAAAGCTGCGCATGTTCTGCAGTTTGATGTTGTACAGGATTTCTTGTCAAGGGGTCTGGAGTCTGTAAGGAGATCCTTCAGTTTCCGTCCAGGTTTCTCGACAATTTTGATGGGGAGTCCACTATGTCTGACAGCATCTCTGTATTTGCGACTAGTAGCTTCGTTGACATAGCGTTGGAAAGAGTTATTCGCTAACACCAACTCAACTAAGACGCTTAAACAACATTTGAAGAACATTGCACCATTCGAGCAAACTTACACTCGTGCTCCACCTCTAGCAGACACTACCGTCGAGAACAAATTGGGTGCACTTCGACGAGATCTGATCAACATCACCAAGACAGCTCAAGTCACACCCAATCTCACTCCAAAACAACGAACTGCCCTCAGAAACCTGAAGAAAAATGAAGACCTTCAAATTTCCGTCGCTGACAAAACAGCAGAGTTTGTAGTAATGCCTAAAGAAGGTCATATCAGGACAACTACAACTCACCTCAACAATGGAAACGTCTACAAGAAGATCGACATACCACAGGATAAACTGGGCAAACAAAAGTACATAAACAAGTTAACTAAAACTCTAGAAGACGATGTTAACTCAACATTCAAGAACATTGCCAAGAGTCGTAATCTCCCTCAAGATGTTACTAACCTGTTAATGAGCCATCACACCACCCTCGCTACTGCAAGAGTGATGCTTAAAACACACAAGTACACAAGTGATGAGATCAAGACTCTTAACCCTGACACAATGAAAACTAGACCTATTGTTTCAGGCTGCAACTCCCCTTTCCACAAAATCCTTTGGTTCGTCTGTCACATCCTATATCCTCTGATGAATCTAGTACCTTCTCATTTGAAAAACACTCACGATTTTCTTCGAAGGATTAGAAACATCACACCAAATGATCTGAAGAGTCTTACTTTCTTTACAGCAGACGTCGAAGCTTTATACACCAATATCAACGTACTAACAGCACTAGAAGATGTCATGGAACTTGCCAAAGAAAATAGACAGTCAATCAGTACATACGGTCTCCATCTCTCTGATTTACAAGAACTACTAGAGACAACCCTAGGAAAGTCATATTTTGTCTACAACAATCAAGTCTACCTACAGCTTCTTGGATTGTTCATGGGAACCAACCCTGCACCTATACTAGCTACTGTCAAAATGTGGAAACTGGAAAAACTTTCAGTCTACGTAGACCTGAGGATAACACTGCCCACCTACAGCAGGTTTTACGACGATCTAAACGGAGCCACCACCAACAGACGAAAAGCTCAGCAACTGTGCAACCTCATCGAACAACAAGATCCTGACAAACTTATCAAACTAACTGTAGACTACCCTGACAATCAGAACGACTTTGTTCCCTTCCTCAACACGGAAATAAAGATCGACTCAGATGGAATAGTACATTCTAGACTCTACAGAAAACCACAGAAAAAGCCACTCACCCTCCACTACAACTCTCATCATACAACACGTACAAAGAATGCTACTGTTGAGAGTATGTACAACACCGCAGAGGCAGTCTCTAACAACAGAGAAAACGAGAAGTACTCAGAAAAGATGATAGATAAACTTCTCATCAACAACGGCTACACTGATAGAGTCTTAGAAACCATAAAGAATAAGAGAAAACGTAGAAAGAGAATTAATCAGAACGTACAGAACAAAGACCAAGCCGGAGCGATTCTCAAACTACCCTATGTCAACGAAGCTACTAGTCGCAAATACAGAGATGCTGTCAGACATAGTGGACTCCCCATCAAAATTGTCGAGAAACCTGGACGGAAACTGAAGGATCTCCTTACAGACTCCAGACCCCTTGACAAGAAATCCTGTACAACATCAAACTGCAGAACATGCGCAGCTTTAACCGATGGAGAATGCACCACAACTAATACCGTCTACCACATCACTTGCGAAGTAGACAATTGTACCGAGAACTATGGTGGGGAAACATACAGACCGATCAAGTGCAGGTTCGACGAGCATTACCGTAGTGCGGCAAATCCAACAGCAAAATCTTACGAAGACAAGCCACTAGCAAAGCACTACAGGGAAAGTCACCCTCAGCACAAAGGCCCCCCAAAGCTTAAACTTCAAATCGTAGATAGAGGAACATCACTCATCAACAGAAAGATTAAAGAAGCCCGATTTTTAGTTGAAAATAAACCAACACTCAACGATAAAATAGAGTTGAACAATCTAACACAGTTTTTAGTTGAGTGACGTGTAAATAGTAATATTCTCGTTTAATTCTTTTATCTCTTTTAATCTTTTATCTCCTGTATAACGTCACGCTATTCGTTAATTTTCAGATGAGCCCAATTTTGTCAGTTTTATGTTCATATTTGCTCCGATTTCGTTAAAAACTATTTACGGTTGATAACTATTTTACAGTTATATATTTTGTTTGAAATAAATTTCGTCGTCAAATTTTTAATGTGAATATTGATCGTTATAATTGAATTAATACTATTTCAGAATATGAGTATGACGTAGAAATGTCAATACGTTATTCAGCTATTTATTTCCATTAGAATTTGTCTTCACTGAGTCTATTCAGAAACAATCAGAAATTTGAATAAAAGAACTATAAATATGTTCTTCTTCTCGAATTGATTACACTTTGACTTACAGATTAGTCCATTTTCTATCCACACTCAGTGAGTCAAGGATATTATTTTCAGGTTGAAATTGCTGAATCCGACGACTACAAATATGTTGTCACGTGCATTAACGAAGACCTTGTCTTAATGAACGAAAACGCGAAGGAAGTGATCTGCAACACATCTACTGGCTCATATCACACTAAGATTGATCTTAGTCCTTGTCTGAGAGTCATTGAACAAATTTACCCTTGAGCATTGACTCTGTGAAACATAAACTGGGATTGCAACTTGCAACTGCAAGGTTCAAATCATAGATCATATTTTTATTCTTGTTTTAATGTTGGAGCTAATTTTATTCTTGAGGTAGTTTTTATTTTATCATAAAACTCTCAAAACAATATTGAGCGGCGCTCAGTTGTCATACGTTGTGCGCGGCTCCCGATCCCCCTGTATCGTCAGAACGATAGTGAAACGACCGTGGGCAGTGGGGGTCGCAACGTGATACAAGCGCTCAGCTTGCCATTATCCTTATATTCAATTGGTCCTGTGCAGCTCATGAACACAAAAGCCTGAGGTAATCAAAACAATTGCAATCTAACATTAGTCGTCACCCTGGTACTGGTAGTCAGGTTGAGGTAGTGGTACAATTTTTTGAAAATGAATTAATCCTGTTAGTGTTATTATATGTGTTAATGTTATGATGGCAAATTATTTTTTATTTGTGATTCAGATTGGTTTAACAGACAGAAGTCAGAACTGTACTTTTTTTTATTTAACCACTGATATAATCGTAAAATGTTTTTTCAAAGACCGTCGACAAGTCCAACTCGGTGCGCGTCTTGGTTGGTTATAAACTTACAATTTTGTAAAATTAAAACATGTAAACTGCGCTAAAACCATGTTTTCTGTTTTATTTTTTGTTTTGTGCGTTTTCAGCTGAAAGTTTTGTAAATTACAATTTTAAGTTTTACTGTACTATTTGATTAAACTTCTAATATTAATTAACAAAAAGTTGTTATTTTTCTGGTAAATAAAATAAACCGAGTGTGCTAAATCACTCTAAAAGACAGTTGAAACCTACTTGAATCGATGTATTTTCGGACGCTGATTCAATTCCGAATCACCCCCATGACATAATACTAATAGCTTAATAGGGTTAAAATTCTCCCCTGAGGTGATATTGGAGTCTCTGTACAGTGTACAGGCTCCAAGTCTCCACCGTCCTCCCCTATCGACATAAGAAATTGAAACTGGCCATGTTCAATGTTCACCGGAGAAACGTCCCCTAAACCTGAACCCCGCTCTGACATTGCTAGATTCGAAAAATCTGTGCTTCAGGTGAGATATTACTATTAGTTACTTTATCTAAGAGTTACTGGTGCTTCACTAATATCTCACCCCTGATACGAATCCTTACAAATTATTGATAATAATTTTATTTAACGTTAGAAAATAGTGAGAATTGAGTGGTAAGTAAGTGTAGGTTCAAATAGTATCGAGGACTTTAAACCTTTAATCAAGAGATCGTTTTAAAATGAGGTCTGTGTCAGCCTTTCGGGGGAAATTTTCATCGACTTATGACCAATAACCTGATATAATAGACAAAAAGGCTTTCAACAGAGAACTCGAGAAATAAACAAATAGTACAGAAAAAGTTTCAAAAATATAAACTGAATATTCACGTTTAGACTTGGCAGCCATCTGACAGCTTTTCAAACCTAACAGTTACCTCCTCAACTCCCAGTCTAGGTTCCCCAGTATAACTTTGCGATAGGAATCCTGATATACTCAGTACTTTAAGTTTATATTAGTTATTGTTATGATTTGATATTCTATCTATAATTCGTGAGTTCTTCAGAGAATTGATACACTTGTTATAACTTGGACTTGAATCCTAGGCTAAGGATAGAAATGGTTAATAATCATTATATTGCATAATATTACAATTCACAAGTCACAACATTCCTCCTTCATCTTTCAATACCTCGTGTTAGGATAAAAACAGCGCGCATAAAAGTACTGGACATAAATTACTTTATAAAATTTAAAACGTTCTGCGCGTTCCATAAAATCCTTCCTCTCTCTCTTCTGTCATTCAAATACGTGAACATTCAAAGCTTTTGATCCCGAAATAATCAATCAATTCTGGTTT
>NC_087082.1:18020229-18049270 GCF_026151205.1 Bolinopsis microptera | reverse complement strand
TGTCTATAGTGGTACAAATAGTTACGGTTGTAGTCCTATAGTGGTACAAATAGTTACGGTAATTGTAGTCCTATATTAGTTTAGGAAGTCAGTGCAACCAATAATGTATTGGAATAGTTGGAATGTTCCAGCCATCATTATAACCCGTTAGTGACACGGTGAGGTATTGATTGCTGCTTACCACTTAGGGGCCATCTACTTACGACGTCCGCCAAAATCGCAGATTTTCAGACCACCCTCTCCCCCTGACCGGGTTTGTCCGAATTTTCAAAAACCACCCCTCCCCCGCACGTCCGGATTTCCAGCTACTTTTAAGAAAAAAAATAATAGAAGCAACTAAAAATAAATACCTACTTTACCAGTTACAGTTATATTATTATTACCAGTTCCCTATAATTATACCTATAATTATACCTATTAACTACGTACCCAGATATCAACATTAAAGATAAACACAATAAAGTTAAACCCTTATCAATACAATTACAGCTCTTGGCCCAACTGAAAAGTTAGTTATTAACAGTTTAAAATTTCTTCTACACACACAAACAACATGGAGTCCTCAGTCCATAATTCTGACAAGTTATTGACTTGATCTTGAGTAACACACACTTTGTTAGTTCTGGCCGGTCTGGTGATAAGAAAAGTTTGATAAACATGAAGTTGCAGCCCGTGCTGTCCAAAGTTTTCGATTCTTTTGCTTTTTGTAAAACGTTATGTTATTGTTACTTATAGTGGGTCCGTTACTAAAGTTGGCCTACGGACTCTACCAGTCTTTTTAATCCGAACTCGTTCAATTTTGGCTGCCAATGATTTATTTACTATGAGACGCACTATTGCTTTTGCCAAAGCATTATTTTAATTGTATTGCATCTAAGTAAACTATAGGTAAAAATATAATATTAATCATAAGCTAAAATGTACTAATCTTTGTATTCTAAATGGGGAAAAAGAAGAAACATTGTCAGTCAGTCGAGAAAATTGTCAGTCAGGCTATATGGCAGCTTTGTAGATGTTGTGACTATGCTAGTAGTGGTCCCAGGCTTGCGACTGGAATTGCGGTGTTAAATCGATTTAATGGTACCAACGATCCACCTCCCACTTGTTGTTTGGTACTTAGCATTAATAGTGTTAGCTGTAGCCATTTATAGCAAGAATCTTAAAACTAAAGGGGATGACAAGGAAAAGAGGAAGGAAAAAGAATAACGGGACAAACAATTAATTAAAGTATTTATAGGAGCATTAGATATTGTAATTACAAGCTTCAATAATAAATCACTGACTAAAACTTCTAATTAAAATGACACTTGGTACGCTCGCCCATTTTCACTGGTCAGTCTGAACTTCGGTTTAGCACGTTGTACACTTATTCACCTAAGTTTCAGAATTTGTTCAGTTTAGCAGAGTTAGTACCCGTGTTTCAATAAATCAAAAGATATCAGGGGAGTTCTTTAATAATGTTACGGTCATCTAGAATACCGAACTTCCTGAAAACGTTATCATATTTCCTCAGACAACGTTTAATGCCTTTAATCAGTCTATCACGGCTATATCCTCTATCAATTAGAATTTTGAATATTTTGTGAAGATGGGAGGTAAAGATATCCAATCTAGTGCAAACATTACCATATCTAAGAACTTGACTTGAAAAAACGTTGTAGCCAACCTCGGTTGGGATGTTACTGTGAGGAAATGTAAGGGATACAACATGCAAATTAAAATCATCAGTTTTGTTATACACTGATATTTCTAGTCCTTCTGTGGAAATATTAATATTTAAATCAAGGTAGTTAATGATTTTATTATTGGAACCAGCTCGCTCCATCTCCAATGAATTAGGATAAATATCTTTAATCAATTTATGAAAGTAAAGGTAGTTAATAATAGATAAATCGTCAACATATCGTTTATTATTGGATAATATCTTTGCTAATCCCATTTTCTTTTCCTGAAGTAAACGTTTCATATAATTAAATTCCTTTTTGCCAACAGTGAGATCAGCTATAGGGGAACTTGAATTTCCACCCATAGGAATACCCTTGGTTTGTATGAATACAATCCCACCGAAGACGACATAAGTGTTATAAATAATAAATTTAACAGCCTCTTTTAGGTCATCTTGACTAAAGCATGCATGACAATCATAGGTTTTATTGGAAAAGAAACATGTATTACTGTCTCTTTTAGAAATACAAATATATCTATTACGGTCTGAAAATATTAAATCAACAACTTCATTAATCATATTCTCTACTTCAATCAAGTCTAATCTGGTATAAAGAGTAGTAAAATCATATACTTGTATATTATAAACATCGCTATTTTTGATAGCTTCAAGGAATTCACTTGAGGAATCTATGCTCCAAAACATGTTTATACCGCTGTTGTTGTAGATTGCCTCGCAGTATTTCTTGAAGTATTTCCTCAAAAGTTTCAGACAACAGTTAACTTGGACGTTAAGTTGTTTCGTAACGCAAAAACGGGCACCTGCAATGAACCTCGCCTTGTAAGGGTTCTTATGAAGCTTAGGGTTCCAGAAGATGCGTGCTAGTCGCAAGTTTTTATCTTCAACTTGTACATTAAATCTCTCCTTTAGACTCTCAGATATTTTATTGACATAATGAGTCTCGTCTTCGCTACAGGGTTTATATGTATCATTACCTATACATTCTAGAGTATTAGGATCAAAACCCATTTCATTGACAAGAATTTTTACATAAAACTTTTTACAAATAAATGAAAAATTACCAGAAGCTTTGTCGATACTACAAATAATGTATTTACTTTTCAGCATTTTAAGACTTCTTTTAACATCATCTTTTTCCAGTGTGTTTTCTTTTATTTCAAATGTTTCAGGAAAGTTTTTCTTGTAATATTCAATACGATTGGAAACTATTGATAACACTTTTTCCTTCCAATCGCTGAACTTTACTTCTTTTTGACAGTACTTTCTACTTTTTGATTTTATAAATTTATCGACAGCTTCGGTAACTGACATATATATCTCATCTGGAGATTTAAATGTGGGAATTCTGTATTTACAACCGTAGGAAAGTACTTCCCTAAGTTCAACATTATCAACAATATCTAAATTACCAGTAACTACATGTCCATGAGGAGGATAATTGAAAGGGGAGGAGTGACAATCGCATGGACTACCTAAAATAGATTTAATATCAGAAATAGAAAGTTTCTTTAAGAATGAAGCATAGTTACAAATAGAAAGACTTATAGGATCATTATACTCATAATAAATCTGTAATGGTGTAAAAGACTGAATCAAAATGGGAAGCAAATCAATGACTGAAGTGTCAGAGAAAATAGATTTTAGGTTAAGATTATCAATGAATTTGCAATTAAATGGAACAATTATAAATTCTCTATTACTGGATTCAGATTTGTTCTGATGGTATTTGGGGGAAAATGTTGAACAGAAAGAGGAACATACGTTGTAAATCAATCCTGAATTATTTTGACTCAAAGAGTAGAGAGTGTCTAAATCTGATAAGCTATAACATTTTAATGTTTTGTATATGGAATGTTCTGAAGAGATGTTATCTTTCAGCCTGTTAATATCAGACTCTATGGTATCCAGAGACTTCTTAGGCTGAACTTTCTTCTTTCCATTCCCTCTGCCACGTTTGTATCGAGCAATCTGTCCACTAAAATAATTCATAACCCGATCTTGGGAGATGTTGCCCGTTCCTTTCTTCTTGTCATTAAGACCAAGAGGGAATGCTGTCCCAAGCTTCTCTATCCAGTAATCCTCCAGGAGAAGTAAATCATTTTTGACATCTAACGATATCATCAATTATCAATGAAACTGTTTAATAATCTAAAATATTCAAAGATCCTGTTGTGCGTTGATTGTGGCAAATTCTAGATTTTGCAAGGTTTTAATAAGCAACTGAATATCGTTGGATATATAGACCCTTTTTGACACCGGGTATAAATTCACATTGATCAGATACGAAGTTAGTAAACAAACTGAGGAGCAAACGAACTTTTTCTTCGGCGTGTACGGCAACAGTATAAAAAGTGACGTCAGAGCAAGTGTGGAAATGGAATCTGACTCTGACTGTAATCACGGGGCCGGACACCAGGTATTTAGATGCAATCTGTTTTGAAGTTCTCTTCACCTGCATCATATGCATGCAATCCCAACAATGATTCTTTGTTCAGATTAATTTTGTCCCTTACCTGGGGACCTCAGGCTATTATGTTCATAAACATAGAGATTAGGCGGAATGACAGGCTGAGCGCGGCCCAGTAATTTTGTCCCAAGAGTCTGAACTATTTTAATTCTAGCACTACATATAATATATTGTATAGAGAACAACGCCCAACGGGTTCTTAAAGTACGATACCACACATTACACAATATTAAGTATTTCTGGCTGCAACAATTCGATCACATTTACAATGGTATTACTTTCAATGCCTTGCAGTTGCATGTGGAGTATTCGTATTTTCAGTAGCTATCAGTTTTACATGGTACCGTTCCAAACTACCGGGTTTGTTCCAAAGTTAATTTAATGTTTTTTGCGGAATAAAACGTAGTGCTACTTATTACGTAGTTACGTTTCATAAACCATAATAGTTGTATAGCATAAAAGTTTCTGCGAAGTTTTATAAATATTATAAAGGAGCAGACACGTTTTTATTACATTTTTCGGTTATCATGCCATGTTTTGAATTGCAATCGACGTTTTTATGCGAGTGTGCTAAATCACTGTACAATGTACAATGTACAATATACAATGTACAATGCAATGTACACGATCGAACTTTGAGATGTTTCTAATATAAAATCAAGGGCCCTCGACAGTTGAAACCAACTTGAATCCTTTTGTTTGCAGTTTGTGTTCGTTTTACTTAGCTTCTATTAGTATTTAGCCTACGTATATAATATATATAAGAGAAACATGAGCATTCACATTTTAGAAGTAGAACCATAAACCGTGCAGCTCAAGCTAGGCATGGTAAAGCTAGCTTGTGCTTTATATAACCGTAATACTAATAGTAATACTAATAGGAGCTAGTCATTTTATTGTTTATTGTGCTGCCAGTTGATGTTACGCGCGATATAATACATTTTTGTCGATTTTGTTTTCGGCTATTTGAGATGCACTCATGCGACATGCAGTAAATGTTTTCTTTTCAAAATTGTAAGCGAATGTCGCCCCACTCTCAGTTCAGACTTGACTTAACTGTTAACGGGTGATACTCGTAAAATATTTGTTTCAAATATTAGGACCGTCAACGAGTCCAACTCGAACCGTCTGCAATTAACGAGTCCAACTCGGCGCGCGTCCTGGTAGGTTATTAACCTACAAGACTTGACACACGCTGAAAGCAGACCGCGGCTGGAGTGCACGCTTCGAGTACACGAGAGAGGTATATACAACGTGTAGCAAGATCAGACACAAAATGTGAAATGGCGCAAAAGTTATATAAGCTGCTCCGTATGCGCAAATTAGGCGGTGCACGATAAAAATAAACTTGCTCGGATTTTAAAAATTTTTGTACCATCGTTTTCTAGAGACTGTGAGAATTTTCACAGTACCAAATTTATTATACCTTTTTGGAATGATCAGTGAGTTTCGCCTAGGTGCCATATTTGATGGTGCGCGGCTTTTGGAGCAAAATTAGGTGTAAAAGTCGCGTAATTTGACGAAATTCGTTGATTTTTGTCGTATTATTCTGTCATATTTTCGGTTCCTGAACTTGAATCATGCTGAAAATTTGTCAGAACCTTCCAATCATACTTAACTACCGAACCTAATTTAGTTGGGAGAGATTGGCCTTGATTAAGAGGTCTAAAACCCTGCGGTTTCTTTGCGTTCGCGACTATACCCATTTGTGATTCCACTGTGTGGACGCAGGTATGACAAATCATATATTTTCGTAAAGTACGTCCTCTGACTAGGAAATCACAAGTTTAATCAGTTCTGGGGAATGTTCCTGGACAGAGTTATGACAGTTTAAAGCTTCCGCGCCGCGCAATAGCCCCAAAATGGCTAAAAATTTACACCGTCGTAGAATAACTTTGCGAAGGGAATGCGCGAGCACGAGAATATGATATTTAATATTGATTTTCGGCCCCCGCCACGATAGCTTAGTTGGCTAAGAGGGCGATTGACCGTGCTAGCTGAGGGTTCGAATCCCGGTCTGACCTTTAATTTAGTTTGAACTGAAATAAGTTGTTTACTATTTTCATCAAAAAGCTTCTCTAGTGTTAGGTTAATATTGATTAGTTAATCATATTACAAGTTGTACTATAGGATGAAATGCATAATTAGAAATTGGAAAGCAGCTAAACGCAAAGCGTCATTATGCTACAATATTATAGTAATTACATTGTTTGTCTCAGATTATTTTTAATACAAGAAGCGACCAGCATCGCATCTTCATCGATTAGTTCGGAGTCGTCGCTATATTCAGCTATAACATTGATTTTTAATTGATGCTGTAGCAGATATGAGCAGCTTTTATCAGTCTGATTTGGTAGGTTTTGGGCTGGGCACAGTTTGCTAAGGATTCTGTTTCTATCTGTTGTAAAACTTGATGGTCTGCTGTGAAATGAAGCTCTGGATTGGTCTTTTAAATGCCTTTCTCAACGACAATCCCTCCTTAGCAGTTACTTATATTAAAACTTTTTGTTCGGAGTATTGTCTATTGACATGTAGTGTCTGGAGAAGGAGGGCAACGAAGGAGCACTTCTCAGTTGTACAGTGGGCATTTCTAGACGCTGCTATCCATTACCTTCGACATCTGAAACAGATTTTAATATAAGCAACTAATTAATAATACGGGTGAGACTTAAGTTTCAGTAAAATTAAATCTGACACTTGAGTGCAGTAACGAGAGAAATCCAGTGCATCTCAAACTGCTAAACTTGGCTTACTGTTTTAAAATCGTGACCTGGAATTGTTGAAATCTTTGATAATTCCCGCCTCCAAGATCAGAGTTGCTTTTACGTCCTCTTAAGAGGCTATCGAGATTCCACATGCTCTGTTCTCTGTACTTCCGGAGGTTGTATAAACCTGAGAAATCAAACAGTTCAATACCAGAGAGAATGCTGAAGACTCAGAAAGTTGTCCAAAAAATACACAAATCCGAATTTTTCTCTTTAGTAGCGATTTGAGACAAAATTTACCTTCTTTCGGACTGAATTTTTAACTGAATTGAAGTATAAACGATTACCTCTACAATAGTATTAATTACTTAGTAAAGTTATCATCAGAAGTCAAGTTATGGTTGACTTTAAAGCTTGAAAAGGCTAAAATTTTAAAAATCTTTGCTCAATGACGCGCGGCTCAGAAATGCGCGTGTTATGCTCGCGCAATTATTGCTTACAATTTTCTTTCATTCGGCAAAAAAATAACTGTGACCAACATACATGTTATAAAACTCTGCCTTAAATCCTGGAATGTTCTGGAATTATTGAGTGTGCAAGGATCATCAATTTCCCGCCAAATCCAAACTTTTTCCTGTAGCATATTATCACAAATACGGCGTGTACAATTTTTGCGCGTAATAAACCTAGATTCGTTCTGGCGAATAACGAAGCCTCTAGTTCACATCCAATGAGCGGGCTTATGAAGGAAAGATTTCGAGTTGAGAAGACGTCAGATGGCATCTTGGGTTCTTGGAGTATTCAAAGACAGGACAACACCTGTAATGCTCCAGCTCTATAAATCCCTGATAAGGTCCAGAGTGGAGTACTGCTGCCCGCTTTGGAATCCAAACAAGATCTATAATATCCAGTCTATCGAGATCATACAACGCCAGTTCACTAGACGGATTCTAGGGCTCAGAGACACCGATTATTGGAATAGACTGAAGGAACTGAAACTTACATCACTGCAAAGACGCCGAGAACGCTGCACCATGATACATATTCTGTGGAAAGTTCTCCAGGGTATATGTCCAAATGACCTAGATGTACAGTTCAGAGAGAATGCCAGACTGGGAGTTAAAGTTATACTCCCTTCTCTCACAAAAAAAGCATCAGCTGGTGCACGCTCCACAGTCCACCTACGACCACTCATTCGCCGTGAGAGCTGGAAGACTCTGGAATGTTCTCCCCGAAATTGTCAATACTCAAAGGACTTTGACAAGCTTCAAGACATCTCTTGGAAACTTCCTAGACACCCTACCAGACAAGCCCCTACTCCTGGATACAGTGCAGAAAACTCTAACTCGATAACATTACCTTGTTTTAATACTTTCAACACTACTATATAACAAATAATTTGAGATCATGAATACGATGTAGTTACATTGAAACGTCGAGTAATCTCCTTTCCCTAATAAGAGCATTTTTACTTGTCGCAACAACCGGGATAAAGATAATTTTACCCAGAATACATTACCTTGTGTCTCACATCTGGAGTTAACATTGTCATTACCTTGTATCTTAAATCTATATTTAACATTACAATATACTTTACATCTATTATAACCTTATGTTATAAATACCTACATTCACATTATCCTGTACCCTATAATGTACCTTACATCCCTTATTCCGTATATTTGCCATATACCGAAGTCTTAATCACGTTATTTTTCGTAATATATATGGACACTGTTCTAATTATTGGTCTGCAATGTAAAGTAAGTGAAATTATAATAGCTCTTAAACTTAAACTTATAGCTCTTGGTGACTCCCTGCCAGTGGGTTTGTGACAGGGGTGTTGCCATGAGAGGTTCAAATCTGACAATGTTTAACGATTGTTCATGTTGTTAGCTATAATGAGATGGTAAGATGCACAACCACAAGTTAAATCTTGTAGATGTAAGATTGCCCACAATGACGAACCTGGGAACACAACTAAACACTAGGCAGTGCCTTCAAGGAAATGAAGACCTAAATCTTACTTACTTCATTATATTGACATAATAGTAAGATGC
Organism: Bolinopsis microptera; assembly: GCF_026151205.1. Taxonomy (NCBI): domain Eukaryota; kingdom Metazoa; phylum Ctenophora; class Tentaculata; order Lobata; family Bolinopsidae; genus Bolinopsis; species Bolinopsis microptera. The sequence continues at coordinate 18,040,351 of NC_087082.1, read as the reverse complement.
TGTTAACGTAGCAGAAAGATTAGATAATAGCTGATTTTACATTTTCCCGAGTATAGCTTTTGACTAGTATCTCTTACAATTACCAACAAGCAGAGGGTACCATTCAGAGGTTACTACAATTATAACGTGCTGGTGCAGTGGCAGCTGGGTAAAGTTGGCATGGAGGTAGCAGAAAGTAACTACTAGAAACATCTACTAGAAAGTAGACGTAGAATTTACGTCTACTTTCCAGACTAAAAAGTGCATGTTAGGATGGAAAAAATAATCAGGGAACTTGATTTGCGAACCTAACCATGGAAATATTACAATAAGTCGGAGTGTTCCAAGGATATTGATGTATACACTATACATACATTGTAATAACTATAGAATGTTCTGTACTCTCTGCACTATATAAGGTCACAAGAATTGTGACGTCAAAATCGCATCTGTTTTCTTTTGTTTCAAATCTAAGTTTCATGAGACTAATCTAATTTAGACCTTCGAAGGTAATGACTTGAACTTGTGTGTTCACTGTGTAAAGAACACACACAAAAAAGTAAGAGTTTAACAAACTATTTGAAGTGTAGACAAACCTCTGGTTTCTCTCCCAAGCCAAGAGTTCGGCCGAGTGTCTCAGTCCACCAAACCATGAGGTAGGAGAATACTGCGATCCACAGGATGGACATGATGAAGGTCACTGGGAAGAACATCTTCCATTTCTGAAACATCAGGTTATTAGCTTGCCAGATAATACCTGGTTTAGATCACAGCTGTGTTGAAAGCATTAAAAGGGTTTACTTTCAACACTTCTATGATAATGTTGATTCCTACATTAGAATTTACTGCTTACAAATTGAGAAGCAGAATATTGAAGATATACTCATTTTGGCAGTACTAAAATCTAAGATTAGTTGACAAGAAAAGTTTTACCGTAGATTCTGCTACGGATTGGAGTTCACTTGCCATAATAGCCAAACAGTACTAAAGAGAGCACAACAAGCTATAATGAGATGGTTAGATACATTTGAGGATTGCTGCACTATATAGGGACAGGACTATATAGTGACAAGCACTTTATAGTGACATGTGAGACGGCTGCAAATTTACAAAATTTTGTACATCCATTCAGACTTATTAAACAATGATCTACATTCTACATAAATGATAGAATAATATCTCTCTGGATCATTATTAACCACCATTTTACAGCACTTCATTATTATCAGTACAAATGAATAATGAAGCTCGTATCATGACATGTGAGTATACAGATAGATAAACCACCTAAATAGCCATATTTTAATAAATAAATAAATAAATTCTAACATTTATTACACGCTTCGACATTAAAATATACCCAACAAAGATGTACATTTAAGTCATTCAAGCGATGATTAAGCTCTGAAATTCAACTCAGTACGTCAGAATAATTGTTAAGGGAGGATACTAGATACGTATCAAATGTAGATACGTGGCTTCATATATGTGGGTAATTGCACGTTTCAAACCAATTTAACCGCTGTTTTCAGCACATATATCGTATCTTTTAAACCACATTTGGTACACGAATTACAATAAATTGAATAAAATATGTGACTAATTGTTAACAAATGGTCGGTTTTGATCAATATTAACCACCAATTATCGACACCTTAGAACTTACAGTAATAATCAATTATGAAGCTGCTATGACTATGGTATAGCAATCAAATAAACCACTAAAACAGCCACTTACGCCATAATAATTGATACCAGGCTACTTTAGGCTCAAAATTGAGTTTGTCAGTTTAAGATGCATTTAAAATGATCTGATAGGAAAACTGGCTCCCTACAAAATGCAAAAACCAAAATGAAAAATTCTGGTCATAGATCATACAAGACTGGTCGGTCGGAGGTCGGTCGGGCGCCGGTCGGCGGTAGGTGAATGCCGGTCGGAGGTTGGTCGGAGGTCGATCGGGCGCCGGTCGAGCGCTGGTTGGAGGTCGGTCGGTCGGAGGTCAGTCGGGCGCCGGTCAGAGGTGTGTTGTCCACCTCGCAGATGTCCATGCAGCCCCTGGCCCTCTTAATCCCTTCCAGCCGCAGTCCTCTCCGACACAGCCCATCATGTTTCCAACTGCCAACAGGACGATGAACACCAGTGCTGGTCAAGCCCTTCCGCTTCATGCTCCAGGTCCAGCTCCAGGTCCAGCTCCACTATCCCGGCCAGCCGCCTTCTCACGAAGCGATGTAGTGCAGAGTTCGATAGACTTGTACAATAAGATACGACTGACAGTAATGGATCCTCCGACCGGCGCTCGACCTACGCCCGACCGGTGCCCGATCGACCTCCGACCAACCTCCGACCGGCGTTCACCTACCGGCGCCCGACCGACCTCCGACCAACCAGCCTTGTCTGATCTATGACCAAAATTCCTTACCGTTTAACTGCTACGCGGCCGCGAAATTTGCGATTTTTCGCAAACCAATTTTTTGGCTTTTTGGCAGCGAAAAATAGCTCTTACTCTATGTCTGTTACACAAATGAGATAATATAGTAAGTTGACTCCTTTCATATCTCCAAACAACTCTCAAATCTTAATTTATTTGAAAAAACCTTAATAGGCTATCTAATTTAGCTGATTTTTGACATGAACCTGAGTTTTTGCCCCATTTTTAGGCAAATTTTTGGCCTTCCAGCCCAAATATAGTTGTGTTGCCGGCATTTGCCGCCCTATTCCATATATAACTCCATTTAAAAGCCTAGAGTATTCCCTACAATATACAAAAAAAATCATCTTGGGCATTTTTTTAAATTGCAGATTTTTTACCAATTTATCGGCTAAAGCTATGTTATTTGGGGCTTGTGCCCACTGTGCAGGTGCAAGCTTAAGTATGATGGGGTATAATAGGCTATTTCAAATGTTAAAATATGATTACATATGCATGTTTAATACACGTTTTCGCACATTAACAGCTGTTTTTAGCACATTAGTGTTATCTTAACCAATTGTTAACCACCAAAAATAAACCATTTATCTGCATATATTGTAAAATTCATGGCATTACCACTAAAGATTAACCACTGATAGAGATCACAAGGTTCACTGTCAAAATTTAAGGCAAGTCTAGACAAGTTAGCCAATGTCCACTAAGTTTCCCCAGATTTGCTGCTATTGCTGTGTTGTTTCCAGTTACCAAAAATAACTAACTTTCGACATAACATACACTGCTATGAACTGTCGTACAGTTGCAATTTTTTTAAAATGCCAAGTACTTACCTACACTAACATAAGTCACATGGGAGAGTGTTTCAAGGCTAAAACCGTCGGTATTCGTTCTGAAAAAAATGTCCATTAGTATTGCAGATCAGCTGGATCAATGAAGCTATCATAGGTTCTCATTGACTCAGTTAAAGCGCTCTGTTCTCAAAAGTTTAATTTATTGACATTTTCCTGATGCAAAATTTTTACAAGAATTGAAGTTTGTAAAGACTATATTGGATTAAATACAGAATTACAGATAGATTATATTTATGTTAAAATACAAATTATCCAATATTCATGATATCATGTGCCAAATTAGGTAAGGTTTAAAAGCAAATTTTTATGAAAGTTATAGTAACAGAGCTTTTCATAGATCAAAGTATAAACGAAACGAATTATAATTATAAGTTATAAGTGATTAGTAAATACCTCATAATTATTAAATAATCTGAAGAGTAAGGGTTATCTGCTGATGCATGTTATCTGCTGATGAATGCCAAGGTTGTCTTTCACCGTGTGAAGTGCCGGTCGTGTGTTCATTCTAATTGAAGATTTATTGGTTTTACAATAAATTAAAAGCACTTAAGTTTTTTTGCCACATTGATCTTTATTAAATGTAGTTAACAAGGGCATGAATGAATTTGAATCCTAAAATAGAGTTGATCCCGTAAATTAAATCAACACCAAACGGTTCTCAACTTTTCATAACCAGCTGCACACATACAGCTGAAGATAATAAAATTACAGAACAGAGCCATTTGTACACGTTAGTAGAATTACAACTTTATTGCAATGAGTAACAGTCTTTCGACAGACTATTACTTAGTTTTACTAATGAAATATAAATTAAAATCCGTTTTATGTATCTGGATTTTAGTCATTGACCATTAATGAGCAAAAAACGATCAAAATAGGGAAGCTGCAAAGAATTTAAATTTGACAGTCCAAACTGACCAAACACATGAAGTTCCTGGCAATAGTTTAAATTTGCACCATCTAAAGTCATTCCAAAGGCCCTGTAGCAATACTTGAAAATTTTCATAAAACCGATATTTAACTAACGTTTTGACTTGTCAAGTCAATAGAAATAATTATTGAAAAACAACAAACGCAGTTAAAATGAATTTAATCAAATTTGTGTTTGACAAAACAGGTTTTAAATTCGTTGCTACTATACAGTTAGCAGCACACTTTTGTAAATTCCAAGCCGAAGTTATGCGGAGAATATTCAAAGATTGCAGATTGTAAAATCAAGCAAAACATGCGCGCATCTGAAAATAAAAAACCAATCTTGGACTAAAATTTAACGAATGATACTTGGAGTTAATATCAAATTATTATTTCACAAAAGTTATGTTCAATATTAATTATAAGAAAAATGAACTGGGTAGAATTTGTGGTATTTAAGAAGTTGTTATAATGACAAAATGCCGTACAAATCGGCGCGTGGCTTTGTGTTTTCAGTTTACAGTTTAGTGATTTGTAACTTAAATATGATTGCAGAAAAACATTTGTTACTTCCTTTTTGATGCAAAACCAGAATTATATATTTATATAATTCTAATGTAATGTAAGAATGATACTCGTGTCATACATTTAAAATCATATTACTACCATATTTATCAACACACAACATTAAATTGAACGCGTATTTGTCAATATGACAAATAACAAAAACTATTATTACTCATCAACACCCCAGCGAACGCCGCGGGCTTCATACGTCGCACAAAATGATTGAATTTCACTTTTAAAATCTCCTCAAGCTTCATGTTAAGTCAAATCACGTATGTTTAGTTTTAAAGTAATCTTGTTCTTTAGATAATTGTCTCAATAATCGAATATCGAAGAGTTCAATTCAATTCAAGGAAAATTGTTCAAACTATGAGTGATCATGAATAAAAAATGGATAATTTACACGTAAAATTTGCCTCAAAATTTGTTTTGAAAAATAACCATAACTCTGGCTATGATTTAAATTTTGAAAATTTAAAATGCTAGTGCCGCGCACAAAAATGTTCCGCGCATTTAAAACGTGTCGATAATGCGCCCAAACCAATGTCGCGTTGGATAATAGTGAATAAGCTGGTTGAATTCACAATTTTCATTTTTTGTTACAGTTTGTTGCTTTGTGTGGCAGCCATATTGGTTTTGTGCGTGCGCAACTATTGCGCGCTATCTACATATCTTACCGTTAAATGTACGTTTACAGATTTAATCGAGATCTTTGCGAGGCTTTCATAATTATGTAATATGTATGATATAGCTTGATATGCTGTTACTTCAAATTGCTGTAATTTCTATTTATATTGACTTAAGTCGAGTACAAAATGAAATTATTTGCTCTCTAATTTTAAGGATGACGACCTGCAACTGAAATTGAGTGATATTCGACTATTTCAATTTAGATTCGCTAGTCAACAAAATGGTTGCTCACTCCGAAATAACGACTTTCAAGTAATGGTATGTACCCTATTTTTTACAACAAGGCTCCCAGTATTATAGTAAAACATAGACAATAGACAATATTTTAATATAAACTATAATTAATTTTTGACCGGGAACATTCAGCAGTTAACTTTGTCGTATTTTAAAACAAGTTACTCGGGCCCCGTTCGTAGAGAAGATAGATTTGCTGTGTTTTAAAACAAGTTACTCGTGCCCAGTTCGCAGAGAAGATAGATTTGCTGTATTTTAAAACAAGTTACTCGGGCCCCGTTCGTAGAGAAGATAGATTTGCTGTATTTTAAAACAAGTTACCCGTGCCCAGTTCGCAGAGAATATAGATTTGCTGTATTTTAAAACAAGTAACTCGTGCCCAGTTCGCAGAGAAGATAGATTTGCGGTATTTTAAAACAAGTTACTCGTGCCCAGTTCGCAGAGAAGATAGATTTGCTGTATTTTAAAACAAGTTACCCGTGCCCAGTTTGCAGAGAAGATAGATTTGCTGTATTTCAAAACAAGTAACTCGGGCCCAGTTCGCAGAGAATATAGATTTGCTGTATTTCAAAACAAGTAACTCGGGCCCAGTTCGCAGAGAAGATAGATTTGCTGTATTTTAAAACAAGTTACCCGTGCCCAGTTCGCAGAGAATATAGATTTGCTGTATTTTAAAACAAGTAACTCGTGCCCAGTTCGCAGAGAAGATAGATTTGCGGTATTTTAAAACAAGTTACTCGTGCCCAGTTCGCAGAGAATATAGATTTGCTGTATTTCAAAACAAGTAACTCGGGCCCAGTTCGCAGAGAATATAGATTTGCTGTATTTCAAAACAAGTAACTCGTGCCCAGTTTGCAGAGAAGATAGATTTGCTGTATTTTAAAACAAGTAACTCGTGCCCAGTTTGCAGAGAAGATAGATTTGCTGTATTTTAAAACAAGTAACTCGTGCCCAGTTTGCAGAGAAGATAGATTTGCTGTATTTTAAAACAAGTAACTCGTGCCCAGTTTGCAGAGAAGATAGATTTGCTGTATTTTAAAACAAGTAACTCGTGCCCAGTTTGCAGAGAAGATAGATTTGCTGTATTTTAAAACAAGTAACTCGTGCCCAGTTTGCAGAGAAGATAGATTTGCTGTATTTTAAAACAAGTAACTCGTGCCCAGTTTGCAGAGAAGATAGATTTGCTGTATTTTAAAACAAGTAACTCGTGCCCAGTTTGCAGAGAAGATAGATTTGCTGTATTTTAAAACAAGTAACTCGTGCCCAGTTTGCAGAGAAGATAGATTTGCTGTATTTTAAAACAAGTAATTCGTGCCCAGTTCGCAGAGAATATAGATTTGCTGTATTTCAAAACAAGTAACTCGGGCCCAGTTCGCAGAGAATATAGATTTGCTGTATTTCAAAACAAGTTACTCGGGCCCAGTTCGCAGAGAAGATAGATTTGCTGTATTTTAAAACAAGTTACCCGTGCCCAGTTCGCAGAGAAGATAGATTTGCTGTATTTCAAAACAAGTTACCCGTGCCCAGTTCGCAGAGAAGATAGATATGCTGTATTTTAAAACAAGTGACTCGTGCCCAGTTCGCAGAGAAGATAGATTTGCTGTATTTTAAAACAAGTAACTCGTGCCCAGTTCGCAGAGAATATAGATTTGCTGTATTTCAAAACAAGTAACTCGGGCCCAGTTCGCAGAGAAGATAGATTTGCTGTATTTTAAAACAAGTTACTCGTGCCCAGTTCGCAGAGAAGATAGATTTGCTGTATTTTAAAACAAGTTACCCGTGCCCAGTTTGCAGAGAAGATAGATTTGCTGTATTTCAAAACAAGTAACTCGGGCCCAGTTCGCAGAGAAGATAGATTTGCTGTATTTTAAAACAAGTTACTCGTGCCCAGTTCGCAGAGAAGATAGATTTGCTGTATTTTAAAACAAGTTACTCGTGCCCAGTTCGCAGAGAAGATAGATTTGCTGTATTTTAAAACAAGTTACCCGTGCCCAGTTCGCAGAGAAGATAGATATGCTGTATTTTAAAACAAGTGACTCGTGCCCAGTTTGCAGAGAAGATAGATTTGCTGTATTTTAAAACAAGTTACTCGTGCCCAGTTCGCAGAGAAGATAGATTTGCTGTATTTTAAAACAAGTTACTCGTGCCCAGTTCGCAGAGAAGATAGATTTGCTGTATTTTAAAACAAGTTACTCGTGCCCAGTTCGCAGAGAAGATAGATTTGCTGTATTTTAAAACAAGTTACCCGTGCCCAGTTCGCAGAGAAGATAGATATGCTGTATTTTAAAACAAGTGACTCGTGCCCAGTTTGCAGAGAATATAGATTTGCGGTATTTTAAAACAAGTAACTCGTGCCCACTCCGAGAAGATAGATTTGCTGTATTTTAAAACAAGTTACTCGTGCCCACTCCGAGAAGATAGATTTGCTGTATTTTAAAACAAGTTACCCGTGCCCAGTTCGCAGAGAAGATAGATTTGCTGTATTTTAAAACAAGTTACTCGTGCCCAGTTCGCAGAGAAGATAGATTTGCTGTATTTTAAAACAAGTTACTCGTGCCCAGTTCGCAGAGAAGATAGATTTGCTGTATTTTAAAACAAGTTACTCGTGCCCAGTTCGCAGAGAAGATAGATTTGCTGTATTTTAAAACAAGTTACCCGTGCCCAGTTCGCAGAGAAGATAGATATGCTGTATTTTAAAACAAGTGACTCGTGCCCAGTTTGCAGAGAAGATAGATTTGCTGTATTTTAAAACAAGTTACTCGTGCCCACTCCGAGAAGATAGATTTGCTGTATTTTAAAACAAGTTACTCGTGCCCAGTTCGTAGAGAAAATAGATTTACTGTAGTTGTCAGTTTACGGACAAATAAAGTCGAAAAGCATTAATCAAAATATGTTTTTGGCTGTCCCAAAATTTCGGATTCTTTTTCTGGAGTTTGGAATTGGCGGGAATTTTAAAACTCTCGTTGTGGTACCAAACCAATATTTTCAGCGCAGAGTTTTAGCGCGCGCCGAGATCACACGCGTATTTTTGCATTGAAGTCGCGCGTTATTTGCACGTGCACTTCTACAGATTAAAATTAGGAGAGGGCCCTTACTGCTTACATTACTAAGTTGTTATGTAGTAATATTGTGAATTTGTCCGAAACTGGAAACAAATCTTGTAAAATTTTACGAATAGAAGTTATAGTATTACTTGACTGTAAAAATTTACTGAGTTTCACTTCCATATTTCAGGATCCGACTGCTGATATTAAAATTGAAGAGTTAGATTTCATTGGAACATGGAATTACTGTAATGGAAAATAAAACAGGTCTTGCTGAGGATGAAGAAATGTTATGTGGGGAGAAAATGGGCTACTGGAAGTGGACCTTCTTAAACAAAGACGACTTTCACAAAATGTTTAAAAGATCACGGTCGCGGCATCGAACCCTGGACGCTTCCCCTGCCACGGTCAGACACTCGAGATTAGTACTAGTAGTGTGCGCTACTCGAGCTGTTGATATATGAGTTCTTCGGTGTTATTTATATAATTGTAATATGTAATGACTGACAGTGCGAGATATCTTTTTTTGTTTCTATTTGATGTGTTTAGTGTTTGTGTTGCATTCTAATATAAACCGCGTATTAGTTTCGTGTCAATTTTAAATTTGATAAGTTTATCTTTAAACTGTATTTATTAGCAGTAATAGTTACATTTTGGTATTATACCTATATTTATTATTGTAATACTGTTGTATAATGCTGTTTCTTTCTCATTGTAGCTTACATATAGGATAGCATACTTTGCTCTGATCTTTAATCACAGTTGACAATACTTGATTAGGGTTAATGATTGTACGCGTTTGAAATCTTGATTTGATATCATTATAACCTTTACTAATGTTCAGATGAATGAATTTGATGTTTTATTTTTCCACGGCACTATTGAAAATCCTTTAAGGGATAGAATCGGCACTGTCAAATATCTTTAAAAGGTTCGTAAACGGAATTACAGTCGATCTCCTGACAAATTTATGTCGAAAATTTGTTTTAACACGCGCAGCAATATGAAGCCCGCGGCTTTCGCCGGGGTGTCAATTTAAAACATAAATTGGCTCATTATACAAAAAAATCTTACAACACAATATATTATTAAATTGTGAGTGTTGACACATAATTGATCGCTATGCTATTCATATTTCGCGCGGCGCAAGTGACCGTCCGTTAAACACACTCGATGCTTATAATGTATGCGTCTAATGCATCATTAATGGAAGGCGCGCCGGTGAAATTTTTGCGCGCGAATTTACGATTTAAACGAAAAGAAACTGCAGGGAAATGACAAAATAGGTATAAATTCGTTGATAACTCAAATTCTGAGCATCAAAATTGCTCAAACTAAATTAGGTTCAGTAGAACTTAAGTGTTTACGTAAGCTGACCAAATTTCAACAAAATTGTTATATGGGAAGTATTATAACTTTTCGATTGTTTCCAAAATAATGTGCTGGCCGAAATAAGAGCTTAAAAACCATTCAATGGTCAGAGCGCGCGTCTTATTGTCAATGGCGCACTGCCTACGCAAATGTTACAATTTTGCAAAAACATCTTATAAATTACATGTTGATTTGTGATTGACAATGTCAACCCATCGAAATCGTTGCTCTGCAAGGGCAAGGCAAAGCAACGATCGACGATGCGAAGCTAAGCAAGAATGCTAGTTTGCGCGGCGCGTCGAAGCGGCGAAGTCCTTTAACATTCAAATTACATGCTGATGCAGTCTGATGAGATTTTTGCGTTACTGGGCCAATTGTAGGTTTACAACCTACCAAGACGCGCGCCGAGTTGGACTCGTCCGCGCGACGGTCCTAATATATGGAACAGATATTTCACGAGTATTACCCGTTAATATTGGGCCGCGATCAGCCTGTCATTCCGCCTAAACATGATAGCCTGAGGTCCCCAGGTAAATTTTTGCAACATTTGCTTACAATCCTGAAAAATAAACCGGGCCGGGGCGAAATGTTTACAATTTTGCTAAAACACCAGCATGCACATGCCTCGGCTCCTCGCTGTAGCGGCTGCACTAGCTACATGCAAAGTAAAGTGTTACTACGCGCGGAGGGGGCATCGTGTATGGTGAACCATGCGATGCGAATTGCGAAGCCAAACTGCAGTTGATAGAATCGGACCGCGCTACTGGCTAACAACATGCGAGCCCGCACGCCCAAAACACAAATGACAAACGTAACTTAATCATTAATATAATAATACAAAGTGTACAGTTTTACTATTAGTACAGTTTTACTATATATATATAGTAAATATATAATAACCTCTAGTTTCGCGCGCGCACTCATTTATTTTTGAACAGCTTTAATAGCTTATTGTGTTAAAATCATGTAACTACATATGAACTAAATGAAAGTTGAGACCGAGCTAACAGGTAAAACCGAGCTAATAGTAGTTAACAGTACGTACGTGCGCGGCTTTACCTGTAGTCTACAAGTGAAACCGCGCACTGGTAATGACTATTAACTCAGTTTCACTTATTATATTATATTACATATTAGTAGAGGCTCTTACGGGCAAAAAGACGTGTTTTCTGCTACGAGTTTAGAGACCTAACCGCTAATTGGACACAATAGTATGATGTCTAAGGATCGATAATATGTTAAGAAGTATAAATTTGGCCTTATTAGTCACGTGCTATACCAATGCGCGTTTTAAACTTTGACAGTCTATTACTCTAAGGCAAATAAAGTAATTATATCCATATTTTGTCAGCAATAAGATCACATTATTTTCTATTTAGTGTGAAAATATGAGCTAGAACGGACATAATCTCGCTGAGTTATAGCTGTTTGAAATTTATGATGAACGCGCGGGTGCCAATTGATAACAACTAAATGCTTTTGCGCGTAGTGCGCGTCGAAAATTTGGCAAAAACGCTTGCGGAGTGACAATATTCAAACTTCGATTAAGTATATGAAGTGGGTACTTCTCGGAAAGGAAAAATTTAGGCAAACACGATGTGACTATTTTTGGGTTGATTTAATACAACTGCAAAAAATTATTCAAACTTAAAGCAAAAAAGTCAAAATTTTTACCACTTTTTTGGATTTTTACCTCAGAACAAATAGAGGGATTTGTTTTATTTTTATACAATCTTGTGCGGCTGTCTTTTAGCTATCTTTATGCAAGTTTTGCCGACATGCCAACAAAATTAACTTGCTCAAAATATCAAAAAACATGGTTTTTTGGCCTATTTTTGGCCCAAAAATCGGTTTTTTTGCGATTTTACCCCAGAACAATCAGTCCAATCATCTTGAAACCACTTTCAATCGATTCTACGGTCAAAAATACGTCTAGTAAGGTGTATCTGGGGTCCCTAACGTATCGAGCAGACAATGCCCGTAAGAGCCTCTACTATATTAGCTCGATCGTTCATTTAACCATGTGCGTTCGCACCACTGCGGGCGCGCTTGTTTACCGCCGGGAGGCGGGCGCCGCGCGTCCCACTACAAGTGCAAGGGCTCTGGACAGATCAAGCAAGCTCGGTCATACCTGGGGACCTCAGGCTATCATGTTCATAAACATAAAGAATAGAGATTAGCTGTGGAATGACAGGCTGAGCGCGGCCCAGTAAGCTTGGTTTCACCTATATTAGCTAATGCATCTTCAGCTTCATGACAGTTGACAGTTAAATTAGTGCAGTGCAGTTAAACATGAAAGTAGTATAAAAAGTTTGCTTCTCAATTTCATGCTGCTCACCTTAAATTAAAATTAAATAAACTAAATTAATGCTGAGCAGGGTATAAATAGCGAGCCAAACTTAATTTTCCAGCTCCTAAAATTTTTTAATTATTCAAACAAGCAGGGTTTATATTTTACCTGGCACGTCACTCCCTTTCATGCGCCGTGGAGCGCTCTTCCCACTTTTTGCATGTGCACATGCATATCGATCGTGATGAGAGAAGCGAGCCATAAACTAACAACTGGCAAGCTAGTTAATGCATATTCTTTCTTTGTTAATTATAGTTTATTTATTTATAAATTTTATTTTATTTATAGATTTAATTTGTTGTACGCAGTGTGTAATGCAACTTAATGCGTGCAAAAAACAATTACTTATAAAATCTTTTAAAATTAAAAATGTATTTGATAAAATTGAAAGTGACATCAATATTTTGTGAATCCAAGTCCAAAGTTGTATTGCAAGTGGTCAAGCACAAAGAATTTAGCTAAATATTGATTTAAAAAACAGGGTAAAGGGACTCTCTATCTTTTGTACAGTGAAGCTTAACTTGGTAAATATTTCGAAACATTTTAGAAGTCAGTGGTGCTATAAATCTTTAGCTCAATGGACAGTAAATTTTCATTTTTGAAAAAATCCATTCAAAGAAGAATACAGAATATTTGATGATATTCAATAGTATTAACAATAGTTAATAGTATTATGTTTACAGTATGCACTGAAGGGGTATCCTAGGAAGTTTCTTGAACTTTTAACAGGTACCCCTCCTCATTTAACCCAAAATTAAGTTTCCTATCATTCGGCTGAGTCAACCAAGGAGAAGATGTGCCATTGATTCCTGATGTTAGCTAAGGACATCATTAGGATTATGCGACCATGAATTGAGTGATTATTGAATGATGAGAGCCGGGCAGGGGGGTGGGAGGGGGGACAGTGGCGTAACAAAGGGCATGCGCAGTTTTGCTAGTACTACCTCAGTTTTTCAAAATTATCCCTCATTCAAATGGCAACTTGGCACCCCCTAAGATGGTGCCACCTCTGCTGACAGCAGGGTCAGCAGGGCCCTTTGTTATGCCACTAAACATGGACATTGGACAAGCACTTTGCATTGAGGTTGTAAGGTTATTTCATTGGAATATTTACTGGGTAAATTTTCTAAGTTGTTGGTTGTTGTAAACAACCATCGTACGTTCAAAATTCGCCATCAAACTGTAAAAAATATAATCACAGCTGAATATAATTTAGGTTGAGACTGAAAAGTCTCATATGTCTGTAGCCAGAATTGTACTGAGAACAGGCTACAAAGACATCCAATACCAGCCTCTCCCCAAGGAAATCGAGGACGCTGACGACGTTGAATCGCCAGTTTCAGTTGGAGGTTGTAATTTGGACATTGCCACTACGCCTACTTCCAGCGGCCATGAGCAGCAGCGGCTGTTAACTGACGATGGAGAAGCAAACATTCCCTTACAGACAGATGATCCTGAATTTAATGAACTCATTGTCGAGGTTTGTGTCCTATACATCTTGAAAATTAGGGCATGTTCACATATTAATACTAAATCACTGAGGTGCAGTGGAGGGAGGAGGTTTCTAAATGATTACTCTACTGTCATTTTAACACAATAGCTATGTGTAAAACTGATAACGGAATTAGGAGCGGGTTAAACATTGTCCAAAAATGTATTATGGAACAATGAAACAAGAAATTTCAATGAAACAAGAAATTTAATTTTAGCACATTTTACAGAATAAAAGATGTAAAACAATTCATAAAATATAATGCCCATTTGGTGTATGACTTTTTGTCCTTGACTGCTTGTTTGGTTTTGGAAGGACAGGTTACTAACGGGGCAAGGAATGCGCGTGCCTGGGAGCTTTTGCACACACCAAAACGCTAGTTCAGTTAAGTTTTTAGAGACAAGGCTCAAATTAGGACTATAAGAAAAATTGTTAGCAGACATTGCATTAGGGGTTCTGTTTAAAGTTTTTACTATCTAGGTTGCAGTCTTGTTGTGACAAAAAGTCTACACTAAAACATGTTTGATTTTATATTGTGCAGTTCAAGGATTAAAAATGCACCTTCAAGGTGGATATTGGAGAGCAGGCGAAAGATTATGGCTTAAATTTATCAATGGTTATAATAAGCTATAAATATTTTAAACTATACAATGCTAATTAAAAATTTCTTTATACTTCATTCTCAAATTAAAATTCAAAAATTCAAAAATAACATGTGGACAAACCCTTATAATGTATTATTGTATTATTTCACAAACGTCATGTTGATTTTCAATGTTTTTAAAATCATTATTTTGTGTCCTCAAGATTTACTACATAGGCTGTGAGTTCTAAATCTAATCCAATTTTTATCTAACGATATTAATATTCCTGCAGTCAGAAAGAGCTATAGATGAAGGAATTCTACCAGACAGAATATACCAAGGAAGCAGTGGCAGTTATTTTGTAAAGGACCGAGATCGCAAAACTGTTGGTGTTTTTAAGCCAAAAAATGAGGAACCTTACGGACATTTAAACCCTAAGTGGACAAAATGGATGCACAAGGTATAGAAATATTCATGGGACATTTCAACGGGTTGATTATTTAATGCTTTCTTCCCAAATCATAACAACATTTGCCTTAGAAACTAAGTATGAAGCTGGTTCAGACTTTTTGACAGATCAATTGGGGTATTTAACTTTCAGTTGTAATTGTGATCAGGAAACTTTGTGCACTTTTAAACATATCTTCAAATTTCAGATGTGTTGCCCATGTTGTTTTGGCAGATCTTGTCTTATTCCCAATCAAGGGTACATGTCAGAGGCTGGTGCCAGTTTGGTTGACTCCAAGTTCGGACTTGGTGTCGTTCCTAAAACAAAGGTTTGTTGTTATCATGAGTGTATGTATACACTCATTGTAATTAACACTTGTTGTAATTAACACTTGTTGTAATTAACGCTTGTTATAATTCCCGTTCAACAGTACACTTTGTACACGTATTGATATCATGATTACGCATGTAAAAGGGAGGGTATATCCGTATTTCGCTGCTAGTGATGCAGTCCTTAGCCCGGTAGCTAAGGCTTCCCCGTTTCTCGCTCATTTGTGCTCCGATGGGCTTGTGACCTCTGCGGGGGTCAAGTGCAGGATGAGGGACATGGCTGACCAGGAGAAGGTTGTTTTTGGGAGATAGAGTAGGGTTGGTTTGGTGTTGTGCCTTCGCAGTTTAACTGTATCTTTACTCTAGAATGTAGATGTAGAAAATATTTGTTTCCTAAGTTAATTTGGATAAATATTTATGATGAGTATTTTTGTGAATCATATAAAATGCTCCACTCGATTTGCTCCACTCGATTTGCAATAATACACTACTGCATATACTCTTAGGTAATAATGAGACAGTATCTATATCAGTAGAGGTGTCCAGGAATATCTCAGAACTTGTGGCATGTGCTGAGAGGAGGCTACAAGGCTGAGGAGTACCCAGACAACTGTAGGTAATTTGAAGGGATCTACATTCCTAAGGCGGATGGAGATTTTGGACCCAGCACAGGACGGCCTATATCGCTAGGAAACATTCAGGGGAAGATATACCTCGCTGTGTTGGCGAAAAGATTAACCAACTTTGTTGTCGCTAACGGGTATGTGGATCTCTCTGTGCAGAAGGGTGGAGTTCCTGGTGTACACGGATGTACAGAGCACTTTGGAGCTATGTGGGAGGTGCTCAAAGATGCTAGAGTTAAGAGAAAGGATCTCAGTGTTGTCTGGTTAGACTTGGCGAATGCTTACGGGGCTGTTCCACATTTACTTATTGTGAAAGCACTCCGCTTCTATCATATCCCCGAGAAAGTTATCAACATCGTAATCAAATACTTCTCGGAAGTGTACGGAAGATTCTCCTCTAAAACAGTGACATCAGAGTGGCAGCAGTTCGAGATAGGAATATTTATGGGCTGTGTCATCTCGGTGATCTTGTTTGTGCTATGCATGAACCTTTCTGACGAGTACTTGAAGATAAAGGTACCCAGGAGTGTCGAGTACATTAAGGATGGAACAGCTATACCACCCCTTAAGCTGTTTATGGATGATAGCTGCCTTACCACGGCTAAAATGGTAGATATGCAAACCCTGCTTGATGTTTATCAGGAGTTCGTTGTGTGGTCAAGGTTCAAGCTTAAGTCGTCTAAGTCTAGGGCACTAGTCTACCAGAAGGGAGTGACAGTGGAGTGGGTTGTAGAGAGTTCAGAAGGTAGTCAGGCGAGGTTGCAGCTTAGCGGGGAGGTGATCCCGAATGTATCTGAGAAACCAATCAAGTTTCTAGGGAGGTGGATTCGGGCAGAAGGAAAGGACAAAGCTATAATCGAGAAAACACACGAGGATCTTGTTACATACCTCAGTAGACTCGATCTTAGCTCCCTCACCGGCCTGCAGAAATGTTGGGGGTATCAGTATATGGTCCTTCCAAAGATGAAGTGGCCACTTGCCATTTATGATATCCCGATCAGCACTGTTTCTCGCTGGGAGCAAACAACTAACAGTCATCTCAGAAAATGGCTAGGAGTGGGACACACGCTTAGTAGCTCTTGCCTGTTTAGTCATTCATCCAGTGTTGCTCTCCCCATCGACAGCCTAACCGACACTTGGAAAGTAGAAAAGTGCCGTCTCTTGCAGTCATATCAAACATCTCAGGATGCTTTGATCAGAGCGGTGCAACCCCAGGTGCGGTCTGGGAGAGTTTGGAAGGCAGATGCTCAGCTTCACGAAGCTGAAAGAGACTTGGTGTGTGAGTCAGTGCGAGGTATGGTGCAACCTCTTAGTAGAGCGGGAATTGGTTTCGGTGATTGGAAGAAGCCCTGGGAGAAGATGTCAGAAAAGGAGCAGCAGAGGGAGGTGTTGGATAGGGTTAAGGAGAACATCAGGAAGGAAAGAGAGGTGCAGTTGGGTACGTTGGAGATGCAGTCCAGGTGGGGTAATTGGAGAGAGCTGGTGACAAGGACTGACATGAGCTGGCACACGCTCTTCAAGTATGGGGACTCATTAATCGGTTTTCTGCTTAGTGCTGTGTATGGCACGCTTGTTACACCAGCTTTAGCATCCAAGTGGAGCGAGGATGAGGATGGGATGTGCAAGCTGTGTGGTGACAAGTTGGGAACTGTGCCGCATATTCTGGCTGGTTGTCCTGTGGCACTAAGTCAAGGGAGATACCGATGGCGCCACGATAAGGTGCTTAAACAAATAGCAGACCAAGTGAAATTCCATTGTGAGCGGAGAGTCAACAAGAGGAAGAGCTCTTGTGTCACTCGGAAAGCCATTGAGTTTGTTCCAGCAGGAGGGAGGTTTAAGGAGGTGAAGAGGTCGAAAGTCAGTGAGTTTGGGATTCTGAGTGGGGCCACTGATTGGATAGTATTAGCTGACCTGGATAAGCAGCTGAAATTCCCGTCGGATATAGCAACGACCAGATTAAGACCAGATTTGGTTCTTTTCTCGAAAGCTTCCAAGAGAGTAATCTGGTGGGAGCTTACAGTACCGTCGGAAGAGAGAATAGCTGCATCCCATGAGCTGAAGCTTGATCGGTATAACAGTCTACAAGCGGAAATACAAGCTAATGGGTGGTCATGTTTCAGCTTTGCTGTTGAGGTTGGTGCTAGAGGTGTGGTCGCAGCAAGTTTGGAGTGTGCATCAAGGAAGATTGGTCTGACTGGGAGAGCCCTCAAGAAGTTGGTCAGAGATTGTGGGAAGGATGCAGCCCATTGTTCAAGATGGATTTATCTGCTGTCTAGGAAAAGAGAGTGGGAGATGAGAGCTGTTTGAGCTTTATGACTTCACCTAACAGCCAGAGGTGCCATAAGCTAACTCGTCGTAAATCGCGAGCTCTAGCAGGTATCCTCGGGTGATTGTCAGATCAGATGGTGGTCCAAGAGAGACCGCTGGGGCACCTGACAGAAAACCGTATCGCAATGAAAGCCCCGAAACGGTGTCAGGTTTGTGACTGAAGATTCTGATCAAGCTCAGGGTTGAGTCTACACAGTGTCGCCACTTGCCGATGCCAGTTGATGCGAGAAGACACTGATGTAAGTGGGAAGTTATGTCTAAGAAACAGCGTGTGGTTCGGGTGCCGGTTGAACGCATGTAAAAGGGAGGGTATATCCGTATTTCGCTGCTAGTGATGCAGTCCTTAGCCCGGTAGCTAAGGCTTCCCCGTTTCTCGCTCATTTGTGCTCCGATGGGCTTGTGACCTCTGCGGGGGTCAAGTGCAGGATGAGGGACATGGCTGACCAGGAGAAGGTTGTTTTTGGGAGATAGAGTAGGGTTGGTTTGGTGTTGTGCCTTCGCAGTTTAACTGTATCTTTACTCTAGAATGTAGATGTAGAAAATATTTGTTTCCTAAGTTAATTTGGATAAATATTTATGATGAGTATTTTTGTGAATCATATAAAATGCTCCACTCGATTTGCTCCACTCGATTTGCAATAATACACTACTGCATATACTCTTAGGTAATAATGAGACAGTATCTATATCAGTACATCAATGATCATTTAAATTGGTCGTTAGTCAATGTATTATAGAATGTTATGATATTTTCTCTATTTCCATTGTTTAGTATTTATCGATGCTTTTAAATTGTATACAGTAAATTAAATTGCTATGCTTTTATTTCTGTTTAGATATTGACTACTTAGTGTATGATTTGTTTTGCGATCAATCATTAAAAAACTGGATTACTTTATGCATTATACAATTCCTTATTCTGGATTAAGATTAATATCAACAAATAAACGTAAACTGTTTGCACTTGATGTGGTAATATATTGTATACATCAATCATGTAAATCATAATATGTGGTCATCTGCGCACTTTATAACAAGCAAATGATTACTTAAGCGGTAAGCCAGAATGATGACTCATACCAATGATATTGCATTAAATTAAAGTAGATAGAGCAATATATAACTCTAGTATTGTTCAGGTAGTTGCACTGGCAAGCGAGACCTTCAACTACACTCCTATTGACAAAGCTAAAGCTAAGTCTGTGAAGTTTGCTACAGAACGGTTCCCTGATACGCTTGGTAAAAACATGAAAGCTGGCCTCCCGCCTAAGGTAAGATAATCCGGGTGCTTATTTTTCTGTTTCATTTCCAGTTTCGTGTTGTAAATTCAGCTGTATCCTGTTTAGGCAACATTCCATTAACAGGTTTTTATCAATTTCCATAAAGTATGAAGCGGTAGAATATTTAGAACCACTTGCACTCCAGTGCCGGTTCTTATCATTCTGAAATACAATACACAGATAACGTAATATTGCACGCTGAAAGCATTAAGCAGAATATGACCCCTTATCTGCATATCTTAGAGAATTGCTGCCAAAAATAGCTGCTATACATTCACTTTTTAAATGATATTCTATAGAATATATCTTTCTCTGTACTGTAGGATCTTGCTTACTTATCAAAGAATTAAAAATCTGAACTTTTTTTTCTGAGATGCAACAGGAAATAATGTCAAAAACTGTGAGGGTTATTTGAGATCCGAGCAGTTGCTCACAACTAACATAATTCAAACTCCATGATTATTCAGATGTATAATTCCCTCCTAGATAACATCTCCCTTTCTATAATCTATATACATTGCACTTCTGCAACTATAACATTACTCATTACATGTCAGAGTTGCAAGACTGCAGTACAACCTTACCCTGCACACAAAGTATACATTATTTGC
>NC_087082.1:17962151-18020129 GCF_026151205.1 Bolinopsis microptera | reverse complement strand
GCCCCGAGACTCGTTAAGTTTGATTTTAATTGCAAATTATCATCCGAGTCATGGATCTACCCTGATCCCTCTAAAGAATGAGCCTGGTAAAATATTCTGAAATTTCAGAATTATGACCTTTTTAGGCATTGCAACCATTATTTGGAATTTCAACTCATTGTAAAATTATTAGCTCCATGGTGAGTGGTGAGTGGTGGGTGGTGAGTGGTGAGTGGTGAGTGGCGAGTGGTGAGTGGTGAGTGGTAAGTGGACAGGAATGTCCACATGGAATTAAGGCTTAGCCATAAAATTGGGGTTTTTTTTTTCGAATCAACAATTTTAGAAAATTCAAAATTACTGAACACATATATAATTATAACTATAAGCAGTACCAGCCAAAAACTCTTTCCGACTTATTATAACATGCTATTTTCAAATTTATGAGCCCACTAACTTTTCATTGCGTTGAGATCAAAGAAACAAAGATATTGAACATATGGGTACAATTTAACTGAAACAAATTCGCGAGTTGCCAAATTTCATATTGCGATACGAATGCGTCCCGCACAATTATATAGGCTCGCAACTCGTTCTAAAGTTGTCACATGGCCATCATGACAGTGGTCAGTCGAACTAGTTAGTGTTCTAGTTCAAGTTGGTATCTGTGACCATGTTGATTGTAGCAGAACTAAACGCCGGTATAATGAGTTAACCCGGCCTGAAGGTTTATAACTGATCCTCTTTATACGATCAGTATATTTTAATCAGCTCATTTAATCTCTATAAGAAACTAAGAAACTGGAAGCCGACTGAGCTCATTACAAAGTTAAAGTTTCATTTGAATCTTGCTAACAGTCAGATTCTGTGAAGTCCGCTGGCATAAATCAACTTTCATCCGTTGATCAACTAATTTCGTTCATCGGAAGTTGATTAATTTTGTCTGGAATAGACAAACTCATTAAATTTAAATTTTGACAGGAAGATCTTGACTCTAGATTAAATGACCGAACATAAAAATTGTGGCAAGAAGTGTGATTTATCGGGGAGATCATCCAATTGCAGTTCAAAGTACTGCACTCAGGGGTGTAGGAACGATTTTCTTCATGGGGGGGGGGGGGGGGGGGGGGGGGGGGGGGGGCGGGGGGCTTCGCACCTAAGACTAAATTACAAAAAAATTTTGGGCAAGGACAAAAGGAAATTGCGGCTCGTACGGTATTTCGATTTTTCCCATTCTCCGCGACAAATTGCGATTTTCACGTTTATTTGCCGCGACAAATTGCGATTTTCTCAGATCCTCGCGACAAATTGCACATTTTCCTTTAAATCTGGGGACCAAAGTCGCATATTTTCCTTCAAATCTGCGGTCGCGGGCCAATTATTACGCGTTCTATATAAGTATATAATGAAACCAATCAAAATATTTTCAGCTCATAGTCATAATGATCAAGGTAGCATGAAACATGAACAAAAGTAGTTTCTAGAAAAACTTTGAAAATGTTGACTTAGAAAATGTCTGGTCCCAGTCATTCTTGATACGTACCTTTTATCTGAATGCAGAGCTCCCGCTTCCGAGCTCGTATTGCGAAAGGAAGGCCTGCCTTCCGAGATCGCATTACAAAGGGGAACCATCGAGTCTAAAATCGTATAGCGAAGGGTAGGACCCTTTTCGAAAACCGAAAAAATATTTCAAAATTTTTTGAAACCTAAATAAAAAAGTTGGCCCTTTTTGGCCCCTTGCCCAGATTTTATGGGGGGGGCGATGGCCCCCCCCCCCCCCCCCCGCTTCCTACACCCCAGCCTGTACTCCTGATGCAGATGTTTAACCAAATAAATCGACTTTATAGTGCAGTAAATGTAAAACCTATTATCGAGTGACGGGTAATCACAAAACTGACAGAGCAAAACTCCCCGCGATAAACTAAATATCCCGAGAATATGATACGAATTAAATGAGTAAAGACCTCAATTTACGAGCTTGGGAAAGAATAACGCGGTCATGTCGTTAGGCCATTATATGATTTAGGTCAGTTAATTCGGACAGCAATAAATTACTGTGAAACTGAAACATCTGGTAGTGGTATTACGTGAACTATCCTGATATATATCAAAAACCCCCAGGTATCATGATATCAACTACTTTTCCTAGAATTTCTAAATTAAAAATGATCGCACAAATTTGATGGTTCGATTGAAATAAAATCAAGTATTGCTGCGAAATTGAAAGTTTGATGTCTTAACAAACTTTATTAAGTTATAATTTGACATTTTACATGATTTTACTTAACTGATTTTATGCAAGGAACTTATAGTTATGTGTATATTTAATAGGACTATACAAATATTTAAAATTTATGTGTTTTTCTGACATGAGAATCTTATTAAACTTTATAAAGATTTCACTAAAAATCAATATATAATTTCAATACAAGATTCTGAAGAAGCATATTCAAACTTACACAAACAATATTTTCCTAAATTAGAGATAATTATTTAAAAAATACGATTTTCATATCAATCACACAAACTTGGCTACAACGTGGCTACAACTCAACCAGCTGCTGGCTGCAAACAACAGCAACTGGATCATCTGGTTGCGGGAAATACTAATAACACTATATTATTATATGATTATAGTGAATTGCACAAGCTGTTCTGATGGCTCTGTTATTGGGTCGTGACGTCATGGTTGTCAGCAAGTATACATGAACCTGTCATACTTCAGTAGTCAATAACTACACACCACTACTATTCAGTATTCATACTACCTATTCATACGATAGTATAGTTAATAACTGCACACCACTACTATTCATACTACCTATTCATACGATAGTATAGTTAATAACTGAACCCCACTATTATTCATACTGCATACTGCGTATTCATATTTCATACGATCGTATAGTTAATAACTGCACACCAATATTATTTATGCTACCCAATATGTTCCTATACGCAAATTTCTTCATTCTTTATATAATTTACACTTTATTTAATTAAAAGCACTGCATCACTACATGTGCCATAAATTACGTTATATTAGCCGGATTAACGATAATAACACGACGTGATAAATAGTAATGCGTCTCAGAGTTGATGCAGGTATAGACTATAGGATGCAAATAAAATCCTTAAATTCATATCATGATCGGCAAACAATAAACGCATCGGCATATACTCTTTGCGATACAGAATAAATAATCGTTTGGCCTTGCAAAGACCAAAATATGCTGCTATCCATATTAGTGGGACTATGATGCGTGGGCTGCTAGTGCTACAATAGTACAATAGTACAATAGTTACAATATTACAGCTGTATAAAGCTGGTCCTAGCGTGCAGCAAACTTAGTGGAAGTCTAATTTTGGCATATGAATCTTGCGAGCTCTTGAAATAGAAAAAACTCTTTTTTTGGGTTAATTGGTCACGTGTCCATCACTGAAATATATGCATGGCCTTCAAAGTTTTACAACATCAACATGTATAATAATTTGTATATTGTATACAGTAGGAATTACTTACTGTCACGTAAGTATGATTATACAAAACCTTGGTTATTTAAAAACATGACATGGAAGTACGCAGAGAACGTCACAATATAAGTACAACCAGAGCTTTGCGTGTAGCCTAATTGCTAATATTATGTAAAGCTTGGTTTACTCTTAGGACATGTCCTAATTTCATCGTAATAGCACGCACATGCCGCCAAAACGTGAACGAAATAAGACGCCTCTGCAGCAGCAGCTGTCCCTATTACTCTATTATATAAGAGCATAAGGAAATGCTGCAGTCTAAACTTTAACAGCGCTAGAAGTAAGACACATATACCGTACCATGTCTACAAGGTTTAATATTGCACGTGTATTTCAGAGACAACAATTATCTCATTAACTTTTGAAAAAGTTAACTCTGCCATTGGTTTCCCCTGACAACTATAATAGTTATGCACGAGCAAACAACCGAACCTTATTGTGCACGTGCAAACTGCGGGGTTTATAAACCAGGTACGCAGCAGAGTGTATCCATATAAAGTATAGACAGATGTTGAGATGTTTATAAACTAGCTTTAACACCGAGTATACTAGTTGGAGGACCAGTTACTACTACTCACACTATTCCTAAGCGAGCAGATCAGCTGCCAGGGGTGTATTTACAACGCTCATTACCGCTTCGAAAGTGGGGGGCTTATAAAAGTATAAACAACCACAAACCTCGCGTTGACACAAGTAAACGTAACATCCCCGAGATGTTACGATAAAACCTGCAAATCTCTCGTATACGCCAATTTCAAGACAGTAATCAAAGGCGAGGAGGTACCTGTAACATAACGAATAACCATAACTTGCCGACCAAACATTATGTAGCATTCATTAATGGATTGCGATGAGGGTAAAGATCTAGTGATTCCAGTCAGCTGCTCCTACACTCCCTATACAATCCAGCAATATGTCACGTGACACTTGTAGATAATCATGCCAGGAGCAGAGGTCCTGAGCAGAGGTCCTCAGCTCTTTCATTCTTCCGGGCTCAGTAAAATCATGAGGCAGGTTGTATAGGCAAAGAGCAAGTTTTGCAGGTATAGGCAAAGAGCAAGTCTTGTAAATAACGATTGTTGTTGGATTATGAGGCTATCTACGGTGGATCCAATGCAGTATATATAATACCAGGGTGTATATATTTAGTTTTTTGCGCTAGTTTTATCAGTAGCTTAATACTGTGTGTCATTAGTCTACTCTGTATGACTCTACTACAACAGGGGTCGCCTTGTTTAATCAGAATAGTTGGCAACTGGGCGCTCTACAGGAACGACAAATGACTACAAATGACTACGAATGACTACAAATGACTACAAATGACTACAAATGACTACAAATGA
The DNA here is from genome assembly GCF_026151205.1 of Bolinopsis microptera. Taxonomy (NCBI): domain Eukaryota; kingdom Metazoa; phylum Ctenophora; class Tentaculata; order Lobata; family Bolinopsidae; genus Bolinopsis; species Bolinopsis microptera. The sequence goes on along the minus strand of NC_087082.1, from coordinate 18,015,276 downwards.
CTACAAATGACTACAAATGACTCTTATCTTGCTACACGAGGAGGCCGCCGATAAGGGGTTGCAACGTGTGTCAACTCTTATCTGAGAGAGAGAGAGAGAGAGATCCGAGCATTAAACGCACTTTGATTACATTTGCTATTATTAGTGTATTATCATATATAGACACTATCAGTTTCAAAGGGTTTAGTGGTGGCCGCATAAATTAATAGTGTGAGTTACAAAAGATCACAACAGCTCATGATAAGGGGTATTAAATGTACTTTAATCAAGAATCAAGTAGGAATGAGTTGTGTTTTTACTGATGACATCAGTAAAAACATCAGTGATGTCGATAAAGCATAAGGTATACAAGAATTACGCTCGTCGCCCATGTGTTTCCATCGATCGATTGAAATACTGATAGAAATCTGGTCGAAAAGTACAATGTCTGATTGTAAATCAGGTAAGTTTGAACATAAGTGAGTTAGTAAGAACGTGATGCTCCCTAATAAATATGAGCTATAATATTAATAAAGGGTGGATATTATCCTGAGGTTTCTGAGAAATTTAAAATCCGGATTGGAATATTATTTATGAGTTGCATAGTTGACATTTTTCTTGGATAGGAATTTGATAGAAATATTTGTAGATCATTAATACGATGTTGTCACATTGAAACGTTGAATAATTCCTTTCCTGATAAGAACCTTTTCCTTGTCGCATCAAACGGGATCAATAGAAATTTACCCAAGAAAAAATGTCTGAGAAATGGCACAAGAAAACATTTCTGAGAAATGTCATTATAAAACATCTGAAATTTGACGAATTCAAATACCAATTTTATCTGTATATCCACAGTTATTCACCATTGATTTGTTTGTCCTTAAATAGATTTTCGATAAGTTTTGGATTTAGATTGATTTGATGTATTGGGTCCAAGTAATTGCGGACATAGTTCACCATGCGTTTACCGTGTTTGGGTGCCCATCTTATTTTATAGATAGGGGCAATATTTTGAACGATTCTATTTTATATTAATTTATTGATGTACTCTGTAAAATTTGAAAAGTATTTAATAAAACAAGCCCGGACTGCGATTAACACAACGATACCATGATCTGTGGAGCACAAGTGATATATTCTCGTAGTCAATAAAACAATCACGGTCATCATGGTTGTCACCTGTCTCGCCGGAACTGACATGTTTCTTAACGGGTGATACTCGTAAAATATTTGTTCCGAATATTTGTTCCAGGACCGTCGACGAGTCCAACTCGGCGCGCGTCCTGGTAGGTTGTAAACCTACAAACATGTTTCTCATCACCATGAAACTACAAGACGCTTCCTTCCTGCTAAATTGGAGGGATCAAAAAAGATTCAATTTGTTAACACCCTCCATGTTTCGCCAAGAAAATGGAAATATAAGCACCTCCAATTCACAAAATACTCAAATAGCTCCAGGTTGATATACTTTGATTCGAGAAACCGCGACCAACTGTAATGTTTATCCGTTCTGAATCTGATGAACAAGCAAGTGGTATGGTTAAATGATAGAAACGTTTATAATTATTGTTGTTCGATGAAACAAGTAAAACAGCTAGCCAAGATAATAAACGGTACAAAATTACATTTAGGAATAGTCATTTACATTAGTCAACCAACTTATTATATGTATAAATGTTTTTAAAGTCCCAGAGTCAAATGAGCGATATGACCTGGTTAAAGAATAATCTCGCGGCTCTTATCGCCAACCGAAAATACTAAATCTTCTGGCAATTTGGTTTTTGAAGCATACGGTAAGACTGAAAAAGACTTACTTTCAGCAAACTTCAAACCAATAAATTATTATATTAGCAATTAATCGTTATTCCCCAGTTCATAGTACAAAATTTGTTAAAAGTGTAGGATATCAACATTATTAAACCTATCAAATCATGAAACTCATTAATTAAACTAATTAAATTTATTAAAATTTGAGTTTTTCAGGTGAATTAGATTAGTAATTTATAAAGATTCCTAAAAGTCTGTTTTGTAGGTACCCAAATAGTCATCCTTCATGTTGAGAACGTCGAACAGCCAATCCCTCATCATTGTGTACATATGACGTCGGGTGTGCAGCCCCTTCAGGGAATGCGCTCGGTCTGAAAGTATGCACATATTATCCTTGTAATTTAGCCTATTGTAACAAACTTATCTATAACGGTTAAGGTATTGTATTGTATGCCATTGTGAACTAGGTGGTATCCTGCAAGTTTTCCGTTTTCTGACTCGACATGGTGAATGCAATCCGAAGGTGATCGTAGCCGTTACGGAAGACTATAAGTTCTTCATTTTCCTATAATTAATGATACAGAACGATAACATGTAAAGTGTAAACCCCAGAAGTTTCCAGTATCGTTATGAATTATGAATCGGTACACTGACTGAGCTTGATTTCACAAGACTTTATAGAATAAAGTAATGGTTAAAGTAAGAGTGCAGAAATTTGTCCACTATGCTGCTAATCAACAAGCTGGGCAAGGTTGCAGATTGAAGCTTTTGCACTTTGAGTCAAGCTTCAAGCTGCACTAGCTTCAGAACAAATTGCTGATTTAGTGGCAAATCATATTTCCAACGACTGACGATCATGTGTTCGTGCGCAATGCGCATAGTTTCACATGTGTTCGTGCGCAATGCGCATAGTTTCACGATCATGTGTTCGTGCGCAATGCGCATAGTTTCACGAACATCCTTCCTTGCAGGCGATTAATTCAACTTATGTTAATTGTGGCGGGGCATCGAAGCGTACAATTTTTGATAATCTAGCTGCTACCACCAACATGCGTTGCACTTTAACTCTTTAAGCAGTCCGGCTTATAATCCTGGATTGCAACTGCAAATTTGCAATTATTGCTGGTGGGCTTGATAATTTCTGGGACTGAAAGTGGCCATCAAGTTACCGAGAAGGAGGGTAACGTGGTGGCGATCAAGTAATTTAACGGGAGGGTTATGTCATTTATTACAGAATCCTTGTAAATCCAACTTCCAGTACCGTGTAATTGGGTAAAAATAAGAGGATGACGTTAACCTTCAAGTTCAGAAAACTGAGAAGTTGTACCCATAATCACGGCTAAGTACTTATGCACTTGAACTAAAGTAGTTTTAAAATGATAAGTTAATAAACTAACCAGTGTAAGCGTGCATCCTGAACTGAATATCGTTCTCTACTAGCTCGAAAGCAAGACGAGCCGCGTTGGTGTAATGCACGTTGTCATCGGCGGTACCGTGTATCAGGAGATAGTTGGTACCCGTGAAGTTAGCTGCCTCGTGGAGACAGTCACCCTCATCGTACACCTTGAGAAGTTCAGTTATAAGCGGGTCCTTAGTAGCTAGGTCGCAGTTTAGAGCTATTTGGTATTATCTAACTAACCTTGGTAGGTCGCAGTTTAGAGCTATTTGGTATTATCTAACTAACCTTGGTAGGTCGCAGTTTAGAGCTATTTGGTAATAGTTTACATTGATTTTAGATAAAGAAGCTTTATGTATTTGCAAGATATCCAGTGGGCATTGTCCAGACACCATCACCAGTTACAGACCAGACCACATACCTTGTTGGTTGCAGGAAGACCCATGTATCTCTCAGTGTAGATAGTATCATAGAACCTGAAACTAGAAACCGGAGCAACAGCTATAGCAGCCTGCACTACCTTCCTCCCACTTCCTGCCACCTTAGAGGACAGAAAACCTGAAAAACAGGAGATTTTCATGTGACAGATGTGATTTTGTAGCTTTATCTTAATAACTTGCTACTAATGCTTGTAAGTCTGTACCATTGCAGGAATCGTTTTGCTCTGCTTTAGCATTAAGGACGAATATGATTCAGATTTGTAATCAATAAGGTGACTATTAGTTATGAGATCCATTTTGCAAATGGCTCCGAGTTGCATTTGACGTAAAATCATTTAACTATGCGCCAAACGTGAGAAGAATTTCTGAACTCTGATAATCTCACGAAACAGCTATATTAGCAAATTTATATTAGCCGGATTTAATGCCAAATGTAATGCAGGATGAAAATAAAGACTTCCTAAATCGATTAGATATCGTAATAGCAATAGTTTAGTTAATTACTTAACGGAACTCCTACAATACTTTAGAAGGTTACCCGATCTCAGAGTCGCGACAGTACCTACCTCCGTAAGACCAGCCCCAGATAGCCATCCTGGCATCGTCCACGTAATGGTACTGACTGATCCTCTCCAGGAAGTCTAGTGTGTCTTCCACTTCCGTCACCCCGAACTTTCTGGGAGGCAACTTTAGGTTAGGGATTCCGGATTGTTGGTTGGTAGAACCAGACAATGTTTACTCACAATATTACATAATTATATTGGCTATTAAAAAATCCACACAAGATCAAATGTTATAAAATTAATTGTTATTCACATTGATCAGAATCTGGTGGTGATATTACTTCCTAAATAACATGTATTTCTCAATGAAGTCAGAATCTAATCTAACCAACTTCAAATAAAGTTCTATGAAATTATCAACATACTGTAATAAAATCAATCGGGATTTATTCTGCTGATCCTTATTCGGAAGACCCTAATCATGGTAAAATACAGCAGTTCATGTATCACCTGTAGAGTGGGAACCTGAAGTCGTCCCCTCGGCCTATAGTACCTCGTACATCCACGTGGTAAACAAGGAAACTCGGCTTGTCAGGATCACCGTTGGCTAAATAGTTGTGGAAGTCTTTCCTTTGGTCTCCGTACGGGAAGTAGTCTCTGACATTCCCCGAATCTGGACCACCTGTAATATGATATTTTTAGCTTTAATCTATATCATCCCACTGCTCAGAAACATTGATATTCTTACTTCCTCAGCCGAACCTTTTAGACGCCCGGTAATTAACTGGCAGACATACCATAAACATAAACCAAAACTGGGTATCGTTTAGTGCTGTTTTCATCAAAGTCTGGGGGAGAGATTCTCTGAACGTTAATGTCAAATCCTCCAATGCGTTCTGTCATATATTCCCTCTTGGGCAGGCTGAAGGTTCGCAGCATCATTTCTACATCGTAATTGGATTCCAAGACCTAGAAAAGAAAGTTTTTTATAGTTATGGACCTGATAAAATAATTATAAGCCATTCTAGTTCCTCTAAGCATCCTATTTCTTTCATTCAATATACATTTACGTCCGATACATATTCATATTAATTTTTCATTCAAAGCTTAAGCCAAAGATACAAGCGACTGAATAAAATAAGAACAACTCACATTTATCCACGGGGAGTCGACCTCCTTGAGCTGAACGTAAGGGGTAACAGGGCCGGCACAGGAGAGACGGTACATGGTCATGTCAGCACTGAAGGAGGCTCCCCCATACCCACAATACCCGTCACATGACAGACACGTGCTCTGAGGATATAGGAGTCTTGCTACAAATCAAATTGTTTTCTCAGTCAAGGTCTTAAATGGTTTTATTCTCGCCAATTAGAAAAACCAGTGGCAGTTCAATATTTACCACCACAATTGCCAGTCAATTTGATGAGTACAAACCCCCAGTAATACACATTATACATTATAATATACATTATACATTATCACTAACCTCAGCAGTTACAATGTTCAGCTGGAAGACGTGTCTGTACATCTGTCCACCATAACTTGCATAGTAGAACCTGTTTTATGGTTAGAAATTATTCACTGTTTTTAAGATTAGTTTTAAACAGTGGCTAAGTTATAACCATACAAACTTGTGATTTTACACTTCATAAATTGAGTTGATAATCATAATTATTATGACTTGATCATACATGACTCTTGAAAAAAAAGGAACAATCTTAACCTAAAAAGAGCAGTTTCCCTTGGTCGTATTTACGGAAACATCAGAAAATACTTAACGTATAAACAATCTAACTTACAAATATTTCTTCTCTGCGGTGTTTATCGTACCGTACACGCTCAGCACATCAAATAACCCAGAGGTTAGGAACTTTCTGGACCAAGTACCATCTTCTTCCTTCGTGAAGAGACAAACATGTTTGAAGTTGCCCTCTATTCCTTGGTTGCTTGGTAGGAGGGTTGCGAAACTGTTTAACCCATCAAAGTACCTGTCAGGAGATGCAGATATATGGTTTGTATAATTCGTTCTAAAGAATGATTATCTCAGATACCACTACCAGCATATCTATAAGATCAGAGCATAAGTGTACAGCTATAGCCAAGAAAACTAGATGCCTTTATTCAAAGAAATTGTTCACTGGTTGTCTTTTTCACATTGTTTGCATTTGGTGACGAAATTTCTACCATCTTATAAAAAGGTATATAATAACTAATTGGAAAAAAAGCTTATGATGATCAAAACCAGATCAAAGGCTTCTTATAAAATCCTCAAAACAGGTTCCCTCACCAATGAGGAGTTTTCCACCAATCCAGCCATCCCTCCTCGTGGCTGTCCTCGCCGAATATTTTCGTACAGCTGGTATCTGCCCTTGCTGCATTACACTGAAATAAATCGGTTAAGGAATGTTATCCAAAGTTCAAAAAGAAAACCTTGGAATCGAAAGAATGCAGATAAAAGGCATCAAGTTGAATGATATCTATGTACCTGATAAAATGAGATCTTTGTTTGTAGTCTGTTCCACCACTCACACACGACTGTATTCCTGTGGATGTGTTTTGTTTTAACACACTTCTGGTATCCTTATTATTAATTAGTCATTGTTATTCATCATATTTCATGTTAAGAAGTTAATTCTTTATTGACTTTTCTTCAAGCCCCAATCGAGTTAATTAACACTAATGTGTCATACGAAAGTAGGATTCAAAAATTTCACAAACGCTTAAAAAAATAATTTAAACGGAAATATAAACTTACTCGTTAGCCCAAGAAACAGTGTAAAGGTAGTGCTCTCCCCAATCCAGAACCTCTTGTGGGGTGGGTATCAGATACGCCTCCATATCACCCTCAGGGTCCTGTAGATCTGCCATGTAGGTCTGGATGGTAGGGTTCTTGTATCCAGCCTGGGTAGAGGGGGATCAGATGTGCAATGTCTTCTCATCACCAGTTATTTGTGTGAGGTCGTGAAATATTCCAGTTCGATTTCTCGCGCTATCGATAATCCTATCACGATAGTAAAATTACCTTGGGATACTCATAGTCTAATATAGTTGCGTAGTCCTCTTTTCCGTAGATAGGGAAGCGTACGTGTTGAACTCCTTTAGCGTTAGTTTTACTGAAGGCTATAAACCGACTGTCGGGTGACGGATAATTACTGTAATAACTCGCTACAACCTCCTCTGAAATAATAGTGTGTTGTTAAGTTATAGGTAAGTTTTATTCCTATATTTGCTTCCCGTGATAACGAAGCAATCTACGTTCACAGATTCTGGTGTCACTTTCAATTTGTTGGGGTCACTTGACAGATCAATTTAGCATCCACTCTGTGAGGTGTGAACCTTAGGAACCTGATTAGGGAACCTTAGGGAACATAACTTACCTTCGTAGACCCAGTCAGGGACTCCGTTAAAGATAACGTTATCCTCCCCATCAGATGTATGTCTAGTGTACGCCCCATCCCCTGTTGCCATGGGATCTGTCTTGGAGTACACATCAAACTCTGCTACTATCACCTGAGTTGATTCTGATCATGAATCACCAAGACTGGCAAGCAATTTAGGATCGAATGGTTGGAAAATGTAGGTTAAAAGTCATTGCTGATCGCCAAAGGTCCGTTTAACTCAAGGTTTAACTTATAGTTAGTTCTGTTTTCAACTTACCACTGTGTGACCAGTTTTAGTGAAACCACAATATTGGACATTGTTGGTTCCGGTCGGATCAACAGTTACGTTTGGACGAGACCCATTGACAGATTCGTTATTTCTGGAAAAAAATTAGAATTGTAAAATCTTATTTTCAAATAAAACCGTTGATAGCAAGATGAACAAAACATAGATTGAACACAATATATACAATGTACAGTAAAAGTAATCTTTATTATAAATTAATCTACTCACAAGTCTATAAGCCAGTAATTAGCATAAAAAGAATGCCGATATTTTGCTTTTGTTATTTGATAAAGTATAGCGTATTGCTCGTCTGGTGATACTTCGAAGTCCATTCCAAACTGTGGATAAGAAACTGATAGATGCTGGAAGCTTATAGGATTACTTAGAACATTAAACTATTAACAAATGAAACGTGCAGTTGGGCTATACAGTATACTGAGGGACTACGAACCAGTTTCAAGCTTGTCGCCCTGATAACATATTGAGCTCAGCTCGGTAAATGTATTAATTTGCAGCTGCGAAAATAATGTAAAACGTATGAGATTTAAAAAGGAATTTGATTAAAGACCATTTTCAGAAATAAATTTATTTTCTGTTAGATTGTGCACAAGAGGATAAAACTATAAACATCTAATATCAAAATAATCTTTAAAAATGATTACCAATTCTCTGATATCAAAGTACTTTTTTAATTTCTCCCCAGTCTTCACATTGATACTCCAAAAACCATCCTCAGTTGCTTCATAAGCATCGTGACCTGAAATCCACAAAACTATATTAAAATCCTGCTTCTATGAGACAATTAAAGTAAACATTATTGTAACACGTGATGAATCAACTTGAATTGCATTGCAAGGTTGCCTCGAAATGAGTCCTTTGGTTCGTAAATTTCAAGCACGGAGTCATCTTAAAAATATATATAAACCCCATCCCTTTCTATGGACATGAAGGTTGTCTCACCTGATTTGGCCCAGTGTATGCCTGCATACTTTGGAGAGAGCGTCAAGTTAAAGACATCTTCCCACTGGAGGTATTTCGGGCCGCTTTCTTCAGCGTCTCCTAAATTCAGCTCTGTGCAGCCTGAAATAGAGGGTTTTTGAAATAGAGGGTTTTTGCTGAAATAGTAAAATAAACTATGAGTGTAATGACCCTTAAAAAGGATTTTGATTTAACGGTGATATAATTACAAAGGCATCTTTTTAACGATGTCAAAATTAAACTAATACAAAATAATGCTCAACAGCACAAAAATCACGTGCTAACAGTCAGCCCTTAGTCACGTGCTAACAGTCAGCCCTAAGTCACGTGCTAACAGTCAGCCCTAAGTCGGCTTCTTACCTTCGCAGAGAGCAGATGAACCAAGAAACAGGGCTTGAAGCGTCAGGCACACTAACAGAAGCATAACCAGTACTACTACTGTTCTCTTTGATCCTGATCCGATACTTTAGCAGGGAAGGTGCTGGTTAGAAACGAGCTTATAACCAGAATATTCGGGGAACACAAAACAGTTCAACACTTTCTGGTCGGTATGATACACAAAGTTATTGAATAAAGGTGGGTAAATTAAAGTTTTACTGTATAATCAGGTGTAAAAACAAAAAGGAGAAGAATTGATTGTACAGATGTATGAGAGTATGAGGTTGACAATGACCAGGACGTACAACTATTAACTAATTGTACGTATAATTAACTGTACTTTTAGAACTATAACTAGATCCCACAATGTACGAGGGTAAACGGTTTCTTATTCACTTATTTACGTTTCTGCCAACCCCCCCCCCCCCCCCCCCCTCCCCCCCGTTTTCTAAATTCCCATATTAGAGAAGGGCATAAGGGAAACCGGAAAATCATCTAGAAAGTTCGAAAATTTGACAGTTAAACACAATAAATGGTCATCTAGGATACGTGAGAGCATGAAGTTCAGGTTCTCTAAGTCTAAGTGTTCGGATCGAATAACCACATTTATATACGGTTTAGAATACAAAACGATGTCCGAATAATAATATAGTATCATTTAACCTAAACGACTAAACACTAAACAGGTAGTCGTGTACAATGTACATTTGAAAATTCAGTTTTTGTCGCCATGCTCAGATCCAGATGGAATGCTTTGTTTGCCGAATTACCGCGAGCGTGTGATATACAAATTTTCTGACAATAGTCTATGTCATACAGAATTTTGACTTTGAGAGATGATAATGTATAAATCTTATTGTGTTCGAGTTTAACAAACCATCAACCCTCACGGTCATTATAGCTGGTGATCTCTTCATACTTTTAGTTCTACTTACCATCTAATTATGTTCAAAGAAGGACGACCCATAATGCAGATCTAACACTCTAGCAGGGAGTCCCTACATCTCTCCACTCCACATTTTACAACAGATCCCTCCACAACCCACAGAAGTGAACAGAGCAAGTACGATCAGCAAATCATTGTGAAAGCTCGAGATTGAGTACATTTGACAGTGAATGCCTTAATAACGGTCAATGCCTTCATAAGCGAATCCTCATGGGATACAGCTATTATTTATCACATATATTATATGTAAATTTTACCAAAACCCATAATCATGGGTAGAGTGGACCGCTGCCAGTGGCTCTCTTTCCCAAACAAAAGGAAATGATATTAATTTGATTGACCGTTCTCAAATGCAAAATGATACCGAGAATGAAATCGGTCGCTCGCTTTTCCCATTCATTCACGGCTTACGAATTGTAATAATTTTCGATTGATCACATGTCAATCAGATGCTGTAAAAATCTCTTTGGGTTGCGTTCGGGTCGATACCTAGTATTTCGGGGTAAGGGTGGTAGTTATCACTTATTGCATTAGCTGAAGTTTATTGAATCTTTATTGCCGAGTACAGCTGCCTTTGGGTAGTTCTTCTTAATCTATTACAATTGTAAATGAATGGGAAAAGCGAGCGACCGATTTCATTCTCGGTATCATTTTGCATTTGAGAACGGTCAATCAAATTAATATCATTTCCTTTTGTTTGGGAAAGAGAGCCACTGGCAGCGGTCCACTCTACCCATGATTATGGGTTTTGGTAAAATATCATCTCTTTTTGATTATAATGTCAGGGTACTTTATAAAGTCGAAATATAAACTGATATCTTCATTATAATAAGGAGGAAGTTTCAACGATTTCGAAATTTTTCCTTTAAAAACATTTCCTTGTGTTTAGGTAAGCATATCGGTCCATCACTGACTGAATATACCACTTAATACTCATTCAAGTTGACATTAAATTCATATATAATGACATTAAACTGTCGTGGCAAAGCAGAATTTGTTGGAAATCACGAATGAGCAAAATTCTCACCTTTCGCACGTGCAAACTTTGAGCGGACGTTGCATGCGCATCCAATATTGAATCGCCGTAAATTTTTGCATGTAATTGTTTTATATATAGCTTGATAAGCATGCAAAGTTTCAAAGTATTTCAAGAAGAACTGTAATCACAACGGCACTCTAAAGTTGACAGAAAATGACGAAAACAGCAATTTTCAGTGATTTTAGCAATTTTCTATCAATTTGGGCGTGTCCCCACGTGTGCATCTTTTCGATTTTCAACTTTAAAACTAGCCTAATGCACAATTTATACCTATAGGAAGCAGAACTGAGCTCCACAACCCAAGGCATGGCCCAACACCAAAGAATACTAAATCGCAAAATTGACGTTTTTATAAAATAATTCTTCAAAAAAGCACAAACTTTAATGACAAATATCTTTATGAAGGAGCAAGCTAGAAAAACTTTCCGGTAGATTTTCAGAATGCTTGAACAATTATCTAAGATGAAAATTTCCTCAGATTTTGAATAAAATTACTCCTTAATGGGTTAAAATTAATTTTAAAAGTTATTACTTTGTCAAAAATCAAGTTTTAAAAACGGTTAACTTGATGACGTCATCAAGGGGTGTTTATGACGTCAAATAAATTTTTTATACAATGTAAACTAAAGTGTAAACAATTATTTGCAAGACCTGTGGTCGGAAATGGCTGTATCTTTTATACTTTTGAATCTATGGACACTTAAATACAGGCTACAATTGACTGGCAAAGCGTCTATCCCTGAATATATATATCTGTATATCTGTATGTATATGTCCCGACAATCTGTCGTAAAACAGGGGTTCTAGAAAACCCATTTCCCGATGCTCCTGAAACCTGAAACTTTTTTTGCAGTCAATTTGGTCAACGTCTAGACGCCCTGAAAAATTTCAGATCTCTAACTCAATTTTAACATGGTTTTTAGGGCACCTGAATATGGCGATTTTGGGTTTTTTACCGAATTTCGTATAACAGTGCTGGCGAGTATTTTATGCAAATTTCTTAAAATTCTGAACATAACTATTCTTATTCCTGTCCTCTTTGACATCAAATTAGAATGTTTTGAACTAAAAATAAATCTGCTGAACGACTTCCGATGAGTCTTAATGCCTGGAAAACTCCTGCCGGAGGCGGCGGCCTTCGGCCGCCGCCTCCGGCCGGAGTGCACGCTTCGCGTGCACAAAAGAGGCTTGTAACGTGTACCAAAGGGGGTATAATAGTAAAAGGGGTATAATAGTAAAGGGGGTATAATAGTAAAGGGGGTATAATAGTAAATGGGGAACATAGTATACCCACAATAAATGCAACGGTCGTGCTTGCCAGCACTGTGATTAGTATATGCATGTATAATGTATATAATTATATGTCATTACGTGTATACACTGTAAGTGTATAGACGTAGTGATATTTGAGTAGTACAACTCAGCTTTTATTGAAGTACTTTTGACGTAATAATGAGCTGCCACTATCATTATCATCCTATTTAAATGAGCTGGGAACAGATTTACATAGTTTTAGTATATTGCGCATATTTTTTATTTGGAATAAATTTAAAGAATTATGAAATATTTGAGGCAACGAAAAGCTCGCAATTTTGCTTTAAAAGTACGTTAAATGCGTGGTGCTTTAAATCCGTCTAACCCTAAAGACAAAGTGGTGTCAAGACTCAAGAGACTAAAATTATTATTACCTATTTAATTCGAGTTTAAGACACCACTGGTTGGGCACTAAAACTTTTATTCCTTGGTTAATTTTTAATTTTTTCATGCTGATTTGAGGGCCATTAAAGCTCAGAGTAAGGAGTAAGGAGTAAGGAGTAAGGAGTAAGGAGTAAGGAGTAAGGAGTAAGGAGTAAGGAGTAAGGAGTAAGGAGTAAGGAGTAAGGAGTAAGGAGTAAGGAGTAAGGAGTAAGGAGTAAGGAGTAAGGAGTAAGGAGTAAGGAGTAAGGAGTAAGGAGTAAGGAGTAAGGAGTAAGGAGTAAGGAGTAAGGAGTAATTTGGGCGAGCGAATTAGTGGGAGCACCACGCTGTGGGCCTGCCACACACCGACGTGAGACAAAAGGCTTCCTTGTAACTCATAAAGTCATATTAAGGTGCCATCTACTTATTTTGCCACAATTTCCGGACGTCCGGATTTTCAGAAACCACCCCCCTCCCCATGTCCGGATTTGTCCGAAATACCAAAACCATCCCCCCTCCCTATTTGCCGGACGTCCTAAGTAGATGGCCCCTAAGGCTAAAGATAATAGGCAATAGTTTTGTCAACGCTATACATTAATACAGCAAGAAATACTTTACCTGTAATTTAGATAAAGTAGAACTAGAACCTCAATTTTTGCGGTTTTTTGTAAAGAAAATAGTACAACAAAATACGTCATAAGGTCAGGAATTGGTTTCTCTGGCCTGGCCAAAAAGATGGAAACAAAATGGGAGACGCGGGGTGAGTCATGTGGAACCGAGTGGTTTCTGTAATAAAGTTGAGAAATAAAGTAATTAGTCAGGTTGAAACATATCTGAAATATTTGAGACAAACAGTACGGGAGCCTTATGGGAGCCAAAAATTAAACGGTCAGAGCGCTGATTTTATCAATCATAGGATTAAAATCTTTGGTATAAAATCTTGAATCCGCATATATATCAAATCAGCGCTTATAAATTATAAAATTCGGGTCACATTTAAAGCAACAGTTTATTAGTATCAGATAAATCATAACGCGTAATAATATATAAATGGACATATCGATAATTTCCCATTCAAAGACAGACAATCCAGCATTCCATATGCTGCAACTCAAAATATCAATAAGCATTGCTAGATAACAAATAACCTAAACGGAACCTTCGAGTCCGACCCAGAATTCAGCCCAAATATTGTGGTATTGAATTTCACAGGAAAATATATTTGACTGGCCTGGTTAAAATTTGGACTGGAAGGAGATTCGATGAAACACGATTCGGCAGAGAGCTAATTTAATGAAATGATAAGCGAATACCCTGCAAGTTTGATCGAGCTAAAAAAGAAATTACCTTACCAACAACCTCATTACCGGGTAACCAGAGCTCTGTTTCACATGTTCTTATTAAGAAACAGAGCCCGAAGAGCAGATCATACCTGGCAGATTGCAGATTGCAGAACCTTTATTATCTAATCAGTATCAGGAATGGATCAGCGTGGCGGAAATAATATAATCCTTAGTATATCGTCACGTTTTGAATCTCAGGTAGGATTTCAACAAACAAAACCAGGTATTCATGATAAGAAATCTCCGCTCTCTCTTCAATTAAAAAACAATGAGAGAAGATTAATGAGTTTAAATTTGACGTAGAGAAAATTAGACAATTATCACAATCCTGTACTCAGTAGAGAACACTAACAGAAAAAAGCAAAGAAAGGATGTGGACTCAATTAACGGGACTCATGCGGAACTCATGCGGGATGCTGCAATATATTACGAATGTAAGTGTAACAGTGTTACTATATAGTGTGACTCTGATACTAATAATCTCAAGATGTGTGTTTGTGTGTTCGTTTGCGTGTAATTTCTGAGCGGCTTAATCAAGACAACGGTTAGAGTTAGGGGTAGTTCACATAATATTACGTAATCAATATTTTAGCAATTTTTACCCCTCCCCCTCCGTAATCAACCATAATCAATACCACCCCCCCCCCCCCCCTCCTGACAGCAAAATTACGTAATCATGGCCTAACCACCCACCCCCCTCCCATTTTTTGACTTTTTTCCCTGGAAAACGCTTTTCTCTACGTTTCATGCTACCCTGATCATTATGAGCCGAAATCATTGTTATGATATCCGGCTAAGCACCTTCCCAACTACTTACTTTAGCAGCCAGATACCCGATAGATTCCTAAATTTTATCACTAATATCAAAGTGAAATTGAGTGGAATTTGAATTAAAATTAAAATATCTTCAAATTGTCATTATTCTACATTCTAGAAGGTTTAAAAAAATTTTGATTACGTAATCTGATTATGTAATTTGACAGTGGACCTCAAGATTGGCTATCAAGTATTATTATAAATATACGAGGGGCACTCAGATTCAGAATTAAATTGCGATGACGCGGTGTGTTTGGACTAATAAAGTTCCGGCAGTATAGTAGGCACGGGTTACACTATACTAGGAAAGAACTACTTAGCTTAGCTATCATCGGTCAATAATCGGTTTGGTATCGACGTTACATACTTTGATTCTCTGACTTTAAAGCTGACTTAAGAAACCGAGGAATTAATATTACTTACCTAAAATTAAATCGTTGATTTTATTTCTTTATCACAATTTTTTTTTCAAACATTCCAGTACATTGTGCAGAAAGTTGGAGATTTAAATTTTGGAAGCATGTAGACGTAGTGATAGAAATCTGATATCGATCGTAAATACTAAAAATACTTTAGAAATTGTTAATGCAGTTTTACAGAACTTTATCTAAATGCTTAATGAATATACACTTGCAGGTACCATCCGTATTCACATTTAGAATTGAGTTTAGTCATAATTTCCCGATACGAGATTGGGTACATGTTCTATAAACAAACAACAAACAAACAAACAACAGCTTGCTGAATGAAGTACTACCAAACATTACAAATCTATACAGCGTGCTGAATGAAGTACTACCAAACATTATAAATCTATAGTCTATACAGCGTGCTGAATGAAGTACGACCGACCAATGTTACCAATCTATACAACGTGCTGAACGAAGTACTACCAAACATTACAAATCTATACAACGTGCTGAATGAAGTACGACCGACCAATGTTACCAATCTATACAGCGTGCTGAATGAAGTACGACTGACCAATGTTACCAATCTATACAGCGTGCTGAATGAAGTACTACCAAACATTACAAATCTATACAACGTGCTGAATGAAGTACGACCGACCAATGTTACCAATCTATACAGCGTGCTGAATGAAGTACGACTGACCAATGTTACCAATCTATACAGCGTGCTGAATGAAGTACTACCAAACATTACAAATCTATACAACGTGCTGAATGAAGTACGACCGACCAATGTTACCAATCTATACAACGTGCTGAATGAAGTACTACCGACCAATGTTACCAATCTATACAACGTGCTGAACGAAGTACGACCGACCAATGTTACCAATCTATACAGCGTGCTGAATGAAGTACGACCGACCAATGTTACCAATCTATACAGCGTGCTGAATGAAGTACTACCGACCAATGTTACCAATCTATACAACGTGCTGAATGAAGTACTACCGACCAATGTTACCAATCTATACAACGTGCTGAACGAAGTACTACCGACCAATGTTACCAATCTATACAACGTGCTGAATGAAGTACGACCGACCAATGTTACCAATCTATACAGCGTGCTGAATGAAGTACGAGTTACGACCAATGTTACCAATCTATACAGCGTGCTGAATGAAGTACGACCGACCAATGTTACCAATCTATACAGCGTGCTGAATGAAGTACTACCGACCAATGTTACCAATCTATACAACGTGCTGAATGAAGTACTACCGACCAATGTTACCAATCTATACAACGTGCTGAACGAAGTACTACCGACCAATGTTACCAATCTATACAACGTGCTGAATGAAGTACGACCGACCAATGTTACCAATCTATACAGCGTGCTGAATGAAGTACGACCGACCAATGTTACCAATCTATACAGCGTGCTGAATGAAGTACTACCGACCAATGTTACCAATCTATACAACGTGCTGAATGGAGTACGACCGACCAATGTTACCAATCTATACAGCGTGCTGAATGAAGTACGACCGACCAATGTTACCAATCTATACAGCGTGCTGAATGAAGTACGAGTTACGACCGACCAATGTTACCAATCTATACAGTGTGCTGAATGAAGTACGAGTTACGACCGACCAATGTTACCAATCTATACAACGTGCTGAATGAAGTACGACCGACCAATGTTACCAATCTTTACAACGTGCTGAATGAAGTACGACCGACCAATGTTACCAATCTTTACAACGTGCTGAACGAAGTACGACCGACCAATGTTACCAATCTATACAGCGTGCTGAACGAAGTACGACCGACCAATGTTACCAATCTATACAGCGTGCTGAATGAAGTACTACCAAACATTACAAATCTATACAACGTGCTGAATGAAGTACTACCGACCAATGTTACCAATCTATACAATCTGTGAGCTCCATCAGGAAGCCCATGATTAATATGTACATACTGCTGCCTGATCATTCTCACCGGGGGTTATAATTGCCTGCATGTAGCGGTGTGGCAATATTATACAATATGGAGCCGGGATTGAATATTAATTAATTAAATATTGATTCAGAAGCTTATATAGACACGATTTGTTGTGTGGTAACTTTAACCATAATGAAGGTAAGGGAGATATTGAAATTCACATTTTGACGGGTTACTTTAAAGTAGTGTACCAAACACCAATTAAACGTGCACTAGATCGGAGTAAACACTAAAACAACATGTTGTTACCTAGCTCCGACCTTATTCGTAAGTTTTCCATTACGTCTCGTGTCGTCTCGAATAACAATTAAAAGAGAAATAAGAAAAGAAATGACAGTTAAGTTTGGGCAACACCCTTTTAGTAGATAGCAGCGATTTATTTAATGACAATTTTATTCCAATCTTATTCGCTATGTTTTTATTTCCATGGTTACGATAAGCGAGAATTTCATTCATCCTCCACTACCAAACTCAAAGTCAAGGTTTATTCGAGTTTTTGGTGGTGAGCTGATCACATTTTCTCCTATGCTTGAAGGTGCCCGTATGGGAGAAAATATAAATTTCGAAGGGGTTTAATTTTTAAATGCTATTTCCATATCTTTTCACTTGTCAACATGTTCTCATCACAGACACATTTTTGTGGCTTAACTTAAAGTTACAACTTAATTTTACAAATGCACAACAACTACAAGTAGTACTTGAAGTACAATGGTCAGTGCTTCGAAAACTTGACTACCCAGTGGCAGATGTGACATACAATTATATAAAGTTCAAGTATACTTGACCGAGTTTGTGCGGTCAAAATATTAAATGCACCTAAAAAATTGCATTCGACAATTACAGTTTCAGATAAGTATAAGATCAGAGTCAAGAAATCGTTCATATCGTCCGTAAGCCATATATTTTGATTATTTTAGACACCACCTCCTCCACCACGTTACGAAAAACAATTATGTAGAAATTACACTTGCATAGCATATGACTCAGGCATAAGCTTTTCCAAAAACCCCTCCTGGCTCAAGGAATATTATATGAACGATCCCTAAAGTCAAATATTCAATTAGGAGCTGAAACTTCACTAGGACAAATACAACGGAAAAGAACATCCAATACCAACGTCCACCATGCACAGAAGATATAAATGTAATATTGGTTTATGTAATATTGGTTTATGTAATATTGGTTTATTTAATATTGGTTTATGTAATATTGGTTTCTCCTTCAGCACGACAAAGGTTTTGATAAGAATCTATTCGAGCGTCAAGCTTCAGTAATGCGCGGTCAGGTGAGGATATTTGCTATCAGTGGACAATTCTGACATAATTATAAACTAAAACCTTATAAACACACTGTTTCAACTTATTTATCGCGGATAAATAAAGTTTATAATTTACTAGAGATAATTGTAAAACTGTTATTCTCTCAGATATTAAATCTGTGCCAAGCTCTGGAGGATAAGAAATCTCCTCTACAACTTGTCCAGATGCCCTTATTACGAATAGAGAGACGTGGGGATGGTAAAAGTAACAGAGGCTCCAACTTCATCCAGCGATTCCAAGACAAATATCCCTTCTTCACCGCTTGTTAAAAGAGGAGGATTTTGTGTTGTTGGGTTTGAATAATATATTAAATTTGATACCACATCACCACATGTCAATTACTGCAGGGCAGATGAAAATAAAGAACAATTTTCAGCGTCTTAAGTTTCAAAATGGTCCCAAAATCCAAATTGACCGCTTGGAAATTCGAAATTTTTAAAAGCAGTGTTTTTGTATCATTGTGCTATGTATGGTTTTGGTTACGTTATCGAAAGTTAAATAAATTGCATTTTGAAAGTTTTATATGAATATTAGACTTGAGCTAAACAATGCCCAATCTTTGGTCTAATCTCTTCAACTGTTTTAAAACATAATATAATTTGAATTCTTCGATAACTTCTGATATTTGTCTTAAAAAGAGACGATTCGAGACAAGTGTTATAGAATTTGTTTATACGAAAAAAATTATTCTCATTATCTCCGAATCTTGCAATAAATCTTTCAACGGAACTCCCTGGTTAATTTTGCGATCGGTTCTATTACTAGATAAATATTAAATAGTTGGGTTTACGTTGAATGTGCGTGTCTTGATGATGTTTAACAATCTCGTTTTGCCGTAGTTGTATGCGTGATATATAAGTATAGTTTACACTCTGCTTTTTATGTTGTGCTCTGTCGTTCAGAATTGGGGTATTACGCTTAATTATTCGCATAATTAGTCTTGTTTTGTGGTAATTGGCGAAAACGATAACGTCTTCTAAAAAATTTGTATTTTTCTACCAACTATGTCCGTCAAAGTAGCCAGCAGAATTTAAAAATAATTTGCTCTTTTTCCTCATTCATCACAAAGAGCCACCTGGATTGTGAAAATCAATGTTTAAATTGTATGTAGACTTTTTCATCGACTTCATTAATTAAATTAAATACTTTGCAAGCCAACAATCACCACTAAAGTTAAAGAAGTCGTGGAATGAAAAGTATCGACTTTTATATAGTTGACAGTAAACGTGATTTTGAAAACAGCTGGAAATGTATACTTCATATTATGTAATTTGCACTGACATTTTGTTGAGTGACTCGGTAAATAAATACAAGATGCCTCCGGAAACCTGGACTTTAATTCTTGTCACAAAAAATAGAGACTTGTATCTCAAATGCACATACATAGCTGGAGTCTAAATGTTACACTGGGTTTGCTTAGTATTTGATTGTGTATTTGATTTAATGTAATTATAAAAGTAATTACGCATTGTTCTAAGAATATTGTTTCACTTTCTTGCTTGGTATCGTTCAAAATTCACATATTACTTGGGCAGCCTAAGGGGCGAGGACTCGGGACCGTGGAAGGGGTGGGGTCTAAAACAACCCAAATCGGGCTGACGTAATACGTGAACGACCCCGGCTAGATCCTTTTTGCTCAAGAAATGACTGTCGCAGAAACTGTTTTTAACAAAATGAATCATTGAAGGTCGTTGCGCTCGAATGAACTGTTGTTTAGAGCATAGAGATTAGAGAGGGGTGTTCCGGTCCGGATCTTCCCGGACAACCCGTTCCTTCTCTAATAGTACATCGTGCTACAAACCCTGGCTTCGATGTAGAAGCGTGTCTGTAGTAGTGTTTTGTGGGCGTTCTACTTCTAGTTTACATAACATCGCTAAACAAAGAGATTCAGCCAAGTTCTGATAAATTTGGGTGTATTTGACTTCTTCGTCCTGGTTGTGTTTTCCTACTAGTTATGAAGTTACAATATTGATCAGATTCGCAGCTACGACGGTTTTGGAACATACTTTGGATTGATAGTACTAGTAGCAATTTTAATTTATAGGTTAGACTGTACTGTACGAAGTGCGATTTATTAGTTAGTTTTAAAAGTTACTTTCTGTCACTTGTATCATGTCAGCTCAACTCAACAATGAACGCTACGTCAAGTTTAATATATGGTATTGGTGGGGGGGCCGACGCCCCAAAAGGCCCCACACATATCGAAAATCCGAAAAGAGCCCTAGAAATCGGGGCTTTTTGGGGCCTTTTGACCCTGACCACTATTTGATAGTGTTTATGGACCATAATCTCCATGTAAATACACTCAAATAAACATAAAAGTACTGAGCAAGTAGTCAGATGATATCATTAAAGCACTTAGCATATATCAAACTTGATGAAATTGAAGTTAATTCTAGGGCCCCAAAAGGCCCTACACATATCGAAAATCCAAAAAAGCCCTAGAAATCGGGGCTTTTTGGGGCCTTTTGACCCTGACCACTATTTGATTGTGTTTATGGACCATAATCTCCATGTAAATACACTCAAATAAACATAAAAGTACTGTGCAAATAGTCAAATAATATCATTAAAGCACTTAGCATATATGAATATCAAACTTGATGAAATTTAAGTTAATTCTAGGGCCCCAAAAGGCCCTACACATATCGAAAATCCAAAAAGGGCCCTAGAATTCGGGGCTTTTTGGGGCGTTGCCCCCCCCCCCTATTGGTACAGATGTGGTAGCTGGGTGGTTCTTAAATGTGGGTAGGCCTTTATTCGGGCCCTTCATGTCGCAATAAATCTCAATTACGACAAATATGTTCAAATATTGCACAGAAATTTAATTAGAAACAAGTTTGTTGGTTTCAAATTTCTATCACATTATCAATTATGAGAGCCGCCTTGGTGAATGGTGCCTTACCTGTGCCACGTTTGTGCCCCATTTGTACCATCGGACTAGTGATCTTAGACCAGTACAGTTGTTTTTTATAAAACTACCGAAAAGTTGTGAACAAAAGCATTTTCAGACAATATCAGGATTATTAGACTTTACACGGACTAAATTTAAACAGATAATTATCAGATAAAAGATACGTTACAAGTTACGTGAAGGACGCCTCATCGGTAGTGGTACGTTAAATTTTCAGGACGCCTCAAAAATTATAATTTCGATTCAATTATCTAGAAAATTATATTATATCTTCGGTGCATGGTGGACGTTGGTATTGATGTTCTTTTCCGTTGTATTTGTCCTAGTGAAGTTTCAGCTCCTAATTGAATATTTGACTATGGGGATCGTTTATAAAATATTCCTTGAGTCAGGAGGGGGTTTGGAAAAGCTTATGCCTGATTCCATATGAAATTGCATATGCTAGTGTAATTTCTACATAATAGTTTTTCGTAAAGTGGTGGGAGGAGGGGGTGTCTAAAATAATCAAATATGGCTTACGGACGATATGAACGATTTCTTGACTCTGATCTTACTTAGGGGTCGTTCACATATTACGTAATCAGCTGAGGGGGGGGGGGGGGTTTCCGAATGATTACGCTAGTGTAATTTTGACACAATAGCTATGTGTAAAATTGATTACGAAGGGGGGGGGGGGGGGGGGTCAACATGTTCCAAAAAATGATTACGTAATATGTGAACGACCCCTTATCTGAAACTGTAATTCAGTCGAATGCAAATTTTTAGGTGCATTTAATATTTTGACCGCACAAACTCGCTCAAGTATACTTGATGTAATTGTATGTCACATATGCCACTGGGTAGTCAAGTTTTCGAAGCAATGACAATTGTACTTCAAGTACTACTTGTAGTTGTTGTGCATTTGTAACATTAAGTTGTAACTTTAAGTTAAGCCACAAAAATGTGATGAGAACATGTTGACAAGTGAAAAGATATGGAAATAGCATTTAAACCCCTTCGAAATTTATATTTTCTCCCATACGGGCACCTTCAAGCATAGGAGCAAATGTGATCAGCTCACCACCAAAAACTCGAATAAACCTTGACTTTAGTAGTGGAGGATGAATGAAATTCTTGCCTATCGTAACCATGGAAATAAAAACATAACCAATAAAATTGGAATAAAATTTTAATTGAATAAATCGCTGCTATCTACTAGAAGGGTGTTGCCCAAACTTATTTCTCTTTTAATTGTTATTCGAGACGACACGAGACGTAATGGAAAACTTACGACGATACAATAAGGTCGGAGGTAACAACATATTGTATTAGTGTTAACTACGATCTAGTGCACGTTTAATTGGTATTTGGTACACTACTTTAAAGTAACCCGTCAAAATGTGAATTTCAATATCTCCCTTACCTTCATTATGGTTAAAGTTGCCACACATTACACAACAAATCGTGTCTATAAGCTTCTGAATCAATATTTAATTTTAATATTCAATGCCGGCTCCATATTGTATATTATTGCCACACCGCTACATGCAGGCAATTATAACCCCCGGTGAGAATGATCAGGCAGCAGTATGTACATATTAATCATGGGCTTCCTGATGGAGCGCCCAGATTGTATAGATTGGTAACATTGGTCGGTCGTACTTCATTCAGCACGTTGTATAGATTTGTAATGTTTGGTATAGTCAGTGTAATAAGCGCCAAGCGCGAGCACAGAACTTTTTTTCTCCGATTTCGATAAATTTTGTACCAAAAGTTGTCTAAAAATGTGAGTAAAATAAATCCACCGTGTAGCAATTTTCGCTAAAAATGCTACACGGCACTTGTTCGCTGCGCCTGCTTTTTTCGCGCAAATTTTTAGTTTTTTGGCCTATAACTTTCACATTTTCAATTATTATCACATAGTTATTATGGTATCGTAATCAGCTCATCGAGACGAAACTTTTAGTACTAACATTTTAAGATTTAAAGGAATTTTTTTTTCAAAAGTTTTTAATCTGAACACGAGGGTCCCCCCTTGTGTAAAATTTTGAACAAATTTTCAAAAAAACTTTGGTGCTTCAAATATTATAATTTTGGTACCAAAAGTTGCGTCTGATTAAGCTCATTACGATCCTGTAAGAATGATTTCAAAATATTCAATATTTTAGGAGTTATAGGTATTTTAAGCAATAAATTAACCATTTTCGTCCTTTGTACACTTTTGCAATGCACAGGAGGCCCACATACATCTCGACGTTATATTTATAGTTCTGTGAAACTGCATTAAAAATTGCTAGAGTATTTTTAGTATTTATGATCGATATCAGATCTCTATCACTACATGCTTGGTTAGGCCATGATTAAGTAATTTTGCTGTCAGGAGGGGGGGGGGGGGGGGGTGGTTTTGATTACGGTTGATTACGGAGGGGGAGGGGTAAAAATTGCTAAAATATTGATTACGTAATATGTGAACTACCCCTAACTCTAACCGTTTTCTTGATTAAGCCGCTCAGAAATTACACGCGAACGAACACACAAACACACATCTTGAGATTATTAGTATCAGAGTCACACTAATACTACCTTACTCGGGATTATTACGACGGGTTTATTAACGACCGGTTAAAATATGGTTCGGGAAAAATATGGCGAAATTGCTCAAAACCCACCACATTTTCCCGGTCGCCTTTTTACCGGTGTCCAACCTTTCAATTTTAGATTCAAAAATTTTGTCTCAGATGTAAATTTCCTTATTAGAGATAAGCAAGTTTAGAAATTTTCGCATTGCTAAAACTTGTGAAACAAGTCGAATTATCAATAATTGTTGAAAGTAGACAGAAATAATGACTCGTGGTTAATCAAACTAGACGGAAAATAATTTTATTCGAAAGAATGCATCGTTCACATTGTTTAGAATTATGAATAAATGACTGATGAAACTGATTCATGTTATTGACAGTTTTAATTAATTCAAGTTTTAATTTAACTGTTACTTTTACTTTGAGTCCTATTTCATTATGTAGAGATAGTCAATACCTAAGAAATTAAAAATTGGCCTATTTAAATCAACTTTGACAATAAGGATATATGACAAGAATTGGGCAAAAAGGTGAATTTTTTGTAATTTTAGCCAAATGAAGTCGAAAAACCTACAACAAGTGTCCCAATAGTCTTCTTTAGTGAATATAAGACAACGATTAAAATATGAGCACCCATACCCCTTGGGAACCCTAAAAGCTGAGTCGGCGGGTTTATTAACGACCGGTGAAAATGTGGTTCGGGAAAAATATGGCGAAATTACCCTAAACCCGCCACTTTATCCCGGTCATAATAATCCCGAGTAAGGTATATAGTAACGCTGTTACACTTACATTCGTAATATATTGCGGCATCCCGCATGAGTTCCGCATGAGTCCCGTTAATTGAGTCCGCATCCTTTCTTTGTTTTTTTCTGTTAGACTTAGTGTTCTCTACTGAGTACAGGATTGTGATAATTGTCTAATTTTCTCTAAGTCAAATTTAAACTCATTAATATTCTCTCATTGTTTTTTAATTGAAGAGAGGGCGGAGATTTCTTATCATGAATACCTGGTTTTGTTTGTTGAAATCCTACCTGAGATTCAAAACGTGACGATATACTAAGGATTATATTATTTCCGCCACGCTGATCCATACCTGATACTGATTAGATAATAAAGGTTCTGCAATCTGCAATCTGGTAGGTATGATCTGGTCTTCGGGCTTTGTTTCTTAATAAGAACATGTGAAACAGAGCTCTGGTTACCCGGTAATGAGGTTGTTGGTAAGGTAATTTCTTTTTTAGCTCGATCAAACTTGCAGGGTATTCGCTTATCATTTCATTAAATTAGCTCTCTGCCGAATCGTGTTTCATCGAATTTCCTTCCAGTCCAAATTTTAACCAGGCCAGTCAAATATATTTTCCTGTGAAATTCAATACCACAATATTTGGGCTGAATTCTGGGTCGGACTCGAAGGTTCCGTTTAGGTTATTTGTTATCTAGCAATGCTTATTGATATTTTGAGTTGCAGCATATGGAATGCTGGATTGTCTGTCTTTGAATGGGAAATTATCGATATGTCCATTTATATATTATTACGCGTTATGATTTGTCTGATACTATATAATAAACTGTTGCTTTAAATGTGACCCGAATTTTATAATTTATAAGCGCTGATTTGATATATATGCGGATTCAAGATTTTATACCAAAGATTTTAATCCTATGATTGATAAAATCAGCGCTCTGACCGTTTAATATTTGGCTCCCATAAGGCTCCCGTACTGTTTGTCTCAACTATTTCAGATATGTTTCAACCTGACTAATTACTTTATTTCTCAACTTTATTACAGAAACCACTCGGTTCCACATGACTCACCCCGCGTCTCCCATTTTGTTTCCATCTTTTTGGCCAGGCCAGAGAAACCAATTCCTGACCTTATGACGTATTTTGTTGTACTATTTTCTTTACAAAAAACCGCAAAAATTGAGGTTCTAGTTCTACTTTATCTAAATTACAGGTAAGGTATTTCTTGCTGTATTAATGTATAGCGTTGACGAAACTATTGCCTATTATCTTTAGGGGCCATCTACTTAGGACGTCCGGCATATAGGGAGGGGGATGGTTTTGGTATTTCGGACAAATCCGGACAGGGGGAGGGGGGTGGTTTCTGAAAATCTGGACGTCCGGAAATTTTGGCAAAATTAACGAAAAAGGTTCATTTATTTCAATTCTTTAAATTTTATTTACAATGAATTTGAGTAAATTTTATTTGTGCTCTTAAAAGTAGCTGGAAATCCGGACGTCCGGGGGAGGTGGTGATTTTGAAAATTCGGACACATCCGGACAGGGGGGGGGGGGGGGGGGGGGGGTGGTCTGAAAATTTGTAATTTTGCGGCGGACATCCTAAGTAGATGGCACCTTATGACTTTATGAGTTAGTGTTACAACTACAAGGAAGCCTTTTGTCTCACGTCGGTGCGTGGCAGGCCCGCGGCGTGGTGCTCCCACTAATTCGCTCGCCCAAATTACCCCTTTTTTTTACTCCTTACTCCTTACTCCTTACTCCTTACTCCTTACTCCTTACTCCTTACTCCTTACTCCTTACTCCTTACTCCTTACTCCTTACTCCTTACTCCTTACTCCTTACTCCTTACTCCTTACTCCTTACTCCTTACTCCTTACTCCTTACTCCTTACTCCTTACTCCTTACTCCTAGTCCATACTCCTTACTCCTTACTCCTTACTCCTTACTCCTTACTCCTTACTCCTAGTCCATACTCCTTACTCCTTACTCCTTACTCCTTACTCCTTACTCCTTACTATTTACTCCTTACTCCTTACTCCTTACTCCTTACTCCTTACTCCTTACTCCTTACTCCTTACTCCTTACTCCTTACTCCTTACTCCTTACTCCTTACTCCTTACTCCTTACTCCTTACTCCTTACTCCTTACTCCTTACTCCTAGTCCATACTCCTTACTCCTTACTCCTTACTCCTTACTCCTTACTCCTTACTCCTTACTTCTAGTCCTTACTCCTTACTCCTTACTTCTTACTTCTTACTCCTTACTCCTTACTCCTTACTCTGAGCTTTAATGGCAGCTTTAATGGCCCTCAAATCAGCATGAAAAAATTAAAAATTAACCAAGGAATAAAAGTTTTAGTGCCCAACCAGTGGTGTCTTAAACGCGAATTAAATAGGTAATAATAATTTTAGTCTCTTGAGTCTTGACACCACTTTGTCTTTAGGGTTAGACGGATTCCTGCTAGTACTTTTTCCTGCTGGTAATATTTAAAGCACCACGCATTTAACGTACTTTTAAAGCAAAATTAATTGCGAGCTTTTCGTTGCCTCAAATATTTCATAATTCTTTAAATTCATTTGAAGAATTTATTCCAAATAAAAATATGCGCAATATATAACTATGTAAATCTGTTCGCAGCTCATTTAAAGAGGATGATAATGATACTGGCAGCTCATTATTACGTCAAAAGTACTTCAATAAAAGCTGAGTTGTACTACTCAAATATCACTACGTCTTTACACTTACAGTATATACGTAATGTATATAATTATATACATTATACATGCATATACTAATTTACATATAATATATGTGATATATAATAGCTGTATCCCATGAGGATTCGCTTATGAAGGCAATAGGCATTGACCGTTATTAACTTATTAAGGCATTCACTCATCACTGTCAAATGTACTCAATCTCGAGCTTTCGCCATGATTTGCTGATCGTACTTGCTCTGTGCACTTCTGTGGGTTGCGGAGGGATCTGTTGTAAAATGTGGAGTGGAGAGATGTAGGGACTCCCTGCTAGAGTGTTAGATCTGCATCATGGGTCGTCCTTCTTTGGACATATTTAGATGGTAAGTAGAACTTAAAGTATGAAGAGATCACCAGCTATAATGACCATGAGGGTTGATGGTTTGTTAAACTCGAACACAATAAGATTTATACATTATCATCTCTCAAAGTCAAAATTCTGAATGACTGATAGACTATTGTCAGAAAATTGGTATATCCACACGCTCGCGGTAATTCGGCAAACAAAGCATTCCATCTGGATCTGAGCATGGCGACAAAAACTGAATTTTCAAATGTACATTGTACACGACTACCTGTTTAGTGTTTAGTCGTTTAGGTTAAATGATACTATATTATTATTCGGACATCGTTTTGTATTCTAAACCGTATATAAATGTGGTTATTCGATCCGAACACTTAGACTTAGAGAACCTGAACTTCATGCTCTCACGTATCCTAGATGACCATTTATTGTGTTTAACTGTCAAATTTTCGAACTTTCTAGATGATTTTCCGGTTTCCTTATGCCCTTCTCTACTAAGGGAATTTAGAAAAAAGGGGGGGGGGGGGGGGGGGGGGGGGGGGGTTGGTGGCAGAAACGTAAATAGGTGAATAAGAAACCGTTTACCCTTTCGTACATTGTGGGGTCTAGTTATAGTTCTAAAAGTACAGTTAATTATACGTACAATTAGTTAATAGTTGTACGTCCTGGTCATTGTCAACCTCATACTCTCATACATCTGTACAATCAATTCTTCTCCTTTTTCTTTTTACACCTGATTATACAGTAAAACTTTAATTTACCCACCTTTATTCAATAACTTTATTCAATAACTTTATTCAATAACTTTGTGTATCATACCGACCAGAAAGTGTTGAACTGTTTTGTGTTCCCCGAATATTCTGGTTATAAGCTCGTTTCTAACCAGCACCTCCCCTGCTTAAGTATCGGATCAGGATCAAAGAGAACAGTAGTAGTACTGGTTATGCTTCTGTTAGCGTGCCTCACGCTTCAAGCCCTGTTTCTTGGTTCATCTGCTCTCTGCGAAGGTAAGAAGCCGACTAAGGGCTGACTGTTAGCACGTGACTAAGGGCTGACTGTTAGCACGTGACTAAGGGCTGACTGTTAGCACGTGACTAAGGGCTGACTGTTAGCACGTGACTAAGGGCTGACTGTTAGCACGTGATTTTTGTGCGTGATTTTTTGTATTAGTTTAATTTTGACGTCGTTAAAAAGATGCCTTTGTAATTATATCACCGTTAAATCAAAATCCTTTTTAAGGGTCATTACACTCATAGTTTATTTTACTATTTCAGCAAAAAACCCTCTATTTCAGGCTGCACAGAGCTGAATTTAGGAGACGCTGAGGAAAGCGGCCCGAAATACCTCCAGTGGGAAGATGTCTTTAACTTGACGCTGTCTCCAAAGTATGCAGGCATACACTGGGCCAAGTCAGGTGAGACAACCTTCATGTCCATATAAAGGGATGGGGTTTATATATATTTTTAAGATGACTCCGTGCTTGAAATTTACGAACCAAAGGACTCATTTCGAGGCAACCTTGCAATGCAATTCAAGTTGATTTATCACGTGTTACAATAATGTTTACTTTAATTCTTTAATTGTCTCATAGAAGCAGGATTTTAATATACTTTTGTGGATTTCAGGTCACGATGCTTATGAAGCAACTGAGGATGGTTTTTGGAGTATCAATGTGAAGACTGGGGAGAAATTAAAAAAATACTTTGATATCAGAGAATTGGTAATCATTTTTAAAGATCATTTTGATATTAGATGTTTATAGTTTTATCCTCTTGTGCACAATCTAACAGAAAATACATTAATTTCTAAAAATGGTCTTTAATCAAATTCCTTTTTAAATCTCATACGTTTTACATTATTTTCGCAGCTGCAAATAAATACATTTACCGAGCTGAGCTCAATATGTTATCAGGGCGACAAGCTTGAAACTGGTTCGTAGTCCTTCAGTATAGCTCAACTGCATGTTTCATTTGTTAATAGTTTAATGTTCTAAGTAATCCTATAAGCTTCCAGCATCTATCAGTATCTTATCCACAGTTTGGAATGGACTTCGAAGTATCACCTGATGAGCAATACGCTATACTTTATCAAATAACAAAAGCAAAATATCGGCATTCTTTTTATGCTAATTACTGGCTTATAGACTTGTGAGTAGATTAATTTATAATAAAGATTACTTTTACTGTACAGTGTATATATTGTGTTCAATTTATGTTTTCTTCATCTTGCTATCAACGGTATTATTTGAAAATAAGATTTTACCATTCTAATTTTTTCCAGAAATAACGAATCTGTCAATGGGTCTCGTCCAAACGTAACTGTTGATCCGACCGGAACCAACAATGTCCAATATTGTGGTTTTACTAAAACTGGTCACACTGTGGTAGGTTGAAAACAGAACTGACTTTAAGTTAAACCTTAAGTTAAACGGACCTTTGGCGATCAGCAATGACTTTTAACCTACATTTTCCAACCATTCGATCCTAAATTGCTTGCCAGTCTTGGTGATTCATGATCAGAATCAACTCAGGTGATAGTAGCAGAGTTTGATGTGTACTCCAAGACAGATCCCATGGCAACTGGGGATGGGGCGTACACTAGACATACATCTGATGGGGAGGATAACGTTATCTTTAACGGAGTCCCCGACTGGGTCTACGAAGGTAAGTTAGGTTCCCTAAGGTTCCCTAATCAGGTTCCTAAGGTTCGCACTTCACACAGTGGATGCTAAATTGATCTGTCAAGTGACCCCAACAAATTGAAAGTGACACCAGAATCTGTGAACGTAGATTGCTTCGTTATCACGGGAAACAAATATAAGAATAAAACTTACCTATAACTTAACAACACACTTTCTTTCAGAGGAGGTTGTAGCGAGTTATTACAGTAATTATCCGTCACCCGACAGTCGGTTTATAGCCTTCAGTAAAACTAACGCTAAAGGAGTTCAACACGTACGCTTCCCTATCTACGGAAAAGAGGACTACGCAACTATATTAGACTATGAGTATCCCAAGGTAATTTTACTATCGTGATAGGATTATTGATAGCGCGAGAAATCGAACTGGAATACTTCACGACCTCACACAAATAACTGGTGAGGAGAAGACATTGCACATCTGATCCCCCTCTACCCAGGCTGGATACAAGAACCCTACCATCCAGACCTACATGGCAGATCTACAGGACCCTGAGGGTGATATGGAGGCGTATCTGATACCCACCCCACAAGAGGTTCTGGATTGGGGAGAGCACTACCTTTATACTGTTTCTTGGGCTAACGAGTTAGTTGCCGTTTAAATTATTTTTTAAGCGTTTGTGAAATTTTTGAATCCTACTTTCGTATGACACATTAGTGGTAATTAACTCGATTGGGGCTTGAAGAAAAGTCAATAAAGAATTAACTTCTTAACATAAAATATGATGAATAACAATGACTAATTAATAATAAGGATACCAGAAGTGTGTTAAAACAAAACACATCCACAGGAATACAGTCGTGTGTGAGTGGTGGAACAGACTACAAACAAAGATCTCATTTTATCAGGTACATAGATATCATTCAACTTGATGCCTTTTATCTGCATTCTTTCGATTCCAAGGTTTTCTTTTTGAACTTTGGATAACATTCCTTAACCGATTTATTTCAGTGTAATGCAGCAAGGGCAGATACCAGCTGTACGAAAATATTCGGCGAGGACAGCCACGAGGAAGGATGGCTTGATTGGTGGAAAACTCCTCATTGGTAAGGGAACCTTTTTTGAGGATTTTATAAGAAGCCTTTGATCTGGTTTTGATCATCATAAGCTTTTTTCTTATATACCTTTTTGTAAGATGTTAGAAATTTCGTCACCAAATGCAAACAATGTGAAAAAGACAACCAGTGAACAATTTCTTTGAATAAAGGCATCTAGTCTTCTTGGCTATAGCTGTACACTTATGCTCTGATCTTATAGATATGCTGGTAGTGGTATCTGAGATAATCATTCTTCAGAACGAATTATACAAACCATATATCTGCATCTCCTGACAGGTACTTTGATGGGTTAAACAGTTTCGCAACCCTCCTACCAAGCAACCAAGGAATAGAGGGCAACTTCAAACATGTTTGTCTCTTCACGAAGGAAGAAGATGGTACTTGGTCCAGAAAGTTCCTAACCTCTGGGTTATTTGATGTGCTGAGCGTGTACGGTACGATAAACACCGCAGAGAAGAAATATTTGTAAGTTAGATTGTTTATACGTTTAGTGTTGTCTGATGATTCCGAAAATACGACCAAGGGAAACTGCTCTTTTTAGGTTAATATTGTTCCTTTTTTTCAAGAGTCATGTATGATCAAGTCATAATAAATATGATTATCAACTCAATTTATGAAGTGTAAAATCACAAGTTTGTATGGTTATAACTTAGTCACTGCCTAAAACTAATCTTAAAAACAGTGAATAATTTCTAACCATAAAACAGGTTCTACTATGCAAGTTATGGGGGACAGATGTACAGACACGTCTTCCAGCTGAACATTGTAACTGCTGAGGTTAGTGATAATGTATAATGTATATTATAATGTATAATGTGTATTATTGGTGGTTTGTACTCATCAA
Source organism: Bolinopsis microptera (assembly GCF_026151205.1). Lineage (NCBI taxonomy): Eukaryota > Metazoa > Ctenophora > Tentaculata > Lobata > Bolinopsidae > Bolinopsis > Bolinopsis microptera. The sequence goes on along the minus strand of NC_087082.1, from coordinate 17,982,715 downwards.
ATTGACTGGCAATTGTGGTGGTAAATATTGAACTGCCACTGGTTTTTCTAATCGGCGAGAAGAAAACAATTTGATTTGTAGCAAGACTCCTATCCTCAGAGCACGTGTCTGTCATGTGACGGGTATTGTGGGTATGGGGGAGCCTCCTTCAGTGCTGACATGACCATGTACCGTCTCTCCTGTGCCGGCCCTGTTACCCCTTACGTTCAGCTCAAGGAGGTCGACTCCCCGTGGATAAATGTGAGTTGTTTTTATTTTATTCAGTCGTTTGTTACCTTGGCTTAGGCTTTGAATGAAAAATTAATATGAATATGTATCGGACGTAAATGTATATTGAATGAAAGAAATAGGATGCTTAGAGGAACTAGAATGGCTTATAATTATTTTATCAGGTCCATAACTATAAAAAAACGTTCTTTTCTAGGTCTTGGAATCCAATTACGATGTAGAAATGATGCTGCGAACCTTCAGCCTGCCCAAGAGGGAATATATGACAGAACGCATTGGAGGATTTGACATTAACGTTCAGAGAATCTCTCCCCCAGACTTTGATGAAAACAGCACTAAACGATACCCAGTATTGGTTTATGTTTATGGTATGTCTGCCAGTTAATTACCGGGCGTCTAAAAGGTTCGGCTGAGGAAGTAAGAATATCAATGTTTCTGAGCAGTGGGATGATATAGATTAAAGCTAAAAATATCATATGACAGGGGGTCCAGATTCGGGGAATGTCAGAGACTACTTCCCGTACGGAGACCAAAGGAAAGACTTCCACAACTATTTAGCTAACGGTGATCCTGACAAGCCGAGTTTCCTTGTTTACCACGTGGATGTACGAGGTACTATAGGCCGAGGGGACGACTTCAGGTTCCCACTCTACAGGTGATACATGAACTGCTGTATTTTACCATGATTAGGGTCTTCCGAATATGGATCAGCAGAATAAATCCCGATTAATTATATTACAGTATGTTGATAATTTCATAAAACTTTATTTGAAGTTGGTTAGATTAGATTCTGACTTCATTGAGAAATACATGTTATTTAGGAAGTAATATCACCACCAGATTCTGATCAATGTGATTAACAATTAATTATATAACATTTGATCTTGTGTGGATTTTTTAATAGCCAATATAATTATGTAATATTGTGAGTAAACATTGTCTGGTTCTACCGGCCAACCAATCCGGAACCCCTAACCTAAAGTTTCCTCCCAGAAAGTTCGGAGTGACGGAAGTGGAAGACACACTAGACTTCCTGGAGAGGATCAGTCAGTACCATTACGTGGACGATGCCAGGATGGCTATCTGGGGCTGGTCTTACGGAGGTAGGTACTGTCGCGACTCTGAGATCGGGTAACCTTCTAAAGTATTGTAGCAGTTCTGTTAAGCAATTAACTAAACTATTGCCATTACGATATCTAATCGATTTAGGAAGTCTTTATTTTCATCCTGCATTACATTTGGCATTAAATCCGGCTAATATAAATTTGCTAATATAGCTGTTTCGTGAGATTATTAGAGTTCAGAAATTCTTCTCACGTTTGGCGCATAGTTAAATGATTTTACGTCAAATGCAACTCGGAGCCATTTGCAAAATGGATCTCATAACTAATAGTCACCTTATTGATTACAAATCTGAATCATATTCGGCCTTTGCTAAAGCAGAGCAAAACGATTCCTGCAATGCTACAGACTTACAAGCATTAGTAGCAAGTTATTAAGATGAAGCTACAAAATCACATCTGTCACATGAAAATCTCCTGTTTTTCAGGTTTTCTGTCCTCTAAGGTGGCAGGAAGTGGGAGGAAGGTAGTGCAGGCTGCTATAGCTGTTGCTCCGGTTTCTAGTTTCAGGTTCTATGATACTATCTACACTGAGAGATACATGGGTCTTCCTGCAACCAACAAGGTATGTGGTCTGGTCTGTAACTGGTGATGGTGTCTGAACAATGCCCACTGGATATCTTGCAATTACATTAAGCCTCTTTATCTAAAATCAATGTAAACTATTACCAAATAGCTCTAAACTGCGACCTACCAAGGTTAGTTAGATAATACCAAATAGCTCTAAACTGCGACCTAGCTACTAAGGACCCGCTTATAACTGAACCTCTCAAGGTGTACGATGAGGGTGACTGTCTACACGAGGCAGCTAACTTCACGGGTACCAACTATCTCCTGATACACGGTACCGCCGATGACAACGTGCATTACACCAACGCGGCTCGTCTTGCTTTCGAGCTAGTAGAGAACGATATTCAGTTCAGGATGCATGCTTACACTGGTTAGTTTATTAATTTATCATTTTAAAACTACTTTAGTTCAAGTGCATAAGTACTTAGCCGTGATTATGGGTACAACTTCTCATTTTTCTGAACTTGAAGGTTAACGTCATCCTCTTATTTTTACCCAATTACACGGTACTGGAAGTTGGATTTACAAGGATTCTGTAATAAATGACATAACCCTCCCGTTAAATTACTTGATCGCCACCACGTTACCCTCCTTCTCGGTAACTTGATGGCCACTTTCAGTCCCAGAAATTATCAAGCCCATCAGCAATAATTGCGAATTTGCAGTTGCAATCCAGGATTATAAGCCGGACTGCTTAAAGAGTTAAAGTCAAGGTTGTTAAATACGTATTAGGAGGGAATACGTATTGGAATACGAATACGTATTAATCCTCGAAAATTGACGTATTACGAAAAGGTGTGTCGTGCGCGCAAAAAATTGTTTGCTTATCGGATTATCCATGAAATTTGATTACAAATTTAAGTTATCATGTATAACTGCACTCCTTTAATGCATGATCAATGATGAGGGTAGCGCGCAGCTGTAATGTTTAATTTTGACAAATCAGCGTATTACGGCGTATTATGGCGTATTCGTGGACGTATTTAACAATCCATAGAAATTACCGTATTACGGCGTATTACGACGTATTCTTTATTAGAACCGAATACGTCGTATTCTTTCACGAAAATTTGACGTATTTAACAACCTTGGTTAAAGTGCAACGTATGTTGGTGGTAGCAGCTAGATTATCGCTCAAAAATTGTACGCTTTGATGCCCCGCCACAATTAACATAAGTTGAATTAATCGCCTGCAAGGAAGGATGTTCGTGAAACTATGCGCATTGCGCACGAACACATGATCGTCAGTCGTTGGAAATATGATTTGCCACTAAATCAGCAATTTGTTCTGAAGCTAGTGCAGCTTGAAGCTTGACTCAAAGTGCAGAAGCTTCAATCTGCAACCTTGCCCAGCTTGTTGATTAGCAGCATAGTGGACAAATTTCAGCACTCTTACTTTAACCATTACTTTGTTCTATAAAGTCTTGTGAAACCGAGCTCAATCAGTGTACCGATTCATAAATCATAACGATACTGGAAACTTCTGGGGTTTACATGTTATCGTTCTGTATCATTAATTATAGGAAAATGAAGAACTTATAGTCTTCCGTAACGGCTACGATCACCTTCGGATTGCATTCACCATGTCGAGTCAGAAAACGGAAAACTTGCAGGATACCACCTAGTTCACAATGGCATACAATACAATACCTTAACCATTATAGATAAGTTTGTTACAATAGGCTAAATTACAAGGATAATATGTGCATACTTTCAGACCGAGCGCATTCCCTGAAGGGGCTGCACACCCGACGTCATATGTACACAATGATGAGGGATTGGCTGTTCGACGTTCTCAACATGAAGGATGACTATTTGGGTACCTACAAAACGGACTTTTAGGAATCTTTATAAATTACTAATCTAATTCACCTGAAAAACTCAAACTTTAATAAATTTAATTAGTTTAATTAATGAGTTTCATGATTTGATAGGTTTAATAATGTTGATATCCTACACTTTTAACAAATTTTGTACTACGAACTGGGGAATAACGATTAATTGCTAATATAATAATATATTGGTTTGAAGTTTGCTGAAAGTAAGTCTTTTTTAATCTTACCGTATGCTTCAAAAACCAAATTGTCAGAAGATTTAGTATTTTCGGTTGGCGATAAGAGCCGCGATATTATTCTTTAAACAGGTCATATCGCTCATTTGACTCTGGGACTTTAAAAACATTTATACATATAATAAGTTGGTTGACTAATGTAAATGACTATTCCTAAATGTAATTTTGTACCGTTTATTATCTTGGCTAGCTGTTTTACTTGTTTCATCGAACAACAATAATTATAAACGTTTCTATCATTTAACCATACCACTTGCTTGTTCATCAGATTCAGAACGGATAAACATTACAGTTGGTCGCGGTTTCTCGAATCAAAGTATATCAACCTAGAGCTATTTGAGTATTTGGTGAATTGGAGGTGCTTATATTGATCAGTATTTGGAGAATTGGAGGTGCTTATATTTCCATTTTCTTGGCGAAACATGGAGGGTGTTAACTAACTAACTTGGTAACTTGGTAAGGTTTATCCTCGTAGCAGGAAGGGTCATCAGATGTCTGACCACCGTGATGGCGTGTAGTCTACCAAGGAATTCGACCAGCTGCACGTATAACCGGAAACCGGAGGGTTATCCGGTATCAAAGCAAGAAACTTAGACAAACTGACTTTGAAGCTGGCAAACGTTTTCTCGGCTTTCACTTCACTCGGCACCTTATTCCACAGTTTGGATCCTTTTACTGCGAACGAGCTATCATACAGTGTCTGGTTTCTCATCGAACTCGACTTTGATAGAGAAGGAACAACTGCTTTAGTGCCATATCTGGATGTTTCCACAAACTCGATGCTACAGCTATTTGGAACAACGTTATGGTACGTTTTCCACATCACCAAGATGATGTATCTCTCCCTTCTCCGTTGCAGGGACATTAACTTCAATTGAGCTAGCCTCTCCCAGTAGTTTAAGCTGTATAGACCACCAATGCGGCTTGTAAAGGTACGCTGGACCCCCTCCAAAAGCTGAATCTCTGTCGTCTTGACTGGGTCCCACAGCGGACAACAGTACTCCAATAAAATTCTGACTAGAGACTTGTAGAGGGTCATCATAACCACTTTATCCCGTGTCTTAAACACACTGAACACCCAAGACAGTTTACTTCTAGCTTTCGTGACCATATCCCCGACGTGTTTAGACCAGCTCAGATCGCTTGACACTTTTACACCAAGGTCTCTAACGTTTTCTACGGGATAAAGAGTGACGTCACTAGAAACCTTGTAGAGGAGACTTTCTACGTAAAAGGGAAGTTCACTTGATAAGTTCCTTTTATTGTGTAGGTGGTTTAGGAGTTCGAACTTCTGCTCGTGTAACTTCATGTTGTTACATAGGGACCAATCTATAATGCTGTAAAGATCAGTCTGAAGAAGTTGGCAGTCTTCAAGGCAGCTAATTTGCTTGGAAACCCTAGTATCGTCTGCAAAGAAGCTCACTCTAGAATGCTTAACCACGTCCTCTAGGTCGTTGATGAACAACAGGAAGAACAGTGGACCTAAAACACTGCCCTGAGGCACCCCGCTTAACACCTTAGCGCTGTCTGAATGCACACCGTTCACGACAACAACTTGGTCACGACCAGTTAAGAAGGATTGAATCCATCTTAAGAGCTTCTCCTGGAATCCATATCTTTTCAGCTTAAGAAGAAGTAGATCCAAGTCGACTTTGTCAAAAGCTTTCGCAAAGTCGAGGTAGATTGAATCGGTGTCATTTCCTTTCGTGAAACCTTCGTAAATGTCGTCAAAGTGCTCCAACATTTGGGTGAGACAGCTTCTATTTGACCTGAATCCGTGCTGTTTGTCCGATAACAGATCATTAGAATCAAGGTACTGGGTCATGTGCTTTCTGACGACCCTTTCATACACCTTCACTACGTGAGAAGTCAGCGTCACAGGTCTATAGTTTACAGCTTCACATCTGCTACCTTTCTTGAAGAGAGGAGTGACATATCCGGTCTTGTAGTAGCTTGGGACGATGCCAGACGACATCGATTCTGTCCAGATGAGATAGATAGGGACCGCTAAGCTAGAGGTACATCTTTTCAGCAGGATGGAGGGGATGCCATCGGGTCCCGGTGCAGAGTCAAGCTTTAGTTCCGATATAGCGTCCTTTACGTGGTCGAGAGTGAGGACAGGTTCTTTATCTCGACAAGTAATGGGCGGCACCGCAAATTCAGGCATGGATTTGTAGGGGCAGTTAGGGTCACTATAGACTGAGCAAAACTGAGTCTGGAGGATGTTCGCAAGATCCTTTTTCTCTGTGACAAGCTTATTTTCACTATTAAGAAGAGTTGTGATGTTTTGCTTCACTTTGGAGAACGATTTCGCGTAGGAATAAAAGTATTTCGGATTAGCTTTTATCTTATTCACCGCTCTCCTTTCGCCCTCATCAAAATGGTGTACTATAGCTTCCTTAATCTCAAAGCTGATTAATCCGATTTCGTCTTCAAGCTGTTTCATTCGAGCATGGTCGCCGCTGCACTCTGCCGCTGAAAGACGATTCTTGAGTCTGGACTTCTTCCTTCTCAGCGAGTTGTAGACATTCGGTTTTCCTTTAGGAGGTCGTTTCCTTGGGACATTTTCAAGACAAACGTTTAGCACTTTACGTGTAAAATTTATCGGAAATTCTTCAAAGGTAGTGGAACCTCGAACCTGTTTCCAGTCCACACTACTGAGAGCTTCGTTAAGTTCCTCGAAATCAGTATGGTTAAAATCTAGAGCCCGAAAGTTCATTTCGTCCAGATACGTGAGCTTAGCTTCCTCGAGTAATGCAGGGTTAAAAGAGAGGAGAGCATTAACCATGTTGTGATCGGACATTTCTGTAGCTTCACAGCTTACATCGCACACCAGCCGATCGTTGTTGCACATTATCAGATCCAGCACATTGCTCCCTCTGGTCGGGGTTGTAACCATCTGGCTGAGCAGGTGAGTGGACATAAACCGTATTAAACACTGAGCGGAGAGGTTGGAGTCTGATGTCCCCCCACTTCGGATTTGGAGCGTTTCCCAATCCACCTGTGGTAAGTTAAAGTCCCCTGTTACGAAGAGGTCGTAGTCGCTCGGAGCGCAGTTCTCAATAACATGAGTAAAGCTGTCCAATAGTTTTGAGAAACTGGCGGCCGTTGCATCAGGAGGTCTGTACGCCACTGCAACACAGAGTTTAGCAGAGGGGTAGAGATTGATGATTCCCTGACAAACACTATCATCAAAACTCTCTGATAGGGAGACTGGGATAGAAGATAGAGAGTACAGCATTACTCCCCCACCACTCCTTTTACTGCGATCACACCGAGATAGAGAGTATCCTGGAACCTCTAACTGAGCATCATGGTGGTATGATTTCAGCCAGGATTCTGTGATGGCGATAAAAGGAAACAGGTGTCCGTCCTGTCGCTTCTCGTCTAAGTGACCTATAAGGTCCTGCAGCTTCCACCTCCCGGCACTCTTAGCGGAGGGGTTTAAGCTCCTAGCGTTTAGAAGTAGGAGGGAAGAGAGAAGGGAGTCTGGTGCTGGGGTAGCCTGGGAACACCTAAACTCATCATCGCAGGAGCTGCTTGGGATGGGTAGAACATTTGTCCCGCTGGTTGTGCTGGAGGGTGGCACACTGAGGACGGGGCACTTTGATCCATTTTCTTTTCTAGAGCTGCTAACTTGGCCGCCATCCCCGTGACCAAGTCTCGTAGCTCTAAAAAACCACTCGAACTAGAAGAAGAGTTAGACTTATAGTTAGAGGTTGTCTGCATACCGGATCTCTGATTCCTGTCCCGAGTGGGTTCTTCCTTTTTCTTCTTTCTACAAGAAAGGGGGTGAAACTTGGAACATTCTTTGTTGAGACACGATCCTCTTTCGAGTGCTACCTTGCAAATATCAGGGTGAAAAAATGCACAGTTTTTACCCTTTATACATCCCTTCTTACCAGTAAACCCAGACACTCTATACTGATTACAAACTCGGGGATGTTTGAGGGGACAACAATTTCCATTCACTGCCTTCTTTCCGCTAATTCCGTGCGGACAGTTCCAGCTCAAGAACTTCTGGCAGATTCTTTCAGTTCCTTGATTTGAATTCTCTTCAGAGAAAGACACGAATTGCTGTTGGGGGTTGTGGGTAGAGGACATCCCATCTCCAGAGGGGGTGATGATATTAGAAAAATCTCCTCCAATAGAATTGCTGGACAGAGCTCCACTCCTATTATTATCTGAAGCAGATGTATGTCGTGATCTTGTCTTTCTGGACTCGATCGGATCAACAGCACTGTAACATGTGTCACATAGCCACACAAAGCCGGAAGGAGTGTTCATCGCTGATATGGTCTGATGAAGTAGCGTGTTCCGTTCACAGCTGTGCGAGCCTTTAAAACACCGAAAACATGTGAAACATGGTGCATCATCTGGCTCGTGGTCGATCACATAGTCCTCACTACATTCCGCACATTTAGAGGGCATCAAAGCTTGGAAACCACAATAAAGACGATCCATAAGCGTTTTCTTCGTAAATATCTTGAAATTGTCCTTGTCAGCGAGAGAAATTCTTAAGAATTCCGCACAATTTTCAAGTATTGGGAGAGAAAACCGATCAAAACGCTTAGTGTTAGCTGCACACGACTGAGAATTATCAAAAGCAGAAATAACCGGTCTAACGTGCATTTCAGCTTTATCAATAAGCTTCCCGATGATAATCTTAACTTTTTCACTGCCATCATTCTCAGAACTCGTAACCATGGTGTAATGTATATACAAGACAATATGTATACACACAATTTTAACAAATTGAATCTTTTTTGATCCCTCCAATTTAGCAGGAAGGTAGCGTCTTGTAGTTTCATGGTGATGAGAAACATGTTTGTAGGTTTACAACCTACCAGGACGCGCGCCGAGTTGGACTCGTCGACGGTCCTGGAACAAATATTTGGAACAAATATTTTACGAGTATCACCCGTTAAGAAACATGTCAGTTCCGGCGAGACAGGTGACAACCATGATGACCGTGATTGTTTTATTGACTACGAGAATATATCACTTGTGCTCCACAGATCATGGTATCGTTGTGTTAATCGCAGTCCGGGCTTGTTTTATTAAATACTTTTCAAATTTTACAGAGTACATCAATAAATTAATATAAAATAGAATCGTTCAAAATATTGCCCCTATCTATAAAATAAGATGGGCACCCAAACACGGTAAACGCATGGTGAACTATGTCCGCAATTCCTTGGACCCAATACATCAAATCAATCTAAATCCAAAACTTATCGAAAATCTATTTAAGGACAAACAAATCAATGGTGAATAACTGTGGATATACAGATAAAATTGGTATTTGAATACGTCAAATTTCAGATGTTTTATAATGACATTTCTCAGAAATGTTTTCTTGTGCCATTTCTCAGACATTTTTTCTTGGGTAAATTTCTATTGATCCCGTTTGATGCGACAAGGAAAAGGTTCTTATCAGGAAAGGAATTATTCAACGTTTCAATGTGACAACATCGTATTAATGATCTACAAATATTTCTATCAAATTCCTATCCAAGAAAAATGTCAACTATGCAACTCATAAATAATATTCCAATCCGGATTTTAAATTTCTCAGAAACCTCAGGATAATATCCACCCTTTATTAATATTATAGCTCATATTTATTAGGGAGCATCACGTTCTTACTAACTCACTTATGTTCAAACTTACCTGATTTACAATCAGACATTGTACTTTTCGACCAGATTTCTATCAGTATTTCAATCGATCGATGGAAACACATGGGCGACGAGCGTAATTCTTGTATACCTTATGCTTTATCGACATCACTGATGTTTTTACTGATGTCATCAGTAAAAACACAACTTATTCCTACTTGATTCTTGATTTAAGTACATTTAATACCCCTTATCATGAGCTGTTGTGATCTTTTGTAACTCACACTATTAATTTATGCGGCCACCACTAAACCCTTTGAAACTGATAGTGTCTATATATGATAATACACTAATAATAGCAAATGTAATCAAAGTGCGTTTAATGCTCGGATCTCTCTCTCTCTCTCTCAGATAAGAGTTGACACACGTTGCAACCCCTTATCGGCGGCCTCCTCGTGTAGCAAGATAAGATTAAGAGTCATTTGTAGTCATTTGTAGTCATTTGTAGTCATTCGTAGTCATTTGTAGTCATTTGTAGTCATTCGTAGTCATTTGTAGTCATTTGTCGTTCCTGTAGAGCGCCCAGTTGCCAACTATTCTGATTAAACAAGGCGACCCCTGTTGTAGTAGAGTCATACAGAGTAGACTAATGACACACAGTATTAAGCTACTGATAAAACTAGAGCAAAAAACTAAATATATACACCCTGGTATTATATATACTGCATTGGATCCACCGTAGATAGCCTCATAATCCAACAACAATCGTTATTTACAAGACTTGCTCTTTGCCTATACCTGCAAAACTTGCTCTTTGCCTATACAACCTGCCTCATGATTTTACTGAGCCCGGAAGAATGAAAGAGCTGAGGACCTCCACTCAGGACCTCTGCTCCTGGCATGATTATCTACAAGTGTCACGTGACATATTACTGGATTGTATAGGGAGTGTAGGAGCAGCTGACTGGAATCACTAGATCTTTACCCTCATCGCAATCCATTAATGAATGCTACATAATGTTTGGTCGGCAAGTTATGGTTATTCGTTATGTTACAGGTACCTCCTCGCCTTTGATTACTGTCTTGAAATTGGCGTATACGAGAGATTTGCAGGTTTTATCGTAACATCTCGGGGATGTTACGTTTACTTGTGTCAACGCGAGGTTTGTGGTTGTTTATACTTTTATAAGCCCCCCACTTTCGAAGCGGTGATGAGCGTTGTAAATACACCCCTGGCAGCTGATCTGCTCGCTTAGGAATAGTGTGAGTAGTAGTAACTGGTCCTCACCAGTTACTACTACTCGTAGTAGTAACTAGTATACTCGGTGTTAAAGCTAGTTTATAAACTTCTCAACATCTGTCTATACTTTATATGGATACACTCTGCTGCGTACCTGGTTTATAAACCCCGCAGTTTGCACGTGCACAATAAGGGTCGGTTGTTTGCTCGTGCATAACTATTATAGTTGTCAGGGGAAACCAATGCCAGAGTTAACTTTTTGAAAAGTTAATGAGATAATTGTTGTCTCTGAAATACACGTGCAATATTAAACCTTGTAGACATGGTACGGTATATGTGTCTTACTTCTAGCGCTGTTAAAGTTTAGACTGCAACATTTCCTTATGCTCTTATATAATAGAGTAATAGGGACAGCTGCTGCTGCAGAGGCGTCTTATTTCGTTCACGTTTTGGCGGCATGTGCGTGCTATTACGATGAAATTAGGACATGTCCTAGGAGTAAACCAAGCTTTACATAATATTAGCAATTAGGCTACACGCAAAGCTCTGGTTGTACTTATATTGTGACGTTCTCTGCGTACTTCCATGTCATGTTTTTAAATAACCAAGGTTTTGTATAATCATACTTACGTGACAGTAAGTAATTCCTACTGTATACAATATACAAATTATTATACATGTTGATGTTGTAAAACTTTGAAGGCCATGCATATATTTCAGTGATGGACACGTGACCAATTAACCCAAAAAAAAGTTTTTTCTATTTAAAGAGCTCGCAAAATTCATATGTAAATATATACATATAAAAGTATGTATAAAGGCTGCACCAGCTGACTAAGAGTAATGAAACAGCGATCTCTGAACAAGATTCGCCTAAAACCAGATTAACCCCTTGAAAACTATACAGTTTTGTATAAGTGAAATAAAATGGTTAGATCCTTCGACAAATGCCAAAATTAGACTTCCACTAAGTATGCTGCACGCTAGGACCGGCTTTATACAGCTGTAATATTGTAGCTGTTGTAACTATTGTACTATTGTAGTAGCCCACGCATCATTATAGTCCCACTAATATGGGTAGCAGCATATTTTGGTCTTTACAAGGCCAAACGATTATTTATTCTGTATCGCAAAGAGTATATATATGCCGATGCGTTTATTGTTTGCCGATCATGATATGAATTTAAGGATTTTATTTGCATCCTATACCTGCATCAACTCTGAGACGCATTACTATTTATCACGTCGTGTTATTATCGTTAATCCGGCTAATATAACGTAATTTATGGCACATGTAGTGATGCAGTGCTTTTAATTAAATAAAGTGTAAATTATATAAAGAATGAAGAAATTTGCGTATAGGAACATATTGGGTAGCATAAATAATATTGGTGTGCAGTTATTAACTATACGATCGTATGAAATATGAATACGCAGTATGCAGTATGAATAATAGTGGGGTTCAGTTATTAACTATACTATCGTATGAATAGGTAGTATGAATAATAGTGGTGTGCTGTTATTAACTATACTATCGTATGAATAGGTAGTATGAATACTGAATAGTAGTGGTGTGTAGTTATTGACTACTGAAGTATGACAGGTTCATGCATACTTGCTGACAACCATGACGTCACGACCCAATAACAGAGCCATCAGAACAGCTTGTGCAATTCACTATAATCATATAATACTATAGTGTTATTAGTATTTCCCGCAACCAGATGATCCAGTTGCTGTTGTTTGCAGCTAGCAGCTGGTCGAGTTGTAGCCACGTTGTAGCCAAGTTTGTGTGATTGATATGAAAATCGTATTTTTTAAATAATTATCTCTAATTTAGGAAAATATTGTTTGTGTAAGTTTGAATAGGCTTCTTCAGAATCTTGTATTGAAATTATATATTGATTTTTAGTGAAATCTTTATAAAGTTTAATAAGATTCTCATCTCAGAAAAACACATAAATTTTAAATATTTTTATAGTCCTATTAAATATACACATAAGTTCCTTGCATAAAATCAGTTAAGTAAAATCATGTAAAATGTCAAATTATAACTTAATAACTTGTTAAGACATCAAAACTTTCAATTTCGCAGCAATACTTGATTTTATTTCAGTCGAACCATCAAATTTGTGCGATCATTTGCATTTTTAATTTAGAAATTCTAGGAAAAGTAGTTGATATCATGATACCTGGGGGTTTTTGATATATATCAGGATAGTTCACGTGATACCACTACCAGATGTTTCAGTTTCACAGTAATTTATTGCTGTCCGAATTAACTGACCTAAATCATATAATGGCCTAACGACATGACCGCGTTATTCCTTCCCAAGCTCGTAAATTGAGGTCTTTACTCATTTAATTCGTATCATAATCAGGAATATTTAGTTTATCGCTGGGAGTTTTGCTCTGTCAGTTTTGTGATTACCCGTCACTCGATAATAGGTTTTACATTTACTGCACTATAAAGTCGATTTATTTGGTTAAACATCTGCATCAGGAGTACAGGCTGGGGTGTAGGAAGCGGGGGGGGGGGGGGGGGGCCATCGCCCCCCCCATAAAATCTGGGCAAGGGGCCAAAAAGGGCCAACTTTTTTATTTAGGTTTCAAAAAATTTTGAAATATTTTTTCGGTTTTCGAAAAGGGTCCTACCCTTCGCTATACGATTTTAGCCTCGATGGTTCCCCTTTGTAATGCGATCTCGGAAGGCAGGCCTTCCTTTCGCAATACGAGCTCGGAAGCGGGAGCTCTGCATTCAGATAAAAGGTACGTATCAAGAATGACTGGGACCAGACATTTTCTAAGTCAACATTTTCAAAGTTTTTCTAGAAACTACTTTAGTTCATGTTTCATGCTACCTTGATCATTATGACTATGAGCTGAAAACATTTTTTCGGTTTTCTGAAGTCCTTACCTATACATTCGGAAGGCTGTGGATGTGATTGGTTTCATTATATACTTATATAGAGAAGCCGATAAAATTCCTTGGGAGATGGATAAGAGTGGAAGGAAATGACAAATCAGTCATCGACTCAACCAAGGTCGACCTTAACACTTTTCTTCGGAGACTCGATGAAAGTTCCCTTACTGGACTCCAGAAGTGCTGGGGATATCAGTACATGGTCCTTCCAAAACTGAAGTGGCCTCTTGCCATCTATGATATTCCGTTCACAACAGTTACCAGATGGGAACAGAATACCAACAGTTTCCTCAGAAAGTGGTTAGGGGTGGGGCACACTCTGAGTGGTCTTTGTCTGTTCAGTCAATCATCCAGTGTGGCCTTACCGGTGAGCAGCTTGACAGATACATGGAAGATAGAGAAGTGTCGACTGTTGCAATCTTATCAGACATCTAAGGATGACCTGATTAAAGCAGTCCAGCCCCAAGTTCGTTCTGGTAGAGTTTGGAGGCCTGAGACAGAACTGGAAGAGGCCAGAAGAGATTTGGTCTGTGAATCGGTGCGAGGGATGGCGCAACCTCAAAAAAGAGTTGGCATCGGTTTTGGTGACTGGAAAAAACCTTGGGAGAGGATGGATGAGCGGGAAAGGAGAGGGAGGTTATGCTGAGAGTGAAGGAGAACATTGAAAGAGAGAGGGAGGTGCAAGTAGGTTCTCTGGAGATGCAGAGCAGGTGGGGTGAGTGGAGAGAGCTCGTAATGAAGACGGATTTGAGCTGGCATACACTTTTTAAGTATGGTGACTCACTTATTGGGTTCATGCTAAGTGCTGTGTACGGCACCCTCTTAACCCCCTCTATGGTTTCCAAGTGGAGTGAAGATGAGGATGGGAAGTGCAAGTTATGTGAGGAGAGGATGGGCACCATTCAGCACATTTTGGCTGGGTGTAAGGTGGCCCTTAGTCAAGGAAGGTATAGATGGCGGCACGACAAGGTTCTGAAGCAGATCTCTGAACAGGTTGTCTTCCATTGTGATCGCCGAGTGAACACTTATAAGAACAAGGCCGGCAATGGAAGACAGTTCATTGATTTTGTTCCTGCTGGGAAAAGAAAAGCAGGTACAGACGACCGGAAGGAGAGTCGTGGTTTTGGGATCCTGAGTGGGTATCGGGATTGGATAGTGCTGTCAGACCTTGAGGGGCAGCTTAAGTTTCCCAGTGAGATTGTGGAAACACGGCTGAGGCCGGACCTTGTGATATTCTCAAGGTCGGCAAAGACAGTTATTTGGTGGAGCTAACAGTACCATCTGAAGAGCGGATCGCCGAATCGCACGAGTACAAACTCGACCGATACAGTGGTCTGCAGGCTGAGATTCAGGCGAAAGGTTGGTGCTGTTATAATGCCGCAGTCGAAGTTGGAGCTAGGGGAGTGGTTGCGCAGAGTTTGGAGAGAGCTGCGAGGAGGATTGGATTTAGAGGAAGAGAGCTGAAGAAGCTGGTACGGAACAGTGGGAAAGAGGCAGCCCACTGTTCCAGATGGATTTACTTGTTATCGAGAAAGAGGGAGTGGGAGTTCAGGAAGGTTGGAGCTTGAGAGTTCACTATAACATCTAGAGGAACCATAAACGTTATCTCGTCGCCAATTGCGAGCTCTAACGGGTCTCCTCAAGTGACTCTCGGATCAGATGGTGGTTCAAGGGTGGACTGCTGGGGCGCCTGACAGGAAACCGTATTGCGATTAAAGCCCCGAAACGGTGTCAGGTTGGTAACTGATGATTCTGATCCATGCTCCTGTGAGTTTGCTGTTGTATCTCAACTTGCTAAACTGAGGCATCTCCGCATCTTGGGTGAATATGCGTACATCTTCATACTAAACCCAGGTGTGGCATGTGTCAGTGAATACGGGCGAGCGGATGCAATAGCGAAGGTGGTGTGGCAAGGCCTAAAAGACACAGTCAGATAGTTGTCAGCTCGCTGACTGTAAGGGAGAAGGTATATCCGTATTTCGCTGCTGCTACTGATGCAGTCCTTGATCTGGCAATCAAGGCTTCTCTGTTTTTCGTCTAACTATGTACCGTTGGGCTTGTGGAACCCGTATGGGGGACATACATAGGTTAGGAATGGTTTTGTGCACAAGAGGGAGTGAGGGAATGAGGGTTGAAGAGAGAGAGCTTGAGAGTTGTTAGGGTGATTAGGATCAGTAGGTGGAGTGTTTGGTTGGAGCTTTCTGTTTTTGCTGTATAGCATTTTAGTCACTCCGCAGTTTATTAACTGTGTCTCAACTCTGCTTTGTGGAATACTGCTGGATAGGCCAGCTTACCATGGGGTAAGAACCCATATGATAAGACAGATAGTATGCCCTGGTTTTGGTCTTTAGGTTGGGTAGTGGTCGGAGCCTGCAGGCGGATCTGCAATAGAGACGTCAGACGGGGTCATAAAAGTGGCTACCTCAGCCTACATCGGTACCCACGCCCTCCTGCTTCTCTAAGGCCCGGGTGTCTTTATTTAGAGACGAGTTGCCCGGGTTAACAATTAAAGGCTTTGTAGGCATCCCTCCACTTACCTGTACTCCGGAAAAGGACAAACTTAGGTAGTCGAGAGTCCTCGACGGTTGAAGCAGGAGAGGGACAGAGTTGTATCTGGTATGTGGACGTCGGTTTGCACAGTCAAAGGCAGGGTTTATCCATCGGGGGTCGAATGAAGTGCATTTGGGAAGGGGAGTCGTCGGCTGCAGTATGCCTGTAACTTCGACGGAGGTATCTAGCCAGGAAAACAACCACAGTGCTAGAGATATCCGGGCTTCTCCTTGACAAAAGAATTTCAGTCGAACCACCTGCTAGCAAAAGAGACAAGGTGAAGTGGCCGGCGTCCAATGATGGTCGATGGAGTAAGGTTTGATGAATGTGTGGTAGAGAAGTTTGCAGTGGTTCTCAAGCGGAAACCATTCAAGAGAAGATGGTGAGTCATTGTGATGTAGTTGTACGACGAGGGTGTCAAGTTGTTTGGTATTGTTGAAGTAGGTGCTGGTAGTGGAAAGAAGTCCATGAGCTTTAAGAACAGACGAAGGGAGGAGATTGACAGCCTGATTGGAAAGAGGAAGCAGTTGAGGAGGAAGAAAAGGAAGGCAAGGAGTGAGATAGAGAAGGATGGTATGAAGCATTATGAGAGTGTTGGCTGGTCGTTTGATGAAGTTGAGGAGGCTGAGAAAAGGAGACAGAAGCAGAGAGAGATAAGGAGAGTTAGAGGGGATTTTGGACGCGACCCTTTCAAGACAGTCAAGGGAGTGCTAAATCCAAGTCCAGTGGGTGAGCTTAAGTGTTCAAAGGAGGAGCTAGATGATCACTTGGCCAGAACATACGGAGATCCAGCCCGGCAGCAGCCCCTGGTATACCTTGAGGGTCTACCTGAGTGTGCTCCTGAACCCTCTGTTGCCTTTGAACCTCACAACGGTATCCAAGAAGGAGTGTTGAGGAGGTTGTAAAAAGGAAGGAGAAGAGTGCCCGGTAACAAGGGATCCCGTACCAGTGTACAAGAGATGTCTGGTATTGCCAAAATCTTGGGACCGCTAAGAACGGATATGTTGAAGAAATTCCGACAATTGTAGGATTTCGAGGGTGTTACACCAAGGGGATGGCGACTTTTCACCAGTTCAGGACGCCATTTCCCTGGGTAAAATTTAAGGGGAAAAATCTATTTGGCGTCCTGGCGAAAAGGTTTACCAGCTTTGTTGTCTCGAAGGTATTTTAAACCCCCTTTTACAAAGGGGGGTGTCCCGGGGTCCCTGGGTGCCGGACATTTTGGTGCCATGTGGGGGGTTTGAAGGAGGCAAAGGTAAGAAAAGGGTTGAGTGTGTATGGTTACCCCTAACGCTTACGGAGCGTACCCCCCGTTTGATTTCCCGGGCCTCCTTTCTACAACGTCCCCGAGAAGGTTTCAAAAATTATCCTACGGGGTTTTTCGGGGATTCGGAAGGTTCTCCCCAAAAACTGACTCAATGGCAGCAGTTTGGATAGGATCTTCATGGGGTGTTGATATCAGTCATCTTGTTTTTTCTTGTGCATGAAAAACCCTTGGGCATGACACCTAAAGTCTAAAATTCCGAAAGATTGAGTCATAAGGATGACACACCCAAAACAATTGAAGCTGTTTATGGGCGATACGTCTGACCCCCCGCACGTGAGAAGATTGCAAACGTTATCAATGTGTTTCAGAAGTATGGGGGCGGGCCAGATTTAAGTTAAAGTCCCCCAAACCAGGCATGGGTTGAAAAGGGAGTGGGGTGAGGGGGTTTGGGAGGTATTGGGAGGAGAGGAGGAGGGGGAGAGAGATTTTTGTTTGCGTTGGTGGTGAGGTGTTCCGAATGTTCAGGAAGCGATAAAAATTTCCCGGGAGATGGATAAAGTGGAAGGAAATGACAAATCATCATCGACTAACCAAAAGGGCGACCTTAAAACATTTTTTTCGGGGACCCATGAAAGTTCCTTACGGGTCCGAATGCGGGGATACATCTGGTCCTTCCAAAATGAAGTGGCCTCTTCCCTCTATGAAATTCCCTTCACAAAAAATTACCCGATGGGAACGAAAACCAACGTTTTTTCAGAAAGTGGTTAGGGGTGGGGCACCTCTGAGTGGGCTTTGTCTGTTCAGCAAACATCCCGTTGGCCTTACCGGTGAGCAGCTTGACGATACAGGAATATAAGAAGTGCGACGTTGCAATCTTATCGACATTAAGGATGACCTGATTAAAACATCCCCGCCCCCAAATTCGTTCGGTAGAGTTTGGAGGCCTAGACAGAACTGGGAAAAGGCCAGAAGAGATTTTGGCTGTGAATCGGGCGAGGGGGTGGGGGCAAACCCCAAAAAAGGTTGGCACGGTTTTGGGGACGGAAAAAAACCCTTGGGGGAGGTGGGTCGGGAAAGAGAAGGGGGGTATCGAGAGTGAAGGAGAACATTGAAAAAGAGAGGGAGGTGCAAGTGGTTCTTGGGGAGCGAGCAGGGGGGGGAGTGGAGGGGAGCTCGTAATGAAGACGGAAATTTTTAGCTGGCATACACTTTTTAAATTGGGGGCTCACTATTGGGTTCTGCTAAAGGGTGGTGGCACCCCCTTAACCCCTCTATGGGTTTTCCCAAATGGAGTAAAAATGAGGGGGGAGTGCAAGTTATGTGAGGAGAGGGGGGGGCACCATTTACACATTTTTGGGTGGTGTAGGTGGGCCCCTTTGTCAAGGAAGGGTTTGATGGCGGCCGACAAGTTTCTGAAGCAGATCTCTGAAAGGTTGTTTTCCTTGTGTCGCCGAGGAACCTTATAAGAACAAGGCGGGAATGGAAGACATTCATTTATTTTGTTCCCGCTGGGAAAAAAAAAAACAGGTACAGACGACCCAAGGAAGTCGTGGTTTTGGGGTCCTGATGGGGATCGGATGGATAGTGCGTCAACCTTGAGGGGGACTTAAGTTTCCCCGGAATTGTGGGAAAAAACGGTGAGGGCCGGGGCCTTGTGTATTCTCAAGGTCGGCAAGACAGTTATTTGGGGGGAGCAACAGTACCATCTGAAAAAGCGGTCGCTGAATCGCACGAGTAAACTCGACCGAACATGGTCTGCAGGGTGAGATTCAGGCGAAAGGTTTTGGGGCGTTTAATGCCGCAGTCGAAGTTGGAGCTAGGGGAAAGGGTTGCGCATCGCAGAGTTTGGAGAAGCTGCGAGGGGATTGGGTTTTGAGGAAGAGAGCTGAAGAAGCTGGGACGGAACAGTGGGAAAAGGCCAGCCCCCTGTTCCGGGATTTACTTTTATCGAGAAAGAGGGGTGGGAGTTTAGGAAGGTTGGAGCTTTAGAGCACATAAATTAGAGGAAACCATAAAATTATCTCGTCGCCCTTTTTGAGCTCTAACGGGTTCCCAAGTGACTCTCGGGTCGATGGTGGTTCCAGGGGGGATGCTGGGGCGCCCGACGGAAACCCTATTGCGATTAAAGCCCGAAAGGTGTCAGGTTGGTAACTGATGATTTTATCCATGCCCCCTGAGTTTTCTGTTGACTCAAATTGCAAAATGAGCTCTCCCATCTTGGGTGAATTGCTAAAACTTTATACTAAACCCCGGGGGTGGCATGTGAGTAATACGGGCGGCGGGTGCAATAGCGAAGGGGGTGGGCAAGGCCCCAAAAGACACAGTCAAAAGTTGTCACTCGCTGACTGTAAGGGAGAAGTATATCCGTTTTTTCGCTGCACTGTTTCAGTCCTTGATTTGGCAACAAGGCTTCTCTGTTTTTTTTTCTAACTATGTACCCTTGGGCTTGTGGAACCCCCTAAGGGGGGCATAATAGGTTAGAAAGGTTTTTGTGCCCAAGAGGGTGGGGAATGAGGGTTGAAAAGAGAGAGTGAGAGTTTTTAGGGTGGTTTGGATCGTAGGGGGAGTGTTTGGTTTGGGGCTTTCTGTTTTTGCTGTATAGCATTTTAGGGGACTCCGCAGTTTTAAATTTTTTTAACTGTGTCTCAACTTGAACGCCTAATAAAAGGCCCCCGACCCAGATTTTTAAGGAAAATAGCGCTTTGGGCCTCAATTTTAAAAGGGAAATGTCAATTTGGGCGCGAGGGTCTGAGAAAATCGCAATTTGTCGCGGCAAATAAAAGTGAAAATCGTGATTTTTCGCGGGGAATGGGGAAAAAAACGAAAATTTCCCTACAAGCCCCCAATTTCCCCTTTTTTCCTTGCCCAAATTTTTTTTTAATTTTGTCTTAGGTGCGAACCCCCCCCCCCCCCCCCCCCCCCCCCCCCCCCCCCCCCCCCCCCCCCCCCCCCCCCCCCCCCCCCCCCCCCCCC
>NC_087082.1:17943883-17962051 GCF_026151205.1 Bolinopsis microptera | reverse complement strand
CTTACTATAAAACACTCCCGTCACAGCGTGTACTCTGGATACAGACAAAACAGATTGTCGTTACGAGGACGGCAAGGTGATTTTAGAGTACTTTGTTAACTTGACACCTGGTGTTTGGACTCCCGCTGAGAGAGAGCTTCTCATAGTATTGAAAGATACAGTTCAGTTCTGGAGCTGTTCAAACCTATTGTCCACTGGTACGGGAATACAGCAGATGAGTGTTGCAAACACTGTTGAGCAGGTGCTTTTTTGTTTATTTGTTAATCTGTTTATATGCTTTATTTAGTATTTATTACATTCCATTTATTTTTAAAGTTTTCACAGGTAAGAAAAAGAGGCTTGTAAATAAACCGCTTTTTCTATATATAAGCCGCTTTTTCTATACATAAGCTGCTTTTTCGCTTATATATAAGCTGCTTTTAAAAATATAAGCCGATTTTTCGTCAAAGAAACTTGTACTCGTTGTAGAATGTAGATATATACCTGTCACAACTTTAACAGTAGGTGTATATTTCAGCCAGCGCCTTGCACTGCCGAAGCAACTGGTGAATATTCGATTGCAATAATGAAAGAAAAACTGAACTCACCGAACGATGATGTTTGTGGTTTTAGACATCAAGTTACGTGTTTGGGTGACGGAAGTAAGTGTTTTCTGTAGTTTTACGAGTTTATAAAATTATCGCGGTGACTGTTGACGATGATAATAAAACTGGTACATTCGCGTGTTTATGACGCATATATTTTCAATACTTATTATCTAAAAATGCACCATAAACTTGATAAAGTGCCAAGCGCAAGCGAAGGCACTAACGTGACTTTAAAGTTTAAGTGACCATCTATGAACCATCATTGTACCGCTTACTATAAAACACTCCCGTCACAGCGTGTACTCTGGATACAGACAAAACAGATTGTCGTTACGAGGACGGCAAGGTGATTTTAGAGTACTTTGTTAACTTGACACCTGGTGTTTGGACTCCCGCTGAGAGAGAGCTTCTCATAGTATTGAAAGATACAGTTCAGTTCTGGAGCTGTTCAAACCTATTGTCCACTGGTACGGGAATGCAGCAGATGGTTACTGCAAACACTGTTGAGCAGGTGCTTTTTTGTTTATTTGTTAATCTGTTTATATGATTTATTTAGTATTTATTACATTCTATTTATTTGTAAAGTTTTCACAGGTAAGAAAAAGAGGCTTGTAAATAAACCGCTTTTTCTATATATAAGCCGCTTTTTAAGATATAAGCCGCTTTTTCGTCAAAGAAACTTGTACTCGTTGTAGAATGTAGATATATACCTGTCACAACTTTAACAGTAGGTATATATTTCAGCCAGCGCCTTGCACTGCCGAAGCAACTGGTGAATATTCGATTGCAATAATGAAAGAAAAACTGAACTCACCGAACGATGATGTTTGTGGTTTTAGACATCAAGTTACGTGTTTGGGTGACGGAAGTAAGTGTTTTCTGTAGTTTTACGAGTTTATAAAATTATCGCGGTGACTGTTGACGATGATAATAAAACTGGTACATTCGCGTGTTTATGACGCATATATTTTCAATACTTATTATCTAAAATGCACCATAAACTTGATAAAGTGCCAAGCGCAAGCGAAGGCACTAACGTGACTTTAAAGTTTAAGTGACCATCTATGAACCATCATTGTACCGCTTACTATAAAACACTCCCGTCACAGCGTGTACTCTGGATACAGACAAAACAGTTTGTCGTTACGAGGACGGCAAGGTGATTTTAGAGTACTTTGTTAACTTGACACCTGGTGTTTGGACTCCCGCTGAGAGACACCTTCTCATAGTATTGAAAGATACAATTCAGTTCTGGAGCTGTTCAAACCTATTGTCCACTGGCACGGGAATGCAGCAGATAGTTGTTGCAAACACTGTTGAGCAGGTGCTTTTTTGTTTATTTGTTAATCTGTTTATATGATTTATTTAGTATTTATTACATTCCATTTATTTGTAAAGTTTTCACAGGTAAGAAAAAGAGGCTTGTAAATAAACCGCTTTTTCTATATATAAGCCGCTTTTTCTATACATAAGCTGCTTTTTCGCTTATATATAAGCTGCTTTTAAAAATATAAGCCGCTTTTTCGTCAAAGAAACTTGTACTCGTTGTAGAATGTAGATATATACCTGTCACAACTTTAACAGTAGGTGTATATTTCAGCCAGCGCCTTGCACTGCCGAAGCAACTGGTGAATATTCGATTGCAATAATGAAAGAAAAACTGAACTCACCGAACGATGATGTTTGTGGTTTTAGACATCAAGTTACGTGTTTGGGTGACGGAAGTAAGTGTTTTCTGTAGTTTTACGAGTTTATAAAATTATCGCGGTGACTGTTGACGATGATAATAAAACTGGTACATTCGCGTGTTTATGACGCATATATTTTCAATACTTATTATCTAAAATGCACCATAAACTTGATAAAGTGCCAAGCGCAAGCGAAGGCACTAACGTGACTTTAAAGTTTAGGTGACCATCTATGAACCATCATTGTACCGCTTACTACAAAACACTCCCGTCACAGCGTGTACTCTGGATACAGACAAAACAGATTGTCGTTACGAGGACGGCAAGGTGATTTTAGAGTACTTTGTTAACTTGACACCTGGTGTTTGGACTCCCGCTGAGAGAGAGCTTCTCATAGTATTGAAAGATAGAATTCAGTTCTGGAGCTGTTCAAACCTATTGTCCACTGGTACGGGATTGCAGCAGATGGTTGTTGCAAACACTGTTGAGCAGGTGCTTTTTTGTTTATTTGTTAATCTGTTTATATGATTTATTTAGTATTTATTACATTCTATTTATTTGTAAAGTTTTCACAGGTAAGAAAAAGAGGCTTGTAAATAAACCGCTTTTTCTATATATAAGCCGCTTTTTAAGATATAAGCCGCTTTTTCGTCAAAGAAACTTGTACTCGTTGTAGAATGTAGATATATACCTGTCACAACTTTAACAGTAGGTATATATTTCAGCCAGCGCCTTGCACTGCCGAAGCAACTGGTGAATATTCGATTGCAATAATGAAAGAAAAACTGAACTCACCGAACGATGATGTTTGTGGTTTTAGACATCAAGTTACGTGTTTGGGTGACGGAAGTAAGTGTTTTCTGTAGTTTTACGAGTTTATAAAATTATCGCGGTGACTGTTGACGATGATAATAAAACTGGTACATTCGCGTGTTTATGACGCATATATTTTCAATACTTATTATCTAAAATGCACCATAAACTTGATAAAGTGCCAAGCGCAAGCGAAGGCACTAACGTGACTTTAAAGTTTAGGTGACCATCTATGAACCATCATTGTACCGCTTACTACAAAACACTCCCGTCACAGCGTGTACTCTGGATACAGACAAAACAGATTGTCGTTACGAGGACGGCAAGGTGATTTTAGAGTACTTTGTTAACTTGACACCTGGTGTTTGGACTCCCGCTGAGAGACACCTTCTCATAGTATTGAAAGATAGAATTCAGTTCTGGAGCTGTTCAAACGATTATAATAAAAGATAGTTATTAAAAAAGTTATTATTTATATTAAAATAGTTATTATATTTATATATAAATATGAGTTTATTTTAATGGTGTGGACTGTTTATATATGTTTCTTATTATAATGGTGTGGACTGTTTATTTGAGTTTCTTTTAATGGTGTGGACTGTTTATACGAGTTTCCTTAAAAAAGATTACATGATGCTTTTTCGTTGTTCCCTGGTGCATAGTTGACATTTTTGTTTTTATGAAACTTTATAAAGCTCCAAAGATTGAAATAATCGGTTCGTCCTCTAGGCAAAATTTGTCAAAAAATGTTCAAATGTTGATAGGATAGTATGACTATTAATGTATGACTATTATCTACATATTAAACAACTTTTTGTTAAATGGTACCCTTAGATCATAAAGAAACTGGTCAACTCTCTCTTAAATCAACCACTTGCCATGATTAAAGGAATTTTCGAATCAACACTCAACAGTCCTTACTTTTTATAGTAAGGGGAAAATTGGTCGATTTAAGGGTTCCGTTGGATTTGAATGTTCACAAGGATTTCTCAACGGAATATAGTAGTTAGGACCCCTACGAACATAATTAGACTTGTTGCCAATTTTGTATCTCAACAGAAACACCACTTTTACCACTTTTTACCACCTTTGTACCACCTTTCTGGTTTGCCAAATATCGTTAGTTGTGAACGTCGTAGAAGGCTGCAAATTAACCTAGAATGTTTATCTTATCAAGGAGTAAAACTTTTGTATGAAAAATTTTGACATTTGATAATCAGCTAATTGGATAATTACTAATTAGTTATTCACCAAAAAAAGTGAAAATTTTTTATTGGCTCAAAATGATTAAAATCGTTTGAAACACGGAGAAATGTAGTTTTTAGAAAAACTTCAAAAATTGTTCACTTAAAAATTTTTTTCGAGACTTGGAAAAATTTAAAAATATTTTTTTCCGCCAAAAGTGATCGAATTGCATGAAACGTGGATAAAAATGCTTTGCAGAAAAACTTCGAAGATTTTTAGATTGGGGAATACTAAAATCATCAATATTTGAAGTTGGAGTTCAGTAAATCTCGACATATTTGATATTTTAGTAATTAGGAATAGCTTAGCGGAAAGGGCTGAACCTGAAAAAGGTTAACCACACAATATGAGAGTTTCATAACTAATTACAATACAGCTTTATCAAATTCCACATAAAGAAACAGCACAAAAGGACCATTTAAGATCGAACCGATTTTACCTGCTGTACTATCATTTTATTGATTTCAATGATCAAAACCTCTGTACCGTCAATCTTGCCAATCTATACCGGGTATCTGAATGTACCGGACCTCTTATTTACCTCTATAATTAGACCCAGTTATGCAAGAAATGCGATTTCTCACAGGGATTTCTTTTAACTGTGCACTTTTTGTCACTCTCGCAAGAGGCCCGGTATTATAGGGGGGTATAGGAAGAGAGTGTAAATATACCTTTCATCATCCACTGTGGCTTTTTTGTATTGTGAATGCGCATGCCGCTTCGTTTGCTATGCCAGATACCTCAAATACCCCCATATCTCATTGCCAGGGTCGGGATAGAGCTGGAGATAGCATCGAGAGGTTGCTAGAAATAGCTAGATTTAGAGTAAACTGGTGGTAGCTGGGTGGTGCTAGCATGGATGTAGCAGAACGTAGCTACACGGGGTTTCATTAGAGTTGGTTATTTTAATGGCCAAAGAGTGCCGGAACTAAAGTTACTTAAGATTGCAGTTGAGGGGCAGTGTAAACCACGGTGTAGTCAGGGACACAGAGCTACAGTGCAGACGCCGACGAAGCTAGACTTAGAGTGAACTGATGGAAGCTGGGTGGTGCTAAAATGGAGGTAGCAGAACGTACCACATGATGAAAACAGGAAAACTAAGGCTGGTTGAGACCTAAAAGATGTGAATCTGTCCTGATAGATCCAGTGAAGAGCGAGTTTCGAAGAGTTTGATCACTAACCTAAAGCTCTAAAGAAGAAGAGGGCTAAAGAGACTCACTTTGATCAATAAATCCGGTACGGCAAGGTCTGTAGCCTTGATAAGAAGATACCATGAAGTAATTCATGCGGTAAAGTCGATTTATATAAAGGGTTTCGTTGGATCTAAAAAGGGTGGGTCAGTCTCTCTGTTTTCATCAGATTCTGATGAAAGGCTGTTAAGCTCAGGACGGTGATCTTAATAGGTCGGATAGCTGTACCTGGTTGCTTTCAACCCACCCTTGTCGCTTGAAAATAAGTTCTCACTCCACCTCTTCCAAAATGCAGTTACCAGAGAAGGACACTCTTCTTCCTCCTCTTCTTTCAACCCAAACACAATCAGGTTCCAGCTCCTCTCCTCCTCTGCAGTCACAATCTTATCTCCTTCTTCGGCGTTTTACTGTTGCAGACTGTATCACCTACACTGTTCTTTTGCAGTACTCCTGCACTGTAGCTCTGTGTCCCTGACTACACCGTGGTTTACACTGCCCCTCAACTGCAATCTTAAGTAACTTTAGTTCCGGCACTCTTTGGCCATTAAAATAACCAACTCCAATGAAACCCCGTGTAGCTACGTTCTGCTACATCCATGCTAGCACCACCCAGCTACCACCAGTTTACTCTAAATCTAGCTATTTCTAGCAACCTCTCGATGCTATCTCCAGCTCTATCCCGACCCTGGCAATGAGATATGGGGGTATTTGAGGTATCTGGCATAGCAAACGAAGCGGCATGCGCATTCACAATACAAAAAAGCCACAGTGGATGATGAAAGGTATATTTACACTCTCTTCCTATACCCCCCTATAATACCGGGCCTCTTGCGAGAGTGACAAAAAGTGCACAGTTAAAAGAAATCCCTGTGAGAAATCGCATTTCTTGCATAACTGGGTCTAATTATAGAGGTAAATAAGAGGTCCGGTACATTCAGATACCCGGTATAGATTGGCAAGATTGACGGTACAGAGGTTTTGATCATTGAAATCAATAAAATGATAGTACAGCAGGTAAAATCGGTTCGATCTTAAATGGTCCTTTTGTGCTGTTTCTTTATGTGGAATTTGATAAAGCTGTATTGTAATTAGTTATGAAACTCTAATATTGTGTGGTTAACCTTTTTCAGGTTCAGCCCTTTCCGCTAAGCTATTCCTAATTACTAAAATATCAAATATGTCGAGATTTACTGAACTCCAACTTCAAATATTGATGATTTTAGTATTCCCCAATCTAAAAATCTTCGAAGTTTTTCTGCAAAGCATTTTTATCCACGTTTCATGCAATTCGATCACTTTTGGCGGAAAAAAATATTTTAAAATTTTCAGTCTCGAAAAAAATTTTTAAGTGAACAATTTTTGAAGTTTTTCTAAAAACTACATTTCTCCGTGTTTCAAACGATTTTAATCATTTTGAGCCAATAAAAAATTTTCACTTTTTTTGGTGAATAACTAATTAGTAATTATCCAATTAGCTGATTATCAAATGTCAAAATTTTTCATACAAAAGTTTTACTCCTTGATAAGATAAACATTCTAGGTTAATTTGCAGCCTTCTACGACGTTCACAACTAAAGATATTTGGCAAACCAGAAAGGTGGTACAAAGGTGGTAAAAAGTGGTAAAAGTGGTGTTTCTGTTGAGATACAAAATTGGCAACAAGTCTAATTATGTTCGTAGGGGTCCTAACTACCATATTCCGTTGAGAAATCCTTGTGAACATTCAAATCCAACGGAATGCCACTTTTCCCCTTACTATAATGTGAGCCGAACCATTATAATATTTATAATGCTTGCAATATATGTTAATCATGATCTCATTTTATCATCAATGTTTCGAAATTTAACCAACTTACGATTTCGTATCATTTTTGTGACAATGTTGACATCAACTGCCCTTAATTTGAAACAACTGTATCGTTCTTATATAACGTTTTCTGGTATTTCAGACCAAAATAAGATATAAATGATTTCGGCTATTCACCCAAAAATCCTTTCCTTTAAAGCTTTAACCAATCAATAATACTATTATTGATTGGTTTGTAAGCCGTGATTAATTGAGATGAATTTAGGGTAATATTGTGTAATATGTAGGTAGTGTAGTGATTATAATAAGGCAGTCGTGGTGTCCAGTATGTGACGGTAGCATTTTGGGCATATATTAGTATACGACAGTTATTGCAGTTTAAGTGCAGAGAGGTCAGTTTAACATATGTTTGGTCAGTACGAGGTTGAGTTATGGAGTGTTTACAGAATACTAGTGTTACAATGTTGTGGCTATCGACAGGACAGTTTGCGATTCCTGGGAAATGGAGGATTGTTTAGACTATCAGGGGCGGGAGGAAAATAGGGTTAGCCTTTTGGGATAGAGGAGTGCCAGTTTACCCGATCGAGAGGGGGGTCATTTTGATACCGGGCAGGTTCTGTAGCTAGAACCTGTTAAGGTTAGGTCGTTCAGTTAGGTAGATGGTTATGGTGGTCAGTATAATATTGGCGGTCGTAGAATAGTGGAGCATTACGTAGTTACTATTATCAGGCTTGGTTGTGGCCGGGTCAACAATGGTTGGTCCGACACCAAGGGATGTCTTAACAACACTGGGCTCTGGCAGAGCGAGAGTCAGCAATGGTTGACTTAGATAGATAAAGCTAGACTAAGAGTAAGAGTCCGGGAGGAATAGTCAGCACTGGTTGACTTAGACAGATAAAGCTAGATTAAGAGTAAGAGCCCGGGAGGAATAGTCAGCACTGGTTGACTTAGATAGATAAAGCTAGACTAAGAGTAAGAGCCCGGGAGGAATAGTCAGCACTGGTTGACTTAGATAGATAAAGCTAGACTAAGAGTAAGAGCCCGGAGGAATAGTCAGCAATGGTTGACTTAGACAGATAAAGCTAGATTAAGAATAAGAGCCCGGGAGGAATAGTCAGCAATGGTTGACTCAGATAGGTAAAGCTAGATTAAGGGTAAGAGTCCGGGTGGAATAGTCAGCACTGGTTGACTTATACAGCTAAAGCTAGATTAGAGTAAGAGGAAGAATCAACAATGGTTGTTTCAGGGCACCTAGATTAGAGTAAGAGGAAGAACCAACAGTGGTTGATTCTAGGCATCTAGATTAGGGTAAGGGGAATCAACAGTGGTTGGTCCAGGGCATCTAGATTAGGTTAAGGATAGGGTAAAGCACGGTCAAGGCGAGTTGACCGTGCTATCTGTATTTTATATTCGAGTATTAGATCTTTGGGTGCTTTTGGGCGATATGAGTCTGGTTAATTAGGATTTGAAGTAGAAGTCTGTCTGATTATTCATTGTGTTGTTTTATAGTTTAATATTGTGTACCCTTTGTTATCACGCTCGTTTCCATTGTCCAAACCCTTAATTAAATGCAAATAAACTTCCAACCGGGAAGCAAGTGTCGACTGCTTACAGGTTGCCTACCACCAACAAGAAATTTTCTTTCTGAGCATTGGAGTATAATGGGTCACGGGGCTAATGTTCAGTACTTCTGAACATGTTAGGTTAATAAATGCAAAAATTAAGCCACTAATGTCGTAAACGTTATTTTTTGTGTGTGTACCAAATACCAATATCCTCAAATGAACATGTCTTTATAGTTATAGGAAACAAATTAAAAATACGTAAGTTAACAAGTATGAGCTGAAAATCGATAATTACAAACAAAATAAATACAGTAGCAAGATTTAAGCAATAAATAAAAATAAATGTTTCATACAATTTCAAACAAATCAAAAAATTCGAGGCACGCAATGAAATGAAATGAAATGAAATGAGGTATTCATATCCCGCTCATGGGTTGGCTCAAGAGAATGCGTATTGAAAAATCAAAGAGCTGAAACCCTTTGATCGGGATCATTTATTTTTGTCATCATTTCATCCTCGGTTCCGGAACTGAGTCTCATCATAACATCCTCCCCAACCGACAAGCTGGTGTTACATCCCCTGTCCACTGTCTTGGCCAACAAAAACTGTCCGTTAGCAGAGCACTGGAGCTGAAGAGTGTTCCGTTCCGGCTTGAATATAATAATGTAAAGTCTTGGGAGGAACAAAGCAAAGTAGGTCATGTAATCTCCCACAATTATGCAAACGACTGAGTATCTGATGTACGAAATGTAGTCCAGCTCTTTGAAGCTCATGAAAAATATGACACTCTCGAAGGTAAGGATGGTTATCGTGAAGATTATGTATCGCGACTCATTGTAGTTTGATGGAACCTGGATATTTGACAGTTAATTCACAGTTTACAGAGTTTATCATTCATTTATATCCTGATCCTAATTATGTCGTCAGTAAGTTCTTTAAAAATGTAAAACTCAACACACATCACTTAATCAATTAAGAATCCCATAAATATATTTTCTGAGCTACGCTTCAATCTTGACTTCACAAGTCATTGTCCGATGATCAACTTGAGGTTTTCAATCAATCAATTATAATATTTAATGAACGATTTCCCAATTTATTGTTTAATCACAAGCCAAACTCAATTAATCACTCTTACGTCGTCCATTTCTAGATTCCCGAGAGAAAACAATACGAGCTAAATAGTTTAAGAAACTAAAGATCATTGATCCAGTTAATGCTAGCTTAATAGCTGACACGATAAGTAAGGTATAACTGTATTTGATACTCTAAATATACACCAGTTAAGCAGGTGCTACTACAGCACAGTTGCTCCTTAGACTTGTTTATCAACGTAAGGACTAACAACCTATTGTGTGGACATTATTTTTCTAGCTTGTGTGGTTGAAAATAAGATAAGTAAGCCGGTGATGCTGTGTATTGTGGTTTCAGCACACCATTCCAACACTTACCTTTCTTATTCTGAGAGCAAATATTCCACATAATATTGTTAACATCCCAGGAAAAATGAAGGTCAGCATGATGTCCTCCTCTGGCATCTTGCATTCCAGTGTTATTGACTGAAAATGTAATCACCCTCACAGTCTAGAAATATCAAAATATGAACATTGATTTTGGGCAAGCGAAATAGTAATTTTGTTAATGTTAAGAGTTGTCACTTTAACCCCGATGCAGTTTAACATAATATATGCAAATCCTAATAATTCCGTTTCTCACCTCGTAGTCCTTCGTATCGTTCCTTGGTTTGGAAGGCATGGACACGATTATAATGGACTCTATAAACAGCTCAATAACGATAAGGAAAGCAATTGTCAGAAGCACGAGTCTCTTACTCAGTAATCTCTGGCGAACTCCTGGGTGCCTGAAATTGATTTTTCAAACATTCGTGTTTACTTTTTAACCATATAACTTTATCAGCATAAAATCCACTGAACATTAAAAGGATTAATGATTAGTCTGGAACACACGGGAAACGAGACGGCGAAATTATTAAGCTAACTATACTATAATTATTTTAATTTAGCTTACCTGAATATCCTGTCAATGGAAAAGGTTCTTACAAGGCAAGCTGCTATGATGCCTACCGTAGGACCAGCCACGACTACTCGCTGCACCATACAGATAAACTTACTCGGTTCTGGGGATGTTCAATGTTGTTATTATTATCAATCATCTTAATCAAAATTGAGGTCATGAACCATAATTTTATTTGAACTATCAACCTTCTGTTTAAGAGTAAATGTTTATATGTATTACTAAACAGGTAGTTTGAATGTTGAAGAGACAAACATTTTTGATTTGTAATCGTTATGTTGGTGGTGACTGAAACTTAATTCTGAAAGTCACATGTGTTTGGTACCTGAAGGGTGAACATACCGGCAAAAAGAACTAGTGGGCTGGTGAAGATAAGACAGGTGCAGATAGCTACCAGTAACATATAAGATCTTCCAGAGGCTCGGGCTATTGGAGAGTAATTGTACACAAACATATACCAATACGTCATGGACACACCTTGAGGAGGATTAAGATGAGAAATTATCATTTGAAAATGCAACAGTTTTACTTTATTCGTTTTATGTATTTTATCAATAAATGCTACTAGCAGCAACAAAACAACAACAAAACAACAAAAACTTACATATGATTCCAAGAAAAGAAAACACGAGGACTGTTGATTCCAGTGGATCAGAGAAGGATATACGGCTGATAGCAATATCCTCGCAACCCGTACTGGTGATAGATTTGAAAGATTTAAAAAAACTGATCAACGTTAAGCCTTAGTTGGTAAGTCAGCACTCTCGTTAAAAAGTTCTAAATATGAATTAAGTTATAAACAAATATGAATTAAATTATAAACATGCGAGGAGGAAAAAACTGTAATATGGTAAGAAACTTCACTCATGTACCCGTTGATAGCACGTTGTGATGTCGAGCAGTTGTGACAATTCTCAAAATCGTTTGGTTTGGTATACTGGAACAGCTCAAACTCACACTTGACACAATCGTAACAACACTGATCTCGGACGGTGTCTACGACCTGTGAAATGGTTATCCATTGGAGTATTGGTTGGAAGGCTTTCGTTTTAATACTGTGAGTGTGAAAAATAACAACAAGGGGATCATGTTTGATGAGCACTGATCTTTGAAGCAAAGAAGTGGTAAAACAAGTCATACCCAGCCTGGCTTGCATTTCTCGCACTCGGACGATGTTTCAGTCATGTCCCAAGAACGGAGTAACTCCTTCAACTGTGTCTGAAACAAAAATATTATCTTCAAGTTTATTTATTGAATTGAATTTGAGTTATCTAAAGGTTCCGAACGCGTTTATAATGAGAAAGATGCAAGATATTAATCATGATTTGCACTTGATCCGACTTCCATAATATTTTAATGGTTCACGATGAAAGGAAAATGCTTTTCAGACCCTTCTATTCACATTGATTAGAAAGGTCCTTACCTGATTAATATTAGTCGCTGCTGAATCTCCAGTTTGCCATGACCCGATAACCCAGGGCTCTGGTGCTTCCGCGCTGAAAACGAAGTACTCCAGCTGTATGTTTGTAATGAATGGTATTATACAGGAATTGATTAAACTTTAAACATGAAATGACCAAGGATAACACTAACGAACTCGTCTTGGTATACAGGTTATTCTACCATTACAAATTCAAATTATCAAAAAAAAGCAATATCAAACATGAAGGTATTTTCACATAAATAATCTGACGACAAAAAAAGTAAAAATCATCATACAATCACGGCTTTTAAAAATGATCAGTTAAAAGAATGTACAGTAATCTAGTTTCCCAGTCTACATGATGTTACAGAGACACTCCGTTGTCATGCTCGCACTAAAACAAGCTGGTGCTGCACTGCTGCTAAAATGCCACTATTATAGCGGTTACCCATGCTTTGTGGGGAAATATGAGTGCTCTCATAAAGTGTTTATATCCAGGCGAAGCTTGCTTTCTCAGCGTGTTTGTACTGTGATCGCTCCGATCAACAATATCTTGCAGCCCCTTACCTCTTCACAACCCTTTGATTGACATCATAGGAGTTGCTTTTATGACTCCATGAGCGCTGTTTCTGATTAGGGCTTATTCTAAAATATATAGAACATTTGCAGACAGGTCAAGTGGTTATTTACTCTGCATTTTATGGAACCGATATCATTTGGTTATAACACTTCGCGTTTCAAAAGGCTAATCGTGAATAAACATATGAACAGTGACGAATAATCTGATAAGCAAGGAAATGTTATGTTTGTAATAAACAACGTCTCTCCAGTAAGTGGAAGAGTTTGTTTCTCTTACCTGTACGCAGAGTAGGAGTAAGCACCGTAACTTTGGTCACCGTAAGTAAGTCTTTCTATCATGCTGTGGCTGTTGCCTTTGATTTCGAACACCTTCGATACGTTGTAGCTGATGAGTGAGTGGTTTTGTTTAATAAACCTCCTACGTGGGTCGCCTCATTTTGGAAACAAATGTAGTTGATATAGTGTAACATGGTTTTCAGTTTCAGTAAAGATTGAGTTATTCGTAAAAAGTAAGCTGCATGGCATACAAATTATTCATCACTTACTGTAGATCCTGGAGTTTTGTGCTCAGGGATAGTGAGGATTCGTTGTTCAGGGCTTCTGCAAAGGCGAAAACTGCTTCAACGACCGGAGTAATGTAGCTTATCTATAAAATATTAGTTGTTAAAACCTACAATTAGTTAACTCAATTATTAGTAATGTAGCTTATCTATAAGATATTAGTTGTTAAAACCTACAATTAGTTAACTCAATTCATTGAAAAGTGGGCTTTTGGTGGTGAAGAAGCGATTTAATGTTTAATCCAGTCAATTACATATTGCTAAACGGTTTTAACAATACTTTAAGCAAACCTTGTCTTCAGTAGAGGGATCCATTGTTAGCAATTTTTTCATTTCAGCATTATCCTGGAATCTTTTGAATATCTTTACTGTTTGGTCGTTTTCATGGTAAGAAGAGCTGTTACTGATCAATTTATCCATCGTTTTGTCGTAAAATTCGCTGAAATTTGCCAGAATGCTTGCGTTAAAGGTTGTTCCGATGACTTTCTCTGAAAACATTGGGCATTAACCGATAGTTATATTTAAAGTATCGAATCCTACTATATTACTGATTTTCATTTCATGAATTATACCATCAATTAGGTGTGCTGCATACATTTCTTTCACTATAAGTATCTGGACCCAATTTAACAAAAGAAGAAGCCAAAATTACTAACTCAATCCCGGGTCAGTGTCGAACTGAGCCCAACCGTCGCTAGCTATCCAAATGTAATCGTCAGCACTGCGCTCTCCCGTTTTATTCAGCGCTGCTTTCACCTAAAATAAGCAACATTTATACAGTGACATATTGCTTAACAAAGTAAGAACCTGGGGTAACATATTTTGATATTTGGCCGCACATATAAAAAGACTCAAAATAATTAAGTCTGATAGTTCCTACCTTCTCCAAGTCTCCTTTATAGCCAAAGACGGCGATTGCTCCAATAGTGTCCTCTTGAATGATTTTGTTGATTTCATACTTGTAAGTGTAATCTTCGTCTAAACTTATCATATAACCTCCATCCAGCAAGCAAACTTTGTCTGGACCTAAATCTAGTTGGTGAGGATTGTGAATAATTTTAATGACAATATCTTACTATTTATAAAGCGAGACGATATGTATTTTTAGTGCAAATTTTTGCCTTTACAACATTTAAATATATGCGCTGTTTGCCTTAAGAACGATGCAAAAAAAATTGACCGTATGATGGAAAAATAATTCGAAAGGATATTAAAAAACAATTGTTACCCTTTTGGTCCTTGTCGAGCATTTCTTTTAAGCCAACACCATACGAGCTTGAGTCATAAAACAGGGCAATGTAGGTCAAGTTGAGCTCCGCTAGAAGGTTTTTCAGAGCTATGGCCTGGAGATCATCGATTGGGATTGTCCTGAAGTATATCTATTATTTGCTGCCAATAAAGAAAGTATGTACTTCTGTTATCTGAATGAATGAATTAGATTCATCAGCAAAAAAATACCCTATAATTCATAACACTCTGCTATCAGCTATTATAAAGTGTTCGGTCATATTACCGTTGCAAATTCACGATATTTAGTAGATAAAGACCTCGGTCACTAAAAACGTGAAAACTTTTAAACTAAGAAAGTGAAACCCCACCTGAACAAGAAAGGAAAGTAGTAGGTGTCACTGATGGAGGTAGCACTGCTCTGATAAGATATCATGGGGATCTCATACATGGTTGAAGCGTGAGCTGCTATCTTGCTGTTGGAGCTGTAGGAGGCACCCACTATTCCCGATACATTGAATTGGTCCGATTGTATGATCTGGATAGTGATAGGGGTACGGTAATTAAAGTTTGTGTCGCTGTCGTGTAGGTCTAATAATGGTAAACTTCATGTGACATAAGCTTAAGAATATATTATGCATGTATATCATTTTCAAGGGAAATTCGTCAATGAATTACCCCAAATCTAAAGTGAACAATTAAAAAAAATTATAATACTTATAACAATTATAATTTCATACGGAAGTGAAGTCGTTCAACCAGAAGGCTGTTTCGTAAGTACCGCAAGTGTCTAATTTGATACTCTCTAATTCAAAATTGTAGTCTTGCCGTTCATTTATTTTCTCAATTGCGAAGTCCATAGCCAGCATCATATACCATCCGTCACTGCGGAAGAGTTTACAGATTGTTTTTTGATGTTGACGACTAACAAAAGTAGAATAATGTCAATTGTAAATTCCAAAGGAAAAGAATATGGATACATAGTAGTAAAAACACAAAGTAATAAAATTAACATATTATTATGTATCGTACTTTTCAAACTGCTCGCAAACACCATCATTGGAAGCAGGAGACTTTGGTCCAGGAGCTAGGTCTGGGGACACGTGCTTTGACACGGGAAATAATCCAGCTAGCGTGTGCAATGGCTTATTTCTGATGTTCCTTATGAACCTTCTGGGGAGGAAAAAATAGATGATTTATTTATCATTGAATCGTTTGAAAAAACACGAATAGTTAAAACAATTATGATGCCTAATTTGTTTGAAAATCATCATCCATGAGAACCCTACAATAATTATATAATATACATTGTGGTCGGATATCAAGATGTTCTATGAGATAAGAACAACACATCATATAACCAAGATAAAACATTTATTTGAACACTAAAACGAGGTGTTTAAAGTAAGAAAATTATGGTGCTTACTTGTTGGTTGCTTGTCCGCGATCTAATAAAAATATAAGAACGATCCAAGTATTGATCATGCTGAGAGGAAGTTTAGTTTCAGTTATATTTTAAAATTTAAATCTGAATTTACACAAAACATTAAGAATCTCTTAAGATATCATAATGTTTTAATGGGACCAAAAGGTAATATCCACAGAAAAAAAAATTTAAAGGTACTAGCCGTTCAACAGCAACAACTACAAACTCTGGTGAGAAATTTATTACATTAAACACTACCTACCTACTCATGTAACCGTTGCAATTACACTCAACGTTTATTAGCAAGGGACAATGCGGACAGTTATTACGCCTATAGCAGGCCAATCCTTCATCCAGGGGAATAATGGGTGGGTGGTGCTACTATCCTCCACTGTTGTTTCTACAAGGTATTTTATGTGCTACACAACGACAGAAATACAGTGAAACCTCTATATACCGGACCTCCTGGCAACAACAGAAAAGAAATGATTGGATCGAAGTCTCGTATGAAGCTTGAAGTGAACAAAAGTAGAAGCTGTTCTTCTGAGTTTCTGTAGAAGAATTGAAATGTTATTCATATCCGCACGACAACGAAAACATTTGGAAAATCTACAATTAATAAGACCCCCATGTGGACATATATCAACAACCATTACTAGTGCTACATTCCCACATTGTTCATGTCCTAGTCATCCAATTAAAAGTGCAATCACTGATCAGTAATTATGGACCTATTTACCGGCTGAATGCAATTTCGTAGAACTTACTAAATATTTACAACCGCGTGAAAGACAGTGTTGTAAAAATGGTTGCTAGCTGCCAACATATCTAATTTGACCTGCAACTGCTGAGTTCGTACAGCAAAGTTACTCACGGGTATTTATAAGATTGTATGCTATACCACGTGACCAGTAATGTACCGTACATTATACACGTGA
Source organism: Bolinopsis microptera (assembly GCF_026151205.1). Classification (NCBI taxonomy): domain Eukaryota; kingdom Metazoa; phylum Ctenophora; class Tentaculata; order Lobata; family Bolinopsidae; genus Bolinopsis; species Bolinopsis microptera. The sequence continues at coordinate 17,944,968 of NC_087082.1, read as the reverse complement.
TCATTTCATAATTTAGATTCTTAAACCCAGAAAAGATGGTGATCTTAGTTCTTACTACACTAGTGATGACCAGGTTGAATACATGAACACCAACTACTAAAACAGTAATACCAGTGTTGAATCATGACAAACATTACATTAACTACAACATAACAACAGCAGAAGTAGTTATAGAGACACAGACTTATCATATATCTCGCTACCACTTGCGTATAATATATATATCAGAAGAGCTAAATACTGTTGATATAATCCTATAATCCTATAATCGGGCTGCAGTCTCCAATGGTTATTATAAGCCCAGATCCCCTCCTGCTATAATGAAGTTATCTAGTTACCAGTAAGTAAATACAGCAGGACGTTATACCATGATATGCACGTCAGACAGAGCGAGCTGTCAACCTAATTGTGGCGGATAATCGATACAAATTATCAAATGGTAAGCATTACCGACGATTTTCCACTTCGGTGGAGGTGTCAAGTGGCATGTGACGGTATGTACTGGATGAGATATGCTTTATATATAACGTCTCGCTTTATAACTATATATATAGAAAGATGTGCGATATCAATGATATCATCGAGGATGGGGTGCATTAACGGACCTCTATCATGGTGCTAACTAAGATGCAATACTAGGTGCCCTTCTTTACAACCTTAAACAGCAATGATACTTATCAACTTTCCAACAGTAAAGTAAGGGCGTTTCTTTACCAAACAATACACAACTTAATGTACACGAGCCAGCAGCCAGCTAGCTGGTATCCTAGCCACATAATAACAACAACAGCAGCCCTTTTAGGACGAGGGATCTGTGAGGCTAGACATTGGTAATAAGATATTACAGAGCACCTCGCTATATGGGGACATGCTTGTTGGGGGTATTCCCCATGTGTTAATAGTGTCCTTCAGTGTACCCAGCTGTGGGTGGTAGTGTTATGGCACTACCCCCCTGTTAAGAGGCAGGTGTCTTCATATCCAGTGCTATCTTCACAGTTGGGAGGTTCACGTGCAGTGCTTTAAAGAGATTTTGGTGGTGTCTTTATAGGAACGAGTAAGTAGACGGTTAAGTATAATTTGTATGT